>NC_133467.1:31124212-31436712 GCF_048565385.1 Saimiri boliviensis | reverse complement strand
ATGAGCCCTGAGCACCCAGAGGAGACTGGGGCTGTCAATGCTGCCCCTTGTCCTGCCGGCTTGGATGCCCTGACAGGGTCCTTCTAGGTAAAGGGGAAAGCACGGGTGGGGAGGGATGGGCGCGTCCCTCCCATTCTCTGGCTCAAGCCCCTTCCTAGAGCCTCCCTCTAGTTCTCTGTCTCTCGTGTGCTGTGTCTCTCTCCGTCTCCGCATGCCCCTCTTCTCCACTCCTTCCCTTCCACTCTTTGTGCCTATCTATCCTCAGTCGGGTTAGGGCGGGCAGAAGTGGGGTGGGAAGTTCTGTCTTGGATGCTTGGAACTGCCACTCCCCTGATCCTTGGACCCTAGAACTTTGAGACCCGAAGTGGATTTGGGGGTGAGGACTTGATGGATAAATAGAAGCTGCTGCCGGGACTGGAACTGGGGAGGACAGTGGCGCCAGGTGGAGATGAAACAGGGTCCAGCTGGGGAGCACAGAGAGGGGAAAGGAAGGGCATGGCAAAGTGAGCAAGGATGAAGGAACACAGGGGCCAGGCAGAGAGGATTAGCCTGTGATAGATGTGATAAATGTGCTGAGAACCCGGCAGCTGAACTCCTGCTTCCAATCCCAGAATTGGGGTGGGGAGTTGGGGGCACTAAACGTGTACTGGGAGGTGCTGACTTTGGGGCCTCCCACACTGTTGCCATCCCCCCCATAGTTCCTTTGAACCCCAGAATATGGAATGTGTTCTCAATTTCAGCACTCACCACCTTCTGTTTCGTGTTAAGATTATGTCTGTACCTGTCATCAGATGTGGATGACTTTGCATCCCTCCAGAGCTTCAGAGCTGTTCATTGGCTTGACTTGAACCTGCCTTCTGTGTGGTGGGGTGGGGCAAAGCCGGGGAGGATCCTGACCCCTCTAAGAGGATCTATCAGTCAGGAAAGCCAGGGCTGGGGAGAAAGGGGGGATAGTGACTGTGCAGTGCTTCTGTTTCTAATCATTAGTAAGTTGCGCTGATGGTGAGTGGCCCACTCTGCCCCTTTAACACTCCACACAAGCAAATCCCTTTCCCCAGCTTTTCCCAGGCCATGTTTGTGCTGCCTTGCCCTGATCTCCCCTGGTCATAGGACAAGCAAACCTTAGCTAAGTCCCATAAGGGTAGCCCCAGAAATCTGTCTGTGTCCTCCTCTGCAGGCCATGTCTGAACCTACCTTGGGCTATAGGAGAGTATGGGGAAGAAAGTTATGTTTCCTTTCCCCAGTCTTCCTTGCAGAGCCTCCGAAAGGGCCAGGGAATGGCAAGGGCTGGAAATTTTGAGGACAGAGGTGGAGGAAGGGGCTGGTTGTGCACAGGGCGTCGGTGGGGGGAAGAAATATCTTCCTCTGGTTCTAGTGGACAGGATCTGATATCTACAATCGTTCTGCTGGGGAGGTTTGGGGGACCGGGAGGGCAGCTGTGCAGAGCTCCATATGTCCTAGTCTACTCTACAATGGGCAATCTGTGTGTTTATCCACTCCTCCACCCCAGGCGGCAAGGGTGGAGAGGGGCCCTGAGAGGGAGGGTACCACATGCAAGGCTTGTTATTTTCCTCTCACAATTGGGAAGTGAAAGAGTCATAGCTAACTTCTCTTGGAGCCGTGGTTGCTGTCTTGTCAGCTTTTTCCTCCTTTTATTTATTTATTTAGGTAAAAAAAAAAAACATGAAATTTATAATCTTAACCATTTTTAAGTGTACACTTAAGTAGTGTTCGGTATATTCACATTGCTGTGAAACAGATATCCAGAACTTTTTCATCTTGTGAATGTATAATTCTATACCCGCTAAACAACTCTGTTTACCCCCTTTCTCCAGCCCTCGGCAACCACCATTCTACTTTCCATTTCTATGAATTAGATGACTTTAAATACCTCATATAAGTGAAGCTATACAGTATTTGTGTTATTGTTACTGGTTTACTTCACTTGTCATCATATCCTCAAGGTTCATTCATGCCGTAGCATGTGACAGAACTTTATTTTTAGGGCTGAATAATATTCCCCGGTATGTATATACTACATTTTGTTTATCTGTGGTCCATTGATGGACATTTGGGTTACCTCTACCTCTTGGCTATTGTGGATAGTGCCGCTATGAACATGAGTGTGCAAATATCTCTTTGACACCCTACTTTTTTTGTATATATACCTACAGGTAGGATTCCTGGAGCATATAGTAGTTCAATTTTTTTATTTTTTGAGAAGCATTTATACTGTTTTCCATAGTGGCTGCATCACTTTGCAATCCCAGTAAGGCATAAGGGTTCCAGTTTCTCCACATCCTCGCCAAGATTTATTTATTTTTTGGTTTGGTTTTGTTTGTTTTTATAATAGCCATCCTAATGGATATGAAGTGATATTTCATAATGGTTTTGATTTGCATGTTAATGTTCAACATTTTTTCATATGCTTGTTGATTATTTGCATATCATTTTGGAGAAATGTGTATTCTGGTCCTTCCCCCATTTTTTTCCTTTAAAACATTGTTATTTATATAAATGTATGGGGTACAACTGCAATTTTGTTACACGCATAGATTGCATAATGGTCAAGTCAGGGCTCTCAGGATGTCCATCACCTGAATACCACACATCGTACCCATTCTGTAATTTCTCATCTTTCACCTGCCTCCCAAAACCTTCTTTGCCCATTTTTAAATTGGGTTATTTGATTTTTGTTGTTGTTGTGTTATAGGATTTATTTATATGTTCTGAATATCAACCCCTTATCCGGTGTATAATTTGCAAATATTTTCTTCCATTCCGTAGATTGCCTTTTCACTCTATTGATTATGTTCTGTAATAAATTCATGTCTGATGTGGTCTCATTTTTTCTGCTTTTGCTTTTTGTTGCCTGTGCTTTTGATGTCATATCCAAGACATCACTGCTGAGTCCAATGTCATGAAGCTTTCCCTTTGTGTTTTCTTCTAGGAGTTTTATGGTTTAGGTCTTCAATCCTTTGCTCAGTTTTAACCTGCCCGGCGTGTCCTTCTCATCACTTTTGTTACTCATTTTCTCTTCGCTTCTTGCTACCTTTGCTCCTCCCCTTCTTTCACCCTGTCCACCTGCCTCTCTGTCTCTCAGCCTCTCCCCACCCCTGGCCCCCAGCCGTGTCTGCGGTTCTTCCCCACACTCACAGTTCCTTACCCTCCCAGCCCATCTGAAACCCCTTTCCTATCTCTGAGCTGTGCACTCCCTCCTGCCTCTGCTGCTACCAGTTCTGTCTTTGCTTTTTCAGGCTTCAGACTGGAACCCTGACCATGGAACCCTGAAGCGGCAGTGACTTCTAAAGCTCAGTGGCAGACCCCACGACCCCAGGCCCTTCCTCCCCCTCCCGTAACCAGCTTTCAAGCTCCCAGAGGGAGGGGTGGGGAGGGGATCCTGATCTCGCCGGGCAGGAGGCTTCCATCATGATGCTCAACTCAGATACCATGGAGCTGGACCTGCCGCCCACCCACTCGGAGACTGAGTCGGGCTTCAGCGACTGTGGGGGCGGGGCGGGCCCTGACGGGGCCGGGCCTGGGGGTCCGGGAGGGGGCCAGGCCCGAGGCCCAGAGCCGGGAGAGCCTGGCCGGAAAGACCTACAGCACCTGAGCCGGGAGGAGCGCCGGCGCCGGCGCCGCGCCACAGCCAAGTACCGCACGGCCCACGCCACGCGGGAGCGCATCCGCGTGGAAGCCTTCAACCTGGCCTTTGCCGAGCTGCGCAAGCTGCTGCCCACGCTGCCCCCCGACAAGAAGCTCTCCAAGATTGAGATCCTGCGCCTTGCCATCTGCTACATCTCCTACCTGAACCACGTGCTGGATGTCTGAACTCGGCCTGTCTCCCACCTTCCCAGGCCTCTCTGGAGCCTCTTTTCACCGCTAACCGCTTAGAATGGCCGCCTCCTCCCCGAGCCCTCGTACCTTGGCATGGAGTCCCAAAGGCCCTGGGCCCAGGCAGAGAGCCCAGCGGCTGGTCGAGAGGGCATCTTTCTTTCACTGACCCAGGCACCTCGAGGGCTGTTCTCCTGGGTTCCTTCCCGGGTTTATTGCTGGGGCCCAGCTGTGCAGAATTGTTCGCTAGTGTGGTTGGTATGGAATCCTTGCTGGCTTTACTAAGCCGGCCGCCCTTGGAGTCTACCCCCAAGCTCTCTCACGGAATGCTGCCCCTTCTACCCCTATGTCCAGATTTCCAGCGACCGCAGACCCCAGCTGTGTATCCCATCGGTTCTACCTTCTCCTGTCCCTGGTGGGGATGGGCTGTCAGAACTGCAAGGGAGGAAGGTTGGGGTTAGAGTGGGGAGTGGGCTTCTTCCTCCAAGATCTCAGTCTCTCAGTGATTGGCAGAGGGGTGGGGCCCTGGGGAGGCAGAGTTGGTGCCCGGACTCCTATGAGAGGCATCTCAGTCGCTGGGAATTACGGCAAAGCTCTTCTTGTGGCTGTCGGTCGTGTTCCTGTGGCTTAGCACATACAGACCTCAGATCTTCCTTGGTAGTGAGTGCCTTGCCCTCTCTGAGCTATTTGGCCACTTCCCTGCCCGCTGACTCCTACTATCCCAATTTTCTCCTTTCCTGTGTGTCACTAGAGAACGGAAAACTTAGATCCTGGATTAGGGGATGACATCCCACACAGCCCAGAGTACTTGCAGAGGGCTGAGGCAACGAGTGGGCCACGTCTCATTTCTGCTTCCTCCATCTCAGCCCACCCTGAAAATGTGCAGCAGGCTCACTGTTCCTCCCCCAGATACAAGGAGCGCCCAGTTGTTGCCCTCTGGGAATGTTCAGTTCTCCTGGCCCTAGGACCTACTTATTACATTTTTTTTCCTCTTTCCTTGAGCTGCCTTTGGCAAGGGAAGAGACCCCCCAACTCTGTGCTCCCACTCCATATTGCTGATCCCCGACCTGCACACCATAGCCCAGGGTCAGCAGTAGCATGAAGGGCCTTAGAACCTGCATAAAAGAAATGAACTCACTGAATTTCTGTGCACCTCCTCCCTCGAACCAAACTCTTAGTTCTACAAGTATATTTATTTATGTATGTATTTATTTATTTATTCATCTATTTATTTACTTATTTATTTATTTATAAATATTGCTATTTATTGCTGAGTTGTGCACTTTGGGGTAGAGTGAGGGGCTCCCAGCAGCTCTAGCCGGGCCTCTCTTGCTTCCTCCCTGCTTCCTTCTCCCCTTTTCTTCCTCCTCCTTCAACTCCTGGTATGTGTGAGCGTGCCCTTTGCTTGCCATACCCTATCTTTTCCCCAGATCCACCTGTCCTGACACTCTAGCCCTCTGGAATAGTGCTCCTCCCCCAGCTCTGGGGCTCCTGGATGTCCTTCCTCAACTCCCTCCACCCCTAGACAATCCCACCCGGTCCCATCTGCCTCTTTTCTCTCCCCGGCCTGCCCTGTGACCCTTGCTTCTTCCTGATGCTCCCAAGAGCAGGCCCCAGGAGTCTGTGTCCTGTGTCCATGTGTGGTTCCTTCCAGTTTCATTCCCAATTTCATACAGAAAGAAAAATTAAAGTGACCTCGTTCTAGCACCAGGTATGGTTGTGGTTCATTCAGCTGGGTTAGGAAGTGGCCTGCAGGTTATGGTAGGGTGGGCTTTGAGGGTCCTACGCTTTCTAGACTCTTCTGAAGGGGTCATGAGAACTCTGGGGAACAAATGAAGACAGAGAGAAGAAGAGGTGACAGGGAAGAGAGGCGCAGGGGAGAGCATAACATCCAGGTCCAAGATGTCCCCACCAAAATCTGGGTGCCAGATACCCCCATCTTGGCACTCCTTTAGTGAGACCGACTTCTCTGATGTGGTGCTTCGGCTCCTGCTCCCTGTGGCCTGAGAAGGAGCTGAATATGCCAGTAGAACCCAAGTTAAACATGTGTCTGTGGGTTCACGCTGCTGGGAAGAGCTATGGTATGAAACTGAGATATTGCCTTCCCCTTTATTGTCTCCAGGCTGGGACAAAATTCCTTGCAATCTCAGTTCTTGGCCTGTTTTGTGTTCCACAGACTCAGGATACTGGGGAAAACAGAAGGCAGGCCTGAGACGGAAAGAATATGGACAGGGATAAGAGTGCTGAAGGGTCCCTCAAAAGAATTTATAGATGGGGACACTAAAGCTCAGAGAAGGTCAGGGTCTTACCGAAGGTCACACAGTTAATTGGGGGCACAACTAAGGTCCAAATTCAGGTTCTTTGTACCATTTTCTGCCAACTCCCCTCTGCCTCCTAAAATGACCCAGCCTGATAGTCTTCTTTTGGAACCCGTATTTTCACAGGTGCATTGATAAACAAGAGAGGATTTAAGGTTGTATGGCAAAGAAACCAGAAGGTCTGGAGACCAGTTTTTAGAAGGAATAGTTGAAAAACGGAGGATATGTGCCTTGATAAGAGTTGACTTATGGGGTAATATGATACCCATCTTTAAATATTGAAAGAAGAATAAAAAATGGATATTCTGTGGGGCGATAGGAGGCAGAACAAAACCAGTGAGTAGAACTTACAGGAAAGCAAATTTTAATCGCAAGAAAAGTTTTACAGCACCTGGAGCTGTCCAGTAATGGCACTGACTGCCTCAAGAGGAGAACTCCAAATAGAGAAGCTGGAGAATCAACCACATGCAGAGAAATCACAGAGCACATTCCTGCCTCAGATGGAACACTGGCTAGGTTCACTGGAAGATCCTTTCCAAACTTAAGGTCATACGAGAAGGCTAAAGGCAAACAGCAGGAGGCAAACGCAGAGGCACCTTTCAGTCTCTGAGGGGTTTCTTTTTTCTTTGTATTTTTTTGAGACAGAGTCTTGCTCTGTTGCCCAGGCTGGAGTGCAGTGGCGGGATCTTGGTTCACCGCAGCCTCTACCTCCCGATACAAGCCATTCTCGTGGCTCAGCCCCCCGAGTAGCTGGAACTATGGGTGCCTGCCACCAAGCCCGGCTAATTTTTGTATTTTTAGTAGAGATGGGGTTTCACCATGCTGGTCAGACTGGTCTTGAACTCCTGGCCTGAAGTGATCCTCCCGCCTTGGCCCCCCAAAATGCTGGGATTACAGGCATTAGCCACCATGCCCAGCTATGGGTTTTCATCTTCGATGAACAAAGAATGATATAAGCAGCAAGAGGGGCTTGAGTCAGACTTAGGGATGGGCTTCCATACAGGTCGGTCTTCACATCTTCCCCTCCCCATGTGAGTTAAATTAAATGTGCTCTGCCCAGAGCCTGGCAAAAAGGAGGGCTGAACTGAGATCAGGGAGAATTTCCAGATTCCAAAGGGCGAGAGTTGGACGGGAACACAAAAATCGCGGAATCCAACAGCTTTTCTTCAAGGGCAGGTAAACTACTGTCCAGACAGGTGATGTGACTCACCCATGACGATAGCCTGGGTTTCGAAGCCAAGTCTTCCATTCCTGGCGCCGAGAGCTTTGCGCCTGTCTGTGCTCAGCAGCTGCAGTCCTCTGGTGCCCTGCCTCCCTCTCTTGTCTCTTTGCCTAGGCTGGAGAGCAGAGGTGGTTAGGGGGCCCTTCCCCTCAGGGATCCCTGAGGGCCTGGGGGTGGTGAGAGGGGGAAGCTGCAGCTGTTCTACTGCTAGCTCCGAATTTCTTCAGATAATCAATTGGCCTCGCTGCCGCTCTTAGCTCTTGGAGCTCTTCTCCTCTGGGCAGGACAGGAGGAGGTGGAGAGTGGGAGGAGGAGGGAGCAGGGGAGCGGGCACTGGGGGAGGAGGGAGAGGACAGGGAGATGGAAGTCCTTGGGCTGAGGGGAACGTGAAAGCTTTGGGGCTAGCAGATAGGGAGGATGGCGAAAAGGGATTGTTAGAAGAGGATCTGCTCTGTGTCCCTAATTCCACATCCCTCTAAACCCAAGTAGCAGGTGGTGGGGTAGGAGAGGTGCAGTTTGGGGAACCCCAGGAGAACGGGACTCTTGCACCTCACCCCTGCTTTCCTCCTGTAGCCCCTTGCCAAGTATCCTATGCATGGCCATAGCTCCCCCAGCTGTCCATGTCCTCTTCCAGCCCTAGTGACCACAGGTGCCTGACCTTCCGGTCCTGTCTTCCTCAATGCCCCCATCTGCCTTGTAACTCAGCAAACCCTACCACCAGTGACAGCAGAAGGCAAGGCCCAGGGGCTGGCGGAGGGCGCCTAAAACATCTCACACACACACACACACACGCAAATACCTCCCCCCCCACACACACACACTTTGTCATTGGCTGCCAGGCATATGGCTCCTTTGTGCCCCACACAATGGCAGCCCTGTCTGTGCCCCTTCCCAAGTCCGGGCACAGTGTAGGGAGCGCTCTGCTCCCTCCCTCCACCCGCCTCCCTTCCCTCCACCCCAGCGCAGGGCCTGCCTTCTCTGCCTTTGCTGCTGCTTACTCTGGAAAGCCCTTTTCACCACCCACTTCCTTTATCTTTCTGCTTTATCCTTGTGTTCTTTCCTGAGCTTTTGACCTCTCACTGGGTGAGGATTATGGGCAGAAGAAGGAGGCTCAGCACTGGGAAGTCAGCGCAGGGAGAAGGGAGGAAGCAGAGATGCGCCTGTACGGCTGACAGGGGAGGGGAAGAAGGGAGGCCGTGGTGGCAGCGCAGCTACACCAGGCTAGAGGGGAGGAAGCCCGCTCCCGGCAGCCAGAGGGTCCGCCCCCCTGCTCTGTCTCTCCCTTTCCCCTTTGTGCCACAGGGAGCGAACTGCACGCAAGCCCTCCCTGAGTGACAGCTTTTTCACAGGAAAGCAGGAAAGTCTACAAGCCCCACGGGGTGTGATGAGGATCAAATGAGATCCTCGCGAAGGTGTTCAGCACCATAAATGCTCATTAGATGCAATCTCAGGGGCAGTAAGTAGCAGGGGCAACTGTGCTGTTGTACAGTTTGTGCATGGTACAAGGTGCCAGGCTAAAGGCAGTGTAGGGGACTGAGAGCCAACTCCACTTCTATCAGCCGAGCCGCGCAGCAGGACGCACGCAGCCCCTGAGAGCTGGCCCTGGAATCGAGCCCCTCGTGTGGGCTCCTGAGCATTGGTCAGGGGTCCAGATGAAAACTCCAGAATCCTGACCCCCTTGGGAACCAGGACAGAATGGAAAGGGACAAGAGGCTATGGGGGATGCCTCTCCCTGAGGGGGAAATCCTGAGCTCCGTCTTCTCTGAGCAAATAGATAGTCTATGAAATCTACTAAATGAAGGATGGAGAAACTGCAGCTGAGGAGAAGGGGGCTGAAGAAGCAGAAACAAAATGGAGACATGGGTCAGGGGTGTGATCAGAGCAATGTGTTGGTCTGAGGACCCTTCTCTGGGTCCCCCCTCCATCCCCTCCCTGCAGCAAGTTGAAGTTCGATTTGGTTATTGCTTGTTGAACACTGCCCCCTAGTGGCTACTAGCAGAAACGTTTTCCCTCTTCCTGTCCCCGGCTAGGAGCTACTACTGAGAACCCGAAAAGAGAAGAAATGGCGTGACTGGGGACAAAGGACTAAGGAATTACAATTCTGCAATCTGGAATTCTCTACTTGAGATTTCTGGAAGGTGAAGGAGGCTTGAGGGTTGACCACAGATAAACAGAGTTTAGAATTCATAGGTGGTTCATTTACATATATGTATACACACATACCCCTCCCGGGTTCAAGTGGTTCCCCTACCTCAGCCTCCTGAGTAGCTGGGATTGCAGGCATGCACCACCATGCTAGCTAATTTTGTATTTTTAGTAGAGACGGGGTTTCTCCCATGTTGGTCAGGTTGGTCTCGAACTCTCAACCTCAGGTGATCAGCCCACCTCCACCTCCCAAAGTGCTGGGATTACAGGCGTGAGCCACCTCGCCCAGCCTCATTTACATATATTATGGTCTACCATTTGCAGATTGATTTTTTTCTGGTTTGTGCCTGTCTCATTTATTGTGTGTCTGTGCTGTGTGCATGTTCTGTATCCGGGGATGCTTACCTAATTCTGTAGTTTTTGAACACGTCTATATCTGTTTGCTTGTTTTTTTGCTCTCTTTTTAATGTAGGAGTCTGAGTGACAGCTGTCAGGTACAGAGCAAGGATAGGAAGCCGTCTAATTTCCTCTCTCCTAGAAGCCCTTTCTCCCCTTGAAGTTTTACCTTTTGTCTCCCAGCTCCATGAGCCATAATCTATGGCTATTTATAGGTTCCAGGTTTTTTTCTGGCTCCTGCCCCTCTTTGGACACCACAAGCTCAGAGCCTTGATCTGCTCTAACCTGGGACTCTCAGGCCTTCCAAGCAGGGCCTCCGGTGTGGTTCCCAGGTGAGAATCTCTGCTGTCTACCTCCCTTTTATCCTTTCTGGCATTAAACTCTCCAGCCTCCCTGGTTTATAAGCTTGCAGCTGCCTCTTTCATTGGTTGATTCCGATTCATTCAGTGCAACATGCATTGATGAAGCAGCCAAAGTGTGCCAGGCACTGTTCTGATTCTGAAGTAGGCTCAGGCCTCCCCCACCATCTACTTGGAAGAGAGTGTGGGAGACAGACATGTAAACATATCAATTTCCCAACGAATAGTAGTGCAAGGAAGTGAGTGATGACCTCAAAGAGGGTGCTGGTGAGGAAGGCAGCCGATAAAATCCTAGCTGGATTTTGAAGACTATGAGATGTGTACAGTGAATTCTGTGGTGTGCCGCCAAGACCCCCCTTACAGATTTCCTCTTTCACTGGACAAGCCACTCACTTCTCTAGCTGTGGAAGTGTTGACTCACAGCTGAGTCCCTCTTCAGGAATTGCCTTTGAAGGAGGAAAGCCACCTTGCTTGAGGGGCTGCTCTCTCTCTAGGGCAGGCAATGCCTGGTTGATGTGGGGTTACAAAGCTATCCCAACTTGAGAGCCCTCATGGGTTGGACAGACACCTCTGCTGCCATTGCATTGCTGTTCAGTTTCTCTCTCTGCTTAATGCAGCGTCCCTCACACCTCACAGGTGTTCCCAAGAACACTCCTGTTGACATGCTCCTGTATACAGTCTCAGAGTTCAGGAATCTGCTTCCCAGGGAACCCCACCTAAGATGTAAAGGTATTGTAGGTATGAAGGCATGGAGCCCTGAGAGGCCCTGGTGAGCAAGGGCACACTATAAGCAGTGTGGTATTGTTGGGACATAAAGTTCGAAGGGCTGGTGGGACAGGGGAGTGACAGAGAATGGTCTGGATCTGGAGAGGCAAGCAGGGCCAGGTCAAGAGAAGCCATGTCTGTTATGCTAGGGAGAGTGTGCTTTTCCACACAGCGATGGGAAACCAATGAACGTTCTCTAGTGGGGTAAACACCATTATCAGATGTACCTTTTCGAAATATCACTTTTAGAACATTTTTTCTTTCTAAAGACAGAGTCTCACTCTGTTACCCAGGCTAGAGTGCAGTGACATGATCTCAGCTCACTGCAACCTCCACCTCTGGGTTCAAGTGATTCTCCTGCCTCAGCCTCCAGAGTAACTGAGATTATAGGTGTGTACCACCATGCCCAGTTAATTTTTTTTGGGTGGGGGAGGGATGGAGGACAGAGTCTCGCTCTGTCGCCAGACTGGAGTGCAGTGGTGAGATCTCGGCTCACTGCAATCTCTGCCTGTAGGCACTGTTCTGGATTCTGAAATACAGGCTCAGGCAATTGATTTCCCTGCCTCAGACTCCTGAGAAGTTAGAGCTAATTTTTAATATTTTAGTAGAGGCAGGATTCACCGTGTTGGCCAGGATGGTCTTGATCTCCTGACCTTGTGATCCACCTGCCTCAGCCTCCCAAAGTGCTGGGATTACAGGCGTGAGCCACAACATCTGGCTACTTTTAGGACATTTCTGAAGATAGCTGAGTGAACGTAAGCTCTGTGCAGGGAGCAGTTTTAAAAGGCTATTGCCAAGTCAGCTGCATGAAGATGAGGGTCTGTATTTAGGTAGTGGCAATGGGAATGGGGAAGGGAAGACAGATTTAAGAAAGCTATTTCAATGGTAAGTTCAACAGGATGTCGTGATTTATTAAATGTGGCAGGCTGCAGGAGAACTCCGGGGTTTCTGGCCTGGGAGCCTGGGTGCACCGTGGTGACACTTTCCAAAGTAGAGCACATCAGAGGAGGAACTTTGTGGAGAATTGTGGTGGAGATGGTGGCAGTAAAGGTGGTACAATACGGACAAACTGAATGAGAGCCACCTCAGAGCCTTCCCATGGCGCTCCCAGAAGGAAGTTGGCTTTCTGAGTTTGTAAAGTTGTACTTCTTACTAGGACGTCTCCCAGAATCTCCAGCTCCACATATCACAAAGCGGCCACCTTATCTTCTCCCTTCCTCAACCCCCCTCCTCTCCTGGCATCCTCCCGGCAAAACATGGCACCATCAGCATTCAGCTGCCCTGACTGCGGCTACACGTGGTTCCCTCTAGTCTCGCCTCGAATCCATCATCAGTGGCTATTCCTTTTACCTCCTAAACGTGACTTCTGCTTTTCTATCAGTTCTACCAGTGCTTTCCTTCACCTGGACTACTGTGGTGGCCTAGCTGGTCTCCCTGCCTTTCAGCTTCCTCCCCTTAGCTCCACCCTCAGGTTGCCCTCGGATTTAGCCACCCAAAATGCAAACTGAACCAGGATGCTTTTTTTTTTTTTTTTGAGATGGAGTCTTACTCTTTTGCCCAGGCTGGAGTGCAGGGGCATGATCTCGGCTCACTGCAACTTCTGCCTCCCGGGTTCAAGAGATTTTCCTGCCTCAGCCTCCTGACTAGCTGGGATTGCAGGTGCCTGCCACCATGCCCGGCTAATTTTTGTATTTTTAATAGAGACGGGGTTTCACCGTTTTGGCCAGGCTGGTGTTGAACTCCTGACCTCATGATCCACCCGTCTCGGCCTCCCAAAGTGCTGGGATTATAGTCGTGAGCCACTGCACCTGGCCACCAGGACACTTCTATACCATCCTTTTAATGATTCCCCATTATTTCCAGGATAAAACTCAAGGTCTTCAACATGGTGTGAAAGTCCCTTGACAGTGCAGCACCTGCCAGTCTGCCCGGCCCCACTGGTCATTCTGTCCTTTGTATTTTTTGCTCTAGCGATTCGAAGGCACTGAAAGCTCTCTGGCACAGTCCTTCTTACTCCCTACTGCTGTGCCTTTGCTCCCGGGGTTCCTCTTCCTGTACTTCACCTAAGGGTGAATATACTTCCTATTCATCCTTAAAGACAATGCAGGTGTCCTCACCTTCAGAAAAGTGCCCCAACTTGGTATGTCTCTCCTATAGCCCCAGCCTGGCTCCTTGAGTGCCATCTGGTCTTTCTATTCATATCTCTATTATGGCACTCACCACATTGAATTTTACTGAAATCATCTATCTGCTAGTACGTGAGTTTCAGTGTGACCTGGAGTGAGTTACTTCAAATCTCTGAACATGTTTTCTTGGTTTGTTTTTTGTTTTGAGACAGAGTCTCCTTCTATCACCCAGGCTGAAGCGCAGTGGCCCAATCCCAGCTTACTTCAACCTTTGCCTCCCCGGTTTAAGCAATTCTTGTGCCTCAACCTCCCAAGTAGCTGGGATTACAGGCGCGCGCCATGACACTGGCTAATTTTTGTATTTTTAGTAGAGGTGGGGTTTTGCCATGTTGGCCAGGCTGGTCTCAAATGCCTGACCTCGAGTGATCCACCCACCTTGGCCTCCCAAAGTGCTGGGATTACAGGCGTGAGTCACTGAGCTAGGCTCCTCTCAACATGTTTTCTTGTTAGAGGTATCATTAAAGCTCTTAGCCAAGTGTGAGTGCATGGCAGAGCTCAGTAAGCGGTGGCTACATTAAGCAATGCTTTAGCTCCCACTGCAAGTTGCTGAGTTATCTCAACATCTGCTTGTTACCATTCGCCTTGAGGATACGGGTCTATTCCACTCCATTTGACATTTCAGATGAAGTTCCTATACGTTACTTCTCTCCAGAAGCTGTCCCTTTTCACTTCACTGGAAGCCATAGGACTACTCATTTTTAAACATGTTTTAAAAATTACCAAGGTAATATATGTCTATTGTGACAAATTCAAGTGTCACGGTATGTAGCGTTCAAAAACTGTATGACTGCTACTTGGCAATCAAACAGCCCTCGCTCAAAGTCATCCCTATTCACTCCATTAACTAGTTTGTATCTTTCCAGACTTTTCAGCTTACAAATATATATAAACACATAGATGCATGAATTTGAAATTACATTGTACGTTTACTGTTAGGTTTCTTTTTAGCTGAATATGTGCTGCTACTTATTTTTCCTTTAACGATACATTATAAACATCTTTCTATATCTACACCTATAGACTATTTCACTTTTTTTGTTGTTTTGTTTTGAGACAGTCTCCCTCTGTCACCCAGGCTGGAGTGCAGTGCCCAAATCTCAGCTTACTGCAATCTTTGCCTCCTGGGTTCAAGCAATTCTCGTGCCTCAGCCTCCTGAGTAGCTGGGAGTACAGGTGGGTACCATCATGTCTGGACTTGATGTGCATCTAGACGCCTGCCCTCTGTCACCCTGGCTGGAGTGCAATGGCACGATCTCGGCTCACTGCAACCTCTGCCTCCTGGGCTCAAGCGATTCTCCTGCCTCAGCTTCCTGAGTAGCTGCGATTACAGGCACTCGCCACCACACCTGGCTAATTTTAGTATTTTTAGTAGAGATGGGGTTTCACCATCTTGGCCAGGCTGGTCTTGAACTCCTGACCTTGTGATACACCCGTCTCAGCCTCCCAAAGTGCTGGGATTATAGCTGTGAGCCGCCACCATGCCCAGCCCTAACTTCACTTTTTAAACTTCTGCATAGGATATATGTGTATAACTCATCGAGCTTTTCTCCTGCTGATGGCTTCAATCTTTCATTATTAGCAGTGCTGCAGTGCACATCATGCTTATATTTGTGCATTTATGTGAGCATTTTTTTTTTTTTTTGAGAACAAGTTTCACTCTGTCACCCAGGCTGGAGTGCGGTGCTGTGATCTCGGCTCACTGAAACCTCCACCTCCCAGGTTCAAGTGATTCTCCTGCCTCAGTCTCCCAAGAAGCTGGGATTCCAGGAGCATACCAAAACGCCCAGCTAATTTTTGTATTTTTAGCAGAGGTATGGTTTCACCATGTTGGGTAGGCTGGTCTCGAATTCCTAACTTTAGCCTCCCAAAGTGCTGGGATTACAGGTGTGAGCCACCGCCCCCGGCCTATATGCACATTTTTTGAAGGTAGATTCCTAGAAATAAAACTACTGGATTAAAGAGAATGTACAGTTTGCATTTTGATAGATACTTCCAATTGCCCTTCAGTAAGGCTTTATCAATCCACACTATTTCTGATCACATGTAAGAGTCTACATTTCTCCCTGCCTGTTATTTATTTATTTATTTACTTTTGAGATGGAGTCTCGCTCTGTTGCCCAGTACAATGGTGCAATCTCCGCTCATGGCAACCCTCCACCTCCTGGGTTCAAGCCATTTTCCTGCCTCAGCCACCCGAGTAGCTGGGATTACAGGCATGCGCCACCATGCCCAGCTAATTTTTGTATTTTTAGTAGAGACAGAATTTCACCATATTGGTCAGGCTGGTCTCGAAGTCCTGACCTCGTGATCTGTCCACCTTGGCCTCCCACAGTGCTGGGATTACAGGCGTGAGCCACTGCACCCGGCCTCTCCCTATCCTTTATAACAATGAACATCATCTTTTTTTTTTTTTTTTTTTTTTTTTTTTGCCAGTTTGATGGGCAAAAAGAAATACCAAATTTTTCTTTAGTTAGAATTTTCCTGTTATTTTAGGTTGACAATAATTTCACGTACTTATTAGATATTTGTATTTCTTCTGTGAATTTTCTGTTTATATCCTGGGCCTATTTAAAATTTGCTTTCATCCTTTTAAACATTTAAGCAATATATATATTTTTAAAACTACAATTTATTTTAGGTAAAATAAAAGTGTTTTTTTCCCCATTTGTTTTCAGAGGTGGGATCTCACTCTGTTGTCCAGGCTGGGGTGCAGTGGTGCTCTCCTAGCTCACTGCAGCCCAAACTCCTGGGCTCAAGTGATCTTCCTGCTACAGCCTCCTGAGTAGCTGGAGCTACAGATGAGAGCCACCACGCCCAGCTAAGTGTGTGTGTGTGTGTGTGTGTGTGTGTGTCTGTGTGTCTGTGTGTCTGTGTGTGTGTATGTAGATGAGGTCTCCTTTGTTGCCTAGGCTGGTCTTGAACTTCTGGCCTCAAGCAATCCTTCCACCTCAGCCTTTCAAAGGGATGGGATGGATGGCAGGCATGAGCCACTGCATCTGGCCAAAAATGCCTTTACTCTTTACAAGACTGAACTACTACAAGCAATTACATTCTTCCATTTTATTATTTATTTATTAGATGAAGTCTCACTCTGTCACCCAGGCTGGAGTGCAGTGGCGCCGTCTCAGCTCACTGCAAGCTCTGCCTTCCAGGTTCAAGTGATTCTTCTGCCTCAGCCTCTTTGGTAGCTGAGATTATAGGTACGTGCCACCATGCCTGGGTAATTTTTGTATTTTTAGTAGAGATATGGTTTTACTTGATATTATCCAAATTGTAAATCTTGCTGCTTGGGTAAAGTGATGTAAAGTGATAGCTATTATTTTTCCATTTTCTGTTGGATTATTTGGAATTTTAATTGATTCTAGGATCTCTAGAATCACAAAACCGCAGGATCCGTAGGTTTATATACATGCAGAAAATTTTTATTTAGTCTAATATATAATCTTGTCTTCCATGACTTCTGTATTTTGGGCTTTGTCTTTCCCTGCTCCAAAATTTTTATTTGTTCTCTTTTCATATTTATATTATTGTTCTTTTTTCATATTGATATTATTAGTTTTTTGTGGGTAGTATTTTACCTTTAACACTTTAATGTATCTGCATGTTATTAGATTAAGAAATGAGGTAAGAATTCAACTTTTCTTTTTCCAAATAACTATTCAATTGTCCCAATACCATTTATTGAACAATCCATCTTTTCTTGACTAAAAGAATAGTTTTATTTTTCCCTTTGCAATAGTTTTATGCATTATTTTTTTCTTTCTTTGATTTTCAGAGTTACTTATGTAATCTGAATACAAGTTTTTAGAAAATCAATATGTGATTTGCAAATGTTTTCCTCTAATCTGTAACTCGTCTTTTCACCTCCTTTTTTTTTTTTTTTGAGACGGAGTTTTGCTCTTGTTACCCAGGCTGGAGTGCAATGGCGCGATCTCGGCTCACCGCAACCTCCGCCTCCTGGGTTCAGGCAATTCTCCTGCCTCAGCCTCCTGAGTAGCTGGGATTACAGGCACGTGCCACCATGCCCAGCTAATTTTTTGCACCTTTAGTAGAGACGGGGTTTCACCACATTGATCAGGATGGTCTTGGTCTCTTGACCTCGTGATCCACCCGCCTCGGCCTCTCAAAGTGCTGGGATTACAGGCTTGAGCCACCACGCCCGGCCTCTCACCTCTTAAAAGTGTCTTTTGAAAGAGGAAGTTCTTAATTTTGGGGGAAGTCCCGTTTATCATTTTACTTCTTTTATGGATAATGTTCTTGGTGTTAGAAATCTTTGTCTCACCCAAGGTCACAAGGATTTTCTCCCTGTTTTTGTCAGAAGTTTTATAGTTTTAGGTTTTATATTTCATTTTATGATCAATTTTGAGTTAAGTTTTGTGTATAATGCGAAGTATGAATTGAAGTTCTTTTTTTTAATTTGCATGTAGGTATTCAACCGTTCTTTATTGAAAGGTCTATTGCATTGTTCTTGTACCTTTGTGAAAAATCAATTGACCATATGTATGTGAGTCCATTGATGAATTTCTCAGTCTGTTCAACGGATTTATTTCTCTGTCTTGATGCCTGTACTACACTGCCTTGCTTACTGTAGCTTTATAAAAAATTTTGACCTTCTATAACAAGTTTTTTGAATGTATTCTTTTTTTCAAAGTTGTTTTGGCTATTCCAGGTCTTTGGCATTTCCATATGATGCTTAGACTCAAATTGTCAATTTTTTTTCTGAGATGGAGTCTCTCACTGTCACCAGGCTGAAGTGCAATGGCACAATCTCGGCTCACTGCAACCTCTGCCTCCCGGGTTCAAGCAATTCTCCCTCAGCCTCCCGAAAAAAATTCTGCTGTTGGAGGGAATGTTCTATAGTCAATTGAGTCAAATTAGTTGATACCTAGTTGGTCAAATCTTTTATATCTTTACTGATTTTCTATTTGTTCTATCTATTATTAAGGTTGAGTATTGATATTACTGATTATCATTGTCGGTTTGCCAATTTCTCCTTCTAGTTCTGTTGGTTTTGGCTTCATGTTATACACACACACACACACACACACACACTTATATACACACACATACACACACACAGAGAAAGAGAGAGAGAGCTAGAGACAGAGACAGAGATAAAGAGAGAGTCTTACTCTGTTATCCAGGCCAGAGTGCAGTGGCACAATCATGGTTTACTGCAGCCTCTACCTCCCCAGGCTCAGGTGATCCATCTCAGCCTCCCAGGTAGCTGGGACTACAGGACTGAGCCGCCATGCCCTGCTAATGTTTTGTATTTGTATTTGTATTTATTACGATTATTTTTTCTTTTGAGACTGAGTCTCACTCTGTCACCCGTGCTGGAGCGCAGTCGCATGATCTCAGCTCACTGAAACCTCCGCTTCCCAGGTTCAAGTGATTTTTATGTCTCACCCTCCACCTCCCGAGTAGCTGGGACTACAGGTGTGTGCCACCACAACCGGCTAATTTTTGTATTTTCAGTAGAGACGGGGTT
Organism: Saimiri boliviensis; assembly: GCF_048565385.1. Lineage (NCBI taxonomy): Eukaryota > Metazoa > Chordata > Mammalia > Primates > Cebidae > Saimiri > Saimiri boliviensis. The sequence goes on along the minus strand of NC_133467.1, from coordinate 31,417,996 downwards.
CCACCATGTGGCCCAGGCTGCTCTCAAACTCCTGGGCTCAGGTGATCCACCCACCTTGGCCTCCCAAAAGTGCTGGGATTATAGGTGTAAGCTACTGTGACTGACCCAGAGTTTTCTGTTTTTAAAATTCAGTCTCCGTAGAGACTGTCAAAAATTGTCAATGCTGACTATGTTGCAAGTCATCATGGTAGGGTGTTGGAAAAAGTTTTCAATTAGAAATAGTTGTGCCTCAGATAAACCTCATTGGCTGTGGTACTTGCCACTGTGCAAAGCTGCTTCATGTACTTCGAATCTCTGTTATTAGGTACATAAATGTTTAGAATTATTATGTCTTCTTGATGAATTGACCTCTTTATCATTATGAAATGATTCTTTTTATCCCTGGCAATATTCTTTGCTTTGAAATCTATGTTATTAGTGTAGCCATTCCAACTTTATTTTGATTAGTATTAGCATGGTACATTTTTCCATCCCTTTACCTTTAACCTATTTGTGTCTATATTTAAAAGGTTTTCTTTTAGGCAGTATACAGTTAGATATTACTTTTATAATGGAATCTGACAAATTATGCTTTTTAATTGGAGTATATATATTTATTCTGAGACTGAGTCACCCAGGCTGGAGTGCAGTGGTGCAATCTTGGCTTACTGCAACCTCCGCCTCCCAGGTTCAAGTGAGTCTCCTGCCTCAGTGTTCTGAGTAGCTGGGATTACAGGTACACCCCACCATGCCTGATTAATTTTTGTATTTTTAGTAGAGACAGGGTTTCACCATGTTGGCCAGGCTGGTCTTGAATTCCCGATCTCAACTGATCTGCCCTCCTTGGCTTCCCAAAGTGCTGGGATTACAGGCATGAGCCACAGTGCCTGGCTTTTAATTGGAGTATTTAGACCATTTATGTTTTTTTTTTTTTTTTTTTTTTTTTTTGAGACAGAGTGTCGCTCTTGTTACCCAGGCTGGAGTGCAATGGCACGATCTCGGCTCACCGCAACCTCCGCCTCCTGGGTTCAGGCAATTCTCCTGCCTCAGCCTCCTGAGTAGCTGGGATTACAGGCATGTGCCACCATGCCCAGCTAATTTTTTGTATTTTTAGTAGAGACGGGGTTTCACCACGTTGACCAGGATGGTCTCGATCTCTCGACCTCGTGATCCACCCGCCTCGGCCTCCCAAAGTGCTGGGATTACAGGCTTGAGCCACCGCGCCCGGCTAGACCATTTATGTTTAATGGAATTATTGATATAGCCTGGTTTAAATTTTTTCGTGTTATTTGTTATCTATTTGTACCATCTATCTTTTGTTTCTTCTTGCCTCTTTTTCTTAGGAGCATAAGTAACTGAAATTCAAAATAGTGAATATGGCCAGGCATGGTGGTTCATACCTGTAATACTAACACTTTGGGAGGCTAAGGCAGGTGAATCAGTTGAGGTCAGGAGTTGGAGATCAGCCTGGGCAACATGGCAAAACCCTGTCTCTCCAAAAAATACAAAAGTTAGCTGGGCATGGTGGCAGGTCCCAATTACTCGGGAGGCTGTGGTGGGAGGACCACCTGAGCCTGGGGAGGTTGAGGCTGCAGTGAGCTGAGATCATTCTACTGCACTCCAGCCTGGGCAACAGAGCAAGACCCTGTCTCAAAAAAAAAAAAAAAAGAAAGAAAGAAAAAAAAAAAAAAAAGACAAAATAGCGAATATGGTGGGAGAGATTTGGAGAAATATTTGGGATTTTATAGAAAAGAGATTAAGTCAAACTGATGATGTCAGGAATGACTTAAGAAAATATTTGAATTGAACCTTGAAATATTTTAGATATGAGTGATAGGGCAAGGAAGGTGCTCCATATAGAGGGAATAGGATGAAGAACGGGATTCGGGGCAGGAAATCATGTGTTTGGGCTACGGAATAATAGATTGTCCAGATGGCCTGAGAAAGAGTGACAGGAGAGATGCAGGAAGTACTTATGTTATTAACAGCTTCCTACGGATGTCCCTACCCTGATAGCCCACAGACACCTGAGATAGCTCTCAACCCAACACTTTATCTTCCCTTTACACCTGCTCTCTCAGCAGCCCCTAATTTTATGTGTGGCATCACCATCTTCCTTAATATCCATACCAGAAGCCTCTGAGTCATTTTAAATGCCTCTTTGTTCCTCAACCCTATTCATCCCACCTGCAGGTCATCTTTCAAATTTGAGCTTTCTTTCTTTCTTTCTTTCTTTTCAAGATAGAGTTTTGCTCTTGTTGCCCAGGCTGGAGTGCAATGGCGCAATCTTGGCTCACTGCAACCTCCGCCTCCCAGGTTTAAGCGATTCTCCTGCCTCAGCCTCCCAAGTAGCCGGGATTATAGGCATGCACCACCATGTCTGGCTAATTTTGTATTTTTAGTAGAGACAGGGTTTTACTATGTTGGCCAGGCTGGCTGGTCTCGAACTTCTGACCTTGGGTGATCCACCCACCTCGGCCTCCCAAAGTGCTGGAATTACAGGCATCAGCCACCATGCCTGGCAACGAGCTTTCTTTTCTATCCTTATCTATCCCCATAGTCTTGGAGCCAGGCTCAACTCCCCTCCCCTCCTCTGCCCTCTAAACTATTTCGTTAGCCTTCTTACTGATTTTGCTACTTCTAGATTCTTTTCTTTTTAAACCATGCCACACATAGCCCTCTGTATGCCCTCAGAATGGATGCGAAGCTCTGTGTGTGTACATATGTACATTTTCCTGGGGAGAGCTTGTCGCTTTCATTGAAGTCTCAAAAGTCCACAAAAGGCTAGGAGTCACTACCCTGTAACTTTATTTCAGATGAAAGCACGCTCAGTTAATGTGGTGCAGTTGACAGCCTACTGAACAGTAAGTCGGGAGACCTGTGTTATAGTTCTTGGTGCTGCCACTAATTAGCCGTCTGATTTGGGGCAAAGAGGCAACTACTTTGCACCTGTTTCCTCATCTGTAAAATTCAGAGTCTCTTCCAACCTCAAAATGCTGTTATTGAGAAATCACCGTACAATCGTTATTAAGAAATTACCATATAAAGTCATAGATGCTAAAACAAAGGTATGCAGAGCTTTGAGGGCACAAAGGAGGTTCTCTGGGTGTGGCGTCATCCAGCTTTGCTTGGGAAAGTTGGTAAGGAGTTGCAGAGGAGGCCACACTTGAGTCTTGAAGGATGAACAGAACTTTCCAGGCAGGAAGAAGGAGGAAGACATTTTAGGAAAAGGAAACTGTGAGAAGGCAGAGAAGTAATACAGCCGCAAGTTGGCAGAACGATGAGTAGATGGGTATAGTTTGGATGTATGTGTGCTGAAAGTGTGGGCTTTAAATGCACAGGGAGCGCTAGGAGATAAGCCTGGAGAAGGGGAGTAAGCTGGAGTCTGAAGGTTCTTATATATGGTGCCAAAAAGTTTTGACTTCATCTTGCAGACAGTGGGAAGCCGTGGATTGTTTTAGATAAGAGAGTGACAGGCTGATTTCCCTTTCATAAAAATCACATTGGCGGCTGGGAGCGGTGGCTCACACCTGTAATCCCAGCACTTTGGGAGGCCGAGGCAGGTAGATCACCTGAGGTCAGGAGTTTGAGACCAATCTGACCAATATGGTGAAACTCCATCTTTACTAAAAATATGAAAATTAGCCAGGCATGATGGCGTGCACCTCCCTACCACTACTCCGGAGACTGAGACAGGAGAATTGTTTGAACCAGGAGGCGGAGGTTGCAGTGAGCTGAGATTGCGCCACTGCACTCCAGCCTGGGTGACAAAGCAATACTCCATCTCAAAACAAAAAAATCACATTGGCTGAGGGAGGAAGATGGATTGGAAGCGAATGAGACATGTTTGGAAATGATAAAGGTCTGAATAAGCCAAGGGGATAGCAGTGGAAGGAAGATAATGTTATTCCTTTTAAACCTATTACGTTTAAGATACCCAAGGAATATCCAAGTTAAAATGTATGGTAGGAAGTTAGAAATTTGAGTCTGATGCTCACAAGATAGACCTGGATTTAGCAGCATTCATAAGTGAGCACTGACCGAAGCCGCAGGAGTGAATGACATTGCTTTGGAAAAGCATGTGGAGTGGGGAGTAAGGGGGCCAAAGGCTGAATTCTGGGAAATAACAGTATTTGAAGTCAGGAGGAGAAAACACACTGGAAGGGCTGGGTGCGGTGGCTTATGCCTGTAATTCCAACACTTTGGGAGGCCGAGGCAGGCGGATCACTTGAAGTCAGGAGTTCAAGACTAGCCTGGCAAACACGGTGAAATCCTATCTCTACTAAAAAAAAAATACAAAAAATTAGCTGGGCATGGTGGTGGGCACCTGTAATCCCAACTACATGGGAGGCTGAGGCAGGAAAATCTCTTGAACCTGGGCAGCGGAGGTTGCAGTGAGCTGAGATCACGCCATTGCACCCTCTAGCATCAGCGACAGAGCAAGACACCGTCTCAAAAGCAAAACAAACAAGAAAACCCACACACATTGAAAGGACGGCTGGGGTGCAAGGAGCTGAGGAGTGAAGAGAGATATTGGTGAAGAATCTAGTCTTTTAAGAAGGTTGAATGAGAAAGAAAAAGAAGCGAAGGGTAAAGAAAGAGGAGGCTGCTGAGTGGAGGAAGAGATTTCATTTTATTATGTCTGCTGGGCAAAGTTCAGGGAAGAGGTCGAAGTTAGTTACAGGAGAGACTGGGAATAATGGGTGGAGGTGGGAAAGGACAGGATACAGTGCACACCGGCAGGGACTAGTCCTAGGCAAGGGAGGTAGACAGCATTTGCTCTTCCAAAAAGGAAGAAGGAAATCAGAAAGAGTTTACTTCAGTGCTTCTCACATTAGAATCACTGAGGTAACTTAAAAAAAAAAAAATGCCAATAGCTGGGTCACACCTCAGATGTTTCTGGATTAATTAGTCTGGGATGGTCCTGGGCACTGATGTGTTTTCAAAGCTTCCCAGGTGATTAAAATCTGCAGTCAAAGTTCACAACCACGGGTTTAATTGTAGGTAACATTTTAGATTCATGATAATGGGATTGGATTTGAGGAAACTCACACTTAATAAAGGTTGGATGAATAGGGAGTGGTCAAGGTTTCACAGATGAGGAAGGGAGGAAAAGGAGGAAGCTAGAAGGGAAGGCAGCTAGAGCTAACTTAGTGAATTTCATGTACCAGAGATATAGAAATGAATGAGGCATGGTCCTTGTTCTTAGAGATCAGGGTCTTACATGAGAGACACCTCACCACAAGCCTATGACATAGTAAAGTGCGTTTGTGAGCTATTATTATTATTATTATTATTATTATTATTATTTTTATTTTTACTAAAAGTGATGGGGGTAACCCTCCACCCCCAAAACCCAGGTATTTCACAATATAGACTGGGTCCGGAAATCCTTTTGTAAGCATCAAGAGTAGCCTTTCTGGGAAGGTGGAGGCTGGAGAAAGATCTCTGACTATTCTGGGAGATGAACTTGTACCCAGGCTCACAGCAGGGCTGGAAGAAGATGGTGATTGTGACCCTGCATGTGGGTTCATTACTGCAGTCGCGTGTACCTGGGAGGGAGGTGGCTGAAATTGCTAACTGCTCACCTGGAAACACTTTGACAGCCATCCTGCTAGTGTGTTAAGCTTCTGTGAGTAAGGTACCAAGGATTTCCTTCTTTGTGCAGCGTTATAAAAAGGCCCTACTTGGCCAGGCACAGTGGCTCGCACCTGTAATCCCAGCACTTTGGGAGGCCGAGGCGGGAGGATCACCTGAAGTTGGGAGTTTGAGACCAGCCTGACCAACCTCGAGAAATCCCGTCTCTACTATAAATACAAAAGGTAGCCAGGCATGGTGGCACATGCCTTGCAATCCCAGCTACTCAGGAGGCTGAGGCAGGAGAATCACCGGAACCCGGGAGGCGGAGGTTGCAGTGAGCCAAGTTCACACCATTGCATTCCAGCCTGGGCAACAAGAGCGAAATTCCGCCTCAAGAAAAAAGAAAAAGAAAAGAAAAGGCCCTATTTTTCATCAGAACAGAAAACCTAACTTTTGCTACTGTGGTCTGGGCCTGACCTCCCGGGACAGCTTCATCCACACGGGAAGTACGTAGGTGCTTCTCTATAGCCTGGACCTTCCCTCAGGGAGAGTCTACTGTCACTTCTTGAGCTCCTGGAATCTTCCCCAGGAGAGCCCAACTCCCAGGGCTCCTGGGAAACCTCCGATCTGACCCTCCCACCCCCACCTCCACCTAGTGAGCTGGTGAGGAGTTCAAAGGCTTTAACAGAGGGCTCTGGCCTTTAGCTACAGACCTCGTTCCCCAAGCAAGGGCCCTGAAAGAATGAGAAGTGTCGTAGGCACAGAACAGAGACGAGAAGCTCGGCTGGGGATTGACTGTGGCACTGTGGGTGTGTGGAGGGTTTTCCTTCTGTTACCTCATTAGACACTTTTTATATAAACAGGAATTGAGGCTTGAAGAAATTAAGAAACTCGACTATGTCCTCAAGGACAGGAGCTGTACAAAGTCCAATCTGTTCCATTCTTCTGTCCCTCAGGCTCCTGGCTCCCTCTGTTATTATAGGTTGGCCCCTTTGGAAAAATCACAGTTGAATGTCATTTCAGTGCTCTCCTTCCTTCTAAAGAATTAAGCTAGGTCTCTTAGACCATAGGGCACATGAGCCTCGTAGCTGGGTCTCTGTTTCTTCACTCAGTGCCTTGACATGTGAAATCCTGATGAGATTCTATCCTGGGGTGAAGGTAGAAGGTAGTAAAGAGAATTACCGAATGGGACAGACCACACCAATAAAATTTATTGTTGAACTCAGTAATCCAGTGTTTTCATTGCAGAGATGTAACTGACAGCCCCCAACCTCACCCTCAGAGAGGAGAAAGGAGGGACCAAGCATATTCCAGCCTGATGCCTGTTAATCCAGAATTCTCGTCTGCTAACATCCTGACTTAGGTTTCAGGCTTTCAGTGGGGCCAGTTTACGGAATTACCTGTAATTCTGGCATCTGGCTTTCAGCGGGGCCAGTTTATGTAATTATCCGTAAACTGGCCCCCCTTTTTCCAGTTCTTTGGAGCCCTTTGAGGTCTGTGAAACAGGCTAGCAGCATGTGAACATAACTCACACTAAATCTGCCTGGGAGTCAGATGGTGCCATGGCAGCCCCGACACTGTGTCAAATTACACACTAGCTGCCCAGCACTGGGCTGTGCTTTCGGGCAGGGCTGGGGACACCCATGTCCTCTCTGATTAACCTTCTGCCAGCTCTCCTGCCACTTTCTCATACACCTGACAGTGATCACTGCCAGGAGCCCCAGTGCAGCCCAGGGCCTGCACGTGACAGGCACAAGGTGAATGAGTGCCTGGACGCATGCAGGGACTTGGGTACCTGAAATGATGATTCTGCATTTTTCATGTTGTCTTCGTGCTGAGTCACTTGCTTACCTATACTACTGGAGGAGGAGATGAGAAAAGGCCGAGTTTGGGCAGAGGAGAAAGTGTGTTTTACTGTTCTGCGTCTTTGAACAACGCAGCAAAGGTGGCTCTCTCCTCATCTTTGGACAGTTTGGAATGAACCATCAAAAGGGGTGAGATTAGGTCTCAGGAAAAAAATTTTCATCAGGGAGGAGCAAAAATTCCAACAAGTGAGGAACAGAGGCTGGGAGTCTCCTTCTCTGGGATTCCTAAATCACCGGGTGAGAGCAGGTGCCAGGACTGGAAACTGATGGAGGCTGAGATGTTGAAAAGGCCTTGGCCTGCTTAGGAAGAAGTATGTGAAGATGCTTTTGAAGTGATACTACTCTAAGTGGCGGGTTGCACGGCAGTAACACTAATGATAATTGAATGCTGCTTTCATTTACTTCAGGAAGAACATGGACTTCCCACAGCCCAGGCTTTTACAGCGGGAGGTCGCTCTTGTGGGGTCAGATATACTACAACTCTAACTGGTTTCTTGGCATACTGGGAGGCAGAAATGCCCCAAACCTGCCGGGTATTTTGTGAGACCCTACAATCTGTGTGACCTTCAGCTCGAAAGTATCTGAAACTCCTGGGATGGACAGCCTGCCTGCTTGGGGTTGGGGATGCAACCGGCCAAGGCATTTTTCCTCTTGAAGGTTTTCTGGGAGAAGGTCCCCTCTCCTCCGCCATCCAAACTCCCAGGAGCCCTCGCCGTCTCCTCCTCCCCTTCTCCCCCAGGGCAGGGTTCCCTTTGTAATTAATCCCAACACTCAAACCAGAGGGGAGGAAAAACGTGTTAATGAGGGAGCGTCCCAGACTGGGGCGGTCGCTGCTCGCAGCTAGAACTTCAAGTAATTAAATTATTTTTGGAAGGAGGGGATATGGTGGGGACGGTGTCAGGGAAATCCCCGTATGCATGGGAAGAAGCGTGCGTCCCTCGCCACTAATTAAAATCAGGAATGACCCTCCCTTCTCGCACCCCTAGGGGGGGAAAAAAATCAATCTTCCCACATTCCAGATTCCTCTGGATTTCGGGTAGCCGGGTCTGTGGCCCTAAAGAAGAGAACATGGCCAGCCCCGGGGGTCTGCGGGGCTTCGTCTCCGACAGGAGGGGTCGAAAGACAGCCCCAGGAGGCACTGCGGGCTGGGCCAAGGCCAAGAATCGAGGCGTTCCCCGGCCACCGTTCGGGACCCGGGTGGCAGCCCCGCCGCGGATTCCCAGGACCGGGGAGGGCCGCCGGGCATCTGGAGGCGCAGGGCCGGGGGAGCGGCGACTCCGGGAAGAGCGGGGCCGCAGACAATGGACGCGGCGGTAGGAGGGGCGGCGGCTGCGGGAACAGCCGGGAGGCGGCACCCGGGAGCTCGCGCTCCCCCGCCCCCTGCACCCCCCACCCTCGTCCCCTCCCCCTCCGCCCCCTCCCCCCTCCGCCGCCGGCTCCCGATCTGATTCCTGATCCCTGATTCCTTGATCCTTGGTCCCGCCATGGGAGCCTGAGCGCCCCCTATTCCCCCCTGGCCCCCAGCCCCCGGGGCCTTGAGGGGGAAGAGGCAGCGGTCTGGGACGGAGCCGGGGGTGACCAGACTCAAGAGCCCCCCCAACACCTCTCATCGCCCGCGCCGCCTGTCCGGGAGCGCCGAGTTCGGAGCGACCCGGAGCGCTGCGGATACAAAGGCGACGGGCCGAGCGGGGCGCCCGCGGAGCCCACCCGGCAGCTCGCAGCGGCGGGTGAGTGCCGGGCCGCGGGGGCGCGGGCAAAGTTTGGAAAAAAAAAAAAAAAAAAGAAGGAAAGGAAGAGAGAGAAAAAAGAAACGGAAAAGGAGGAAAATCATGCAAAGGGCCAGGGGGTGCCCGACCCCAGAGCGAGCAGGGTGGCTTATGGGGGAGGGGGGCTGGGCTCCGGGCAACCCCCTTCCGGTCCGCTTCCCCACGGCGCAGCGGAGTGTACCCCCAACTTTGGGGAGGGGAAGGGGCTCGTGGAGAGGGGGCGGAGCCCAGGCCTGGAGAGCCGGGGACTTTCCTGGGCCCGGGTGGGGGCCTTAATGATCCCCAGGGGAGCGGGTTGAAGCCTGAGACTGGGAGCTTGTGTTGGAGGTGGGGGGGAGAGGCGTGGAAGGATCGGAGTCTGGAGGTATTGGAAGCCAAGGGTGTTTTGGCGTGCATACACCCCTCAGGACCGTGGGGAGGGACGGAGGCAGGTATGAGTTTAGGGTGTAGAGTGGAGTCAGCGGGGCGGGCTGCGCAGAGTAGACAGGGTGTGTTGTACAGCTCGAGGATGGGGCTGGCGGTGGCAGACTGCGTGTGTATAGGGGTCGAGGCGACAGGCGGTGGCATCCCTCTCCCCACTCATATTTACCCATTTAGGGGACTGTGGGCTCTGCGTTAGTGAGTTTTGAAGCGTTGGTGGAGGATCCGTGTGGATGATTCTTTGTTTTGGTGTGTGTGCGCGCCTTGACGTGCTGCAGGTTCCTGCAGGTGGGCCCCTGGCTTAGATGTGTAGGTGTGTTTCTGTGCTTGAGTGTGTGTGCAGCCAGGAAGCGGCTGGCCATGCATCTGCGGTGTGTTTGGATATGTGTTTGTATGTACACTTAGGGGAAGGCGTGTATGTCTATGTGTGTGTACTGGGAGAGGGGTTTATGGGAAAGAGGTGTGTAGGTACCGAGGAAGGTGGATGTGTAAGAGCAGAATGGAGTGTATGTGGATAGGTGTGTGTGCACCTGTGTACTGGGAAGGGGTGTGAGTGAATCTGTGTTCTCTTGTGTGTAAACTCGTGTTGTTGGGTAGGTGTCAGTGTGTGTCTACCTGCCTTAGCTGATATGTGTGTTTCTGAGTGTGTGTCGGGGTACCCCTTGTCTCTGCAGGCAGATCTTCCTGGCAAAAATCCCAAAAGGAAGGCTGTCTGCAGGATTTTGAGACTTCTTGGATGGCCTGGCCTGGGTTCAGGGGTAGTGCCTTAAATATCTCAGACCTACGGGTGGGAGGGAATGGGTTGTCTTACGAAGTGCCTGTTTTGGGGGGATGGGGTTTTCAGGAAGAGGGCGTGTGTTGTGGGGAATAGGGAACAAGGGATCTACTTGTAGTCCTAGAGGAATTTGGAAGATTGGCGGGGTCGGGGAGAAGAATAAGAGGAACTTCCTCCCCCATCATCATAGGCTGGGTTCCAGCACTTGGAGAAGCTACGTTCTTGGATTCCCAGCCTTAGTTAAAAGCCTCAGGCCACTGTTCTCTTGGAAAGCTGGCTCAGAGTTTGGTGCTTCGGTGCCTTCTAACTCAGCCCTGACTCCAGATCCTAAAGTTCCTGAGGAGTCTTGGGATTTTGGTGAGGGATGGAAACAAGAGGAGGAAGCGTGTCTGGAAGGGAGAGACCTGGTGGGGAACAGCTTGGGTTCCCTGTCCATAGGGTTGAGAAGGTGGCATAGGGTGTTTTTTCAGGAGTTTCTGCAAGTGAGGCTGGGTGGTTTATCACATAGTTTCCCTCTTCCCTGGTGAGAAGCATGACTGAGATGGAGCTGTGGGTGTGGCGCCAGGGCTGAGTGTCTGTGTGTGGGGAGAAAGGCAGGTCCCCATCGCCGGCTATACTCCTCATCTCAGGCTATACTCATCATCACCATAGTGTGGTGGGAAGTCAGTGTCTATCCAGAAAGCGAATGTCTCTTTCCACAGCTCTCTTCTTTCCCTGTCTTCTCTCTTCCTTTCCCTTCTGGGGTGTAGGGAAGGGGTTGCTCACCTCCTTCTTTAGGATGCTAGCCTTCCCCCATTGCACACTCCTGCAGTTGTCTTTTTGCTGCCAGTGGCTGGGTTGAGGCACCCAGTTTTAAGAACTGAGGTGAGATTGTACATGCCCATTAGGGTCCCTGGGCAATTGCAGTTGGAATGTTAGAGTCTCTAATGGGCATGTGCAGTTGAAATGTTCCTCTTTGGTCCCCAGGGCTCCCTGCCTTCCCTAAGGCCTAGAGATAAGAGTAGTGGGAGGTTAGAGAATGTTTGGACCAGGAAGGGGGCACAGTAGGAAAAGACCCTTCTTTTTTTTTAATGGATCATTCCCCCAAACCCCACACCTGTCTGATCAGGCTCCCAGAGCTAGCAAGGCTCTTGCATCCAAGATGGTGTGCCCTGGCCCTCTGGGGTACCTTGTTTGCTCTGTATACACTCATCACATGCATGATATATTATACTGGTGGGGACTGTCTTCCAAAGAGGAGGAATTGCGGTCAGATAATAGGAAATGCCATTTCTAAAAGTACTTCCGGATTGGGAGTCAGTGGCCACCTTGGCCCCTCCTCGCCCATTGTCTTGCTCTTGGCTTCTATTTCCTTTAGTTCTTCCGGGGCAGGCCTCTCTGGTGTATTTGCCTCTTCCCCTGATCCTTGTAGGTCTGATCCCCCTTCCCTGGGCCTAGAGCAGGACAGTCTTATCTGCTCATCTGGTTTCTAGGTCCTTCCAGTTAGCAGGGAGGGAACGTGGCTAATAGAAGCTTTGGTGGGGAAAAGGAAGAGATCTTCTGATTCCCTCTGAGTTTTAGGGACTCCAGTCTTATTCTTTCCCTTGAATGTTCCTCACACTGTGAGGCCAGAGAAAGGAGTCAGAGTTGGTTGGAATTAGTACTTAACAGTGGTGTGATCTCGGCAAGTAATAAGCCCCATTCCCTAGCCTTTTAGGCACCTCTTAGCAGACACATCCTCCAAGCCTAGACTGAACCCTTCCACAAGGAATCCCTGGTTTCCCCCCAAGTAGACTTCTTCCCTCGTTTGCTTTTAAATTCTGGCTTTGCCACTTTCTAATTCTGTGACATCAGACAAAACTGGTAGCTTTTTGAAGCCTCACCTGTAAAATGGAATTAGTAATAGGCCCTATCTCTTGAGTTTATGTGGATTAAATGAAATAATAGAGCATGTTGCACAGTGGCTGGCACATAGTAAATGTTAGCTGTAGGGTTCGGATTCTGAGGGATGATTGTCGTTTGTTTTTTTGTTTTAAGACGGAGTCTCGCTTTGTTGCCCAGGCTGGAGTGCAGTGACGCGATCTTGGCTCACTGCAACCTCCACCTCCTGGGTTCAAGCAATTATCCTGCCTCAGCCTCCTGAGTAGCTGGGATTACATGTGCCTGCCACCATGCCCAGTTAATTTTTGTATTTTTAGTAGAGACGGGGTTTCACCACATTGGCCAGGCAGTTCTCAAACTCCTGACCTTGTGATCCACCTGCCTCTGCCTCCCAAAGTGTTATGATTACAGGCGTAAGCCACTGCATCCGGTCAGGGTCGGACAGGAGAACTAGGCTTTGGTTCTGTTCTTCCTCTGGCCGACCACATTAGGCACTCTCTCCTGTCTGTCAGGCGCTGTGTGAAGTGCAGGGAATGGAGGGGGGAATAAGATGTTTTTCCAGGGGAGACATGCGGAAACGTGTTGATTCACTGCAGCCCAGTGAGTGCTGTCTGGAGGCGTGTTCAGGAGGCCACTGGAGCATAGAGGAAGGGTGCTTGGCCCTGGCCTGAGGTGCCAGGGAAGGTTCCTGGAGGAGATGCCCCCTTAGCTGGATTTTTAAAAAATTGACGTGAAATTCACATAATAGGAAATAAACCATTTTAAAGTGAACAGTGGATTTAGTACGTTCACAGTGCTGTGCAACAACCATCTCTGTCTAGTCCCAAAACATCTGCACCGTCCCGAAAGAAAACCCGTACGCATGAAGACAGTTGCTCCCCATTTCCCCTAATCCCAGCCCCTGGCAACCACCAGGCTGCATCTGTCTCTATGGAGGTGCCTATTCTAGGTATTTCGTACAAATGGAATCATAGAGGGTGTGACCTTTTGAATCTGGCTTTCTTCACTTAGCATAACGTGTTCCGGGTTAATTCACATGGTAGCATGTAGCATGTATTAGTACTTCATTCCCTTTTATATTCTTCTCTGTGTGGATAGACTTTAGCTGGTTAAAGGATGAGCGAGGCCAGCCGTGAGGGTCTGGGGAGAGCACTGCTGGTGGAGGCTGAGTGTGAGCAAAAGGTGCACAGGGTGTTTGGTGTTCCTGCACCTTGAAGTGTGAAGTGGGGATTCGGCTTCAGTGTCTCTGTCTGTAAAACAAAGTTTATCATCCCTTTTCTGCTTTTCCTCTGGGGTTGGTAGGGTTGGAGGTATCAGGGGAGAAGAGAGGCTAGGGTATTGCTGCCTCTTCTCAGGGTCTGGGCTGGGGATAGGGCTTTTAAAACTTGCTCTTTCCTGGGCAGCTGCCCCCTATATGCATCAACTCTCATCCCCAGGGGAAGCCATTTCCCTGTTCACTTGGCATCAGCTTCCCCTCTCTCTGAATTGACCTGAAATTGCCCCTTTTAACCTCCACAGGTGGGCAACCCTGTGCATGATGAGATTTTGGCAGCAGAAGTGAAGGAAAGGCCTGGGAGTGAGTCCTACTCTGTACCCTGCGGCGACCCGCCCCTTCTTTATTTTGTCTCTTGGTGATATGGCTGGGGCAGCCTTCTCTCACCTTCTCTGTCGAGATCTGGATAAAACTGCGGTGGGCCAGGGAGAGCTTTTGCATTCCGTACTCTACCCTGCTTGGTACAGAGCAGGAGGCAGGGGCCCTCTATGGTAGGGCCCTTTGGAAATGAGGTTTTGCTGTGCTTTGTCGGATGCCCCTGGCAAGGTTGGTAATTGCAGACATGACAGCTGGGAACTGGTTTGGGAGAAGCAGACTTGGAATCAGCAGAGCTGAGGATATCCTGGCAATCAGGGTAGGGCAGAGAAAGGGGAGAGTGGGAAGAATCTGGGGGCTGGGTAGGGTAGGAGGCTTGGGGGCCCCTTCCCCTGCCACTCCACACACAGCTGGGCCTAGAGCCTAGAGGAGAGTGGGAGGTGACTGGAAGCCAGATCTGCCTCACTGTAAGGGAGGAAGGAGGAAGGAGAGGAGGAAAGGTGGGGATCCATGGGCCTCTGAAGAATGCAGGGAGAGGAGGAAGAGGCGTTTTGGTTGCTCTCTCAGGCAATACCTGGATTACCTGGATGTGGTCTAATTGCCAGCAGGGCCAACCCTGCGCCTAAAGGTGCTTCCGTCTTATTCTGCAGTCTTTCTCCTTACAGTGAGGCTATGGGAGCAGGAAGTGGAGGGGATTGGCTGTGCACCCAGTAAAGAAGAAAAGGTGGCACTTTTTTTGAGCATCTATTCTAATGTGCCAGTCTGTAATATTCTGTATACATTATTTTGCTGAAAACTCTTAACCTTCTGAAGCAGGCACTATTATCTCCATTTTATAGTTAAGAAAACTGAGGTTTGGAAAAGGGGAGCGACTCACCTGAGATTACACAGCTCGTGAAAGGCTCTGCCAGGTCTCTCTGACTTACGCGCTCTTCCTTTTCCCAAAATCTCTTCACCTTCCTCTACTCTCATTTCAGTTAGGTCTGATTGCTCATTATTGCCTTTACTCTTGAGCTTGAGTCATTCCCTCCTGTTTTCTGAAAAGCAGACATGAGTCCAATGTCAGCCTGAGGAGTAGAGAAGCCTACCCTCGAGGTGGGAGTCAGAGAACGATCCCATCTCCAGGAGGAGCACCTTGGTGTCATGAGCCTCGGGCGGGGCTGGCATCTGAGCAGAAACCTCTCCTGGGGGGGCTCTCTTTCTCCTGCTGGACCAAGATTTTGGGTGGGGGGTGGCGGAAGGGAGTGACTGTAGGCTTTGGCCACCATGGCCTGTGGGGTCTTGGGAGGAGCCTGGTCCTTATTGTCTGTAGGGTTTTCTCACAGCCCCTAACAATGTCTTTCAGACCCCTGTTTTCACCAGAGCGTTCTTGGCTCCTTTTGCCTTGTCAGAGAGAGAGAGGGTGTGTTTATGTGTGGGTCTAGCAAGGGGGTCTTTGTTTTTTTTTTGCTTGTTGCCCAGGCTGGATGCAATGGCACGATCTTGGCTCACTACAACCTCTACTTCCCTGCCCCAGCTTCCCAAGTAGCTGGGATTACAGACATGTGCCACCATGCCTGGCTAAGTTTGTATTTTTAGCAGAGGTGGGGTTTCACCATGTTGGTCAGGCTGGTCTTGAACTCCTGACCTCAGGTGATCCACCTGCCTGGGCCTCCCAAAGTGCTGGGATTACAGGTATAAGCCATCATGCCTGGTCCAGGGGCTATGGTTTCTTAGGGTAAGTAGGGTTTAGATAGGAACAGGTGCTGAGCCCGGGCTGTGAATGCAGTCACTTAAAAAACAACAGAGTGTGAACAAAAACATGCATTTTTGTCTCCTGCTTTACTTCAGGGAGGAGGTGGCAGATATAGGGGATGGGGGAGTTGAGAATTCTCAGAAAAGAGTGAGACTCTGGTGGGGCGGTGGTCAAAATGGTGGAGGCTGTCGGGTACTTGGGCCTTTCAGCTGGCTCTGCTTTTCTAGATAAGAACCGGCCAAGTTGCCAGGTCCAAGGCCCTGGGCTGAGGCAAGAGGAGGCTCTCAGGATGGGGATACCCAGCCCTGCCACCCTCACCCCCAGTCTCATTGCATCTCACACCCTGAAGCCCACTCTGCTGCTTTCCCACAATCCAGCCTTCGCTGACGGTGTCCCCATATGTTCTTCCTCCACACTCTGTCCTCACAGCTCAGCGCTCCCCATCCACAGCAAGCCCAAGGTTGGCTAACTTTCCCTTCCCAACTAGCTGCTTTCGACTTCTTTACATCCCAGGGCAGGGGCTGGGTGAGCAGGCTTGGAAGGTCTTTTAGGGCCAGGGGCAGTTGGGGCCTACCTCTGGCAGCAGGCTGTGAAGAGGGGGGCATTTGCTTTTTTGTTTTGTTTTGTTTTTGTTTTTTTAAATAAATTCTTTTAATTGCACATTTGTGCCTTAGGTTAACTGTGGGGTGAGAAACCTCCTCTTCACTTGCGGTCCCAGCTATCTGCATACAATCTGGTGTTGTGGTCTAGCTGTTGACGAGGGGCAGAGGTGGGTGCGGAGCTGGCCCCTGAGTGCACCGACATCTTCAGGGCAGGGAGCTCAGACCTTGGTTGTACTTGAACTGCTTCAGGACCTCACTGAAGCCCTCACACAGGGACAGGCCACTCTGAGTGGTGGAACAGTCCAGGAACTGCCTGATCTCATAGGCTCAGGGCCCCATCTGCAGGGTTTGGGAGGCAGCATGGGTGGGGGCCTGCTGGGCAGCAGGCTGGGCTGGCTCCGAGCTCCCCCCGCTGAAGGCTCTGGTCAGGGCGCTGCCCATGACATGTCCCACAGCTGAGCCCACGGCTACCCCTGCGGCCATGGATGCCATCTGAGCCATGAGGCCTGGCTGGCCCGAAGGGGCGGGAGCCGGGGCTGCTGCCGGGGGTGGTGGGTGCATGGGCGGGTTGGCAGAGGGCACGGCGGGGCGGCTGACTGGTCGGGCGTCCGCGTTGCGGCTTCCCTGAGGCGTGTGGGACCCAGGCGATCTAGAGACGGTGGCTGTGGCAGCGGTTCTCTTTTGTTTTGTTTTGTTTTTTGAGAAGGAGTCTTGCTCTGTCGCCAGGCTGGAGTGCAGTGGCGAGATCTCAGCTCACTGCAACCTCCGATCTCCTAGGTTCAAGCTATTCCCCTGCCTCAGCCTCCTGAGTAGCTGGGGCTACAGGCACGTGCCACCACTCTCAGCTAATATTTTATGTTTTAGTAGAGACGGGGTTTCACCATGTTGGCCAGGATGGTCTCGATCTCCTGACCTCATGATCCACCTGCCTCTGCCTCCCAAAGTGCTGATTTCAGGCATGAGCCACTATGCCTGGCCTAAGGGGGGCCTTTGTTTTTGGAGTGCACAGGACGCTGGCTTATGGGTCAGCACAGCTCACCCACCTCCCATGGTCCACCCTCTCTCTGAAGACGCCTCAAGCTGCCTGCTTTCCTTCCTGCTTCTTCCACAGCTCATCTGGTGGGCAGTAAGGGCCAGTTCTCTGCCTAGGCCAAGGGAGGAAGCAGCTAAAAGCCTGGTGGTGGAAATTATGGGGCCCACCCGTTGGTAAAAATTAAATGGAGCATCCAGAAGCCCCGGTTACTTTCCCACCAGCTGAGTGTCCCGTCTCCCCTCTGGGCCCTACCTGGGACAGATGCCAGGGGGATTAGTCACCCTGCCTCCTGCAGCCTTTCCACCTCCAGTGTTCTCTTCAAGACTGACTAGGAATGGGTGTGGGGAAGGCTACGGAATGGGGTGCTATGGGACATGTATGTGCACACGGGTGTGCTGTGTTGGGGGGCAGGGACCTTCTGGGAGCTGGGATGGGGGTGGGGGTGCTGGACAGACAGCAGAGCAGGTCTCTACAGAACCTGCCTAGCCAGGGTGGGTGGAGCTGGGTGGGGCTGGCAGGAGCAATTCCAGGTTTCAGAGGGGGAATGGAGTGTGTGTGTGTGTGTGTGTGTGTGTGTGTGTGTGTGTGTGTGTCTGTCGGTATTTCCATGTATCTGTGGATTTAGAGGTCCCCAGCCTCACCCCCGTCCTTAGACTGAAGGAAATTAAGGAAGTAGGTGGAGAGGGGCTTGGCTCTGGCCTCCCCAACTGCTTTTGAATTAGAATGCAAGCTCAGGTATCCGGGCCAGGAGCCCAGTCTGTGGGCTTTTCCCCTGCGGTGCACCTTGCACTGGGGTCTGGGGGTGAGAAGCTGCTCTGGAAGCCTAGATGCCTGCATGACCCAAGCATGGCCGGGGTCCCGCCCCTCCTCTGCCTCTCAGCCCAGGGAGGAGAAGAATCCTGCTCCCACCCTGGGGCTATGAGATGGTGAGCTCATGTCTGGGGCTGTCCTGGGAGAACGCCTGCTTAACAGGGCGGGGGTGGGGCACCTGGTGCCAGCTCCTGGGCTCCCTGGTCTGCCCCTCCCACCCCTTGGCCCACTGAGATCCAGCTGTTCTCTCTGGCCTCCTGAGCAGCACTGTCACCCAAGGACACCCTTCTTCACGTTATAGGAATGAGGGGCCGGATAAAATCTCTATCCCATTTCTGGTCCAGGGCTGGAGCTGGTCGTTGCCCACTCTGGACCTTAGTCCTTTTGGTGAGAGTGAAAGCCCAGCCTCTCCGACGGATGGCTCGCCCACAGCCCAAGGCCGTATGGAGATGAAGGAACACCAAGGTTCTTAGGAGCGGCAGATGAGTGGGTGCACGAACCACCACTTTGGGAGGTAGAGGTTCTTTGGTCCTGGCTGTGTTAGCTGAAGCCTGTCTAGTCTCTGTCTCTGGTGAGAAGAGGGGACTGGGCGGAGTCAGCACATCTCTCCTGTCATGGTCCTCCTGCAGTTGTGGCTACTCAAAGAACCAGCATCTAGAGCAGTCTCCTGGTGATTTTGGAGGAGCACCCCTCAAAATCAGTGTTAGTACGATTTTCCAACAAGGAGAGGAGGCCGGAAATGGGCTGCTGTAGAAGTACCTGCCATGGGCTAGTCACCGTTTTTCTCTGGGTCCCGTTTTTTTTTTTTTTGAGATGGAGTTTCACTCGTTACCCAGGCTGGAGTGCAATGGCCAGATCTCGGCTCAACGCAACCTCCGCCTCCTGGGTTCAGGCAATTCTGCTGCCTCAGCCTCCTGAGTAGCTGGGATTACAGGCACGTGCCACCATGCCCAGCTAGTTTTTTGTATTTTTAGTAGAGACAGGGTATCACCATGTTGACCAGGATGGTCTTGATCTCTTGACCTTGTGATCCACCCGCCTCGGCCTCCCAAAGTGCTGGGATTACAGGCTTGAGCCACCGCACCCGGCCCATGGGTCCCGCTTTTTTATCTGTAAAATTTGGGGTTGCCCCTCTAAGGCCCCTTTCAGCTTGGTGCTGGAACCTGCCGAGAAGAGTGTGGTTTGGTCAGCTGTGTCCCCCTGACGGGGAAAGGGGCAGGGACGTCAGGGGAATGACATGGGCATAGTCAGAGGTTTGGGACCTTCCTCTCCTCTGTGGAAGCCGTGTTGGGCGTCTGCATTTTCAACCCACACTCATCAATTTCAGCCCTGCACCAGGGCCTGACAGCGATGCCTGGGTTAAGCACATCTGTGAAACTCAGGAGAGGAGCATGACAAGGAGGAAAACCGAGCAAGGCTCTGAAGTGGGACAGCTGTCTCCAGCCCCTGCTCTGCCCTGCACTGGCTGTAGGCCTTGGCGAGATGCTCTGGCTGCACAGCCAGCCAGCCCCTGGGATCCTGAGCTGGGAGGTTGGACCCTGGGCTTAGTTCTTGCCACCTCCATGGCCAAAGGTGGCCGTCCGGCACTTTGAGTGGAACCTATCTTGATATCCTTGGATCTTGGGACTATGGTTGGCAATGATTAGGGAGCCAGGCAGCTGGGGGTGCCCACATGTACACCCCAGCCCACGGGCTACGGTGGAAAAGGGTTGTAGAGCATATGCAGTAAGACCCAGGCTCCCGTGTAGGAATCAGAGACCTTTAGTGGGTGGGGGCCCACAGAGGACTCTTCAGGCAGGGTCTGATGCGGTACTCAGGCCCTTCCCTAGTCCCTGACTGTGGAGAGGAAAATGGCCCTGTCAGAGATCTCTGCTCCTGTGAGGAGAACCTGAGGTTCCTTGTCCTCTTTCCCATCATCTTCCCATCTGGGTGGAAGTCTTTTAAAAAACAAACCCAAGTGCCCTCCGCAGCTCGGCTGGCCGGGTGCTTCCAGCCCTGTCCTCAGTGGAGTGGAGGAACAAAAGGTGCCCTTTTTAGGTGAGTGTTTGTGCTCTGTCCCCGGCCCCCTTTTCTCCTGTGGCTGAGTCCCAGCCCCATCTTCATCTGTGCTCTGTCTCATTACCCCACCCCAGGTGTAAAGTAGCTGGGACTGGGCTGCGGAGTGGGCCCGGGCCAGAGCAGTGGCAGAAGGTGGCACCCACAGCCGCCTGCATCTGGTCATCGGTCCTCAGCACGCGCCACACATGGGGGTGCTGGCGTCTGTGTTCAACACCTTGTCCACTTGAGCTGCCTCCTTTGAGTGAGAAATGGGAAAGGGTTAGTCCTTCTTGGTCTGTGTTTTGGCCAACACCTACTCCCCTTAAACACACACACACACACACACACACACACTCTCTCTCTCTCTCTCTCTCTCTCTCTCTTGCACACTACTCTAGGGCCCTGCTCCCTCTGCCTGTTGCCAGGTTCTGAGTGTATTTTTTCCAGAGGCCTCCAATTGTTTCCTGGAGAAACCTGATCCTGGAGCTCAGACAAAAGCTGGGGCCGCCAGAGGAGAAACCTCATTCTCTCCCTCTCTGTCCCTATCGCCCCCACCTCCATAACCCCCTCCCTTTGGATGCTGGGTATGGGTTCCAGGACCCGGCTGCCATCACCTAGGCAACAGGGGGCTTTTGTTGCCATGGTGATCAATGTGGGAGAAGCTGGGCAGCCAGGACAAAAGCCCCCACATTGCACCTCCCCCCCCACACCCAACTCCCCCCAATCCCCTTGGGATGATACTGAGACACATTCCATTAATTTTATTTCTGAAAGGCCTCTGGAGGGGAAAAGGGTCTCCTTTTTGTGACGGGCTCTGTCTTCTCTCCCTCTCTCCTCCCTGGCCTCCTTTTAACCCCAGATAATCCATGGTTAGTTTGAGCAGGGGACTGAGTGCATGTATTTGTGTCTTGGGAAGTGAGGGGCAAGGTGAAAGGCAGTGGGGCACGTTCCTTTAAAACAGCCTCCCCTTTCCCCAGACTGGGGCAGCTGCCTGTCCTGCACGGAGTCCGGACTTCCCTCCCCGCCTCATCATCCCTCTTGACGTTTCCACTTGTTGATCTCATCCAGCGATCCCCTCCCCCCATCTCTTCCCTGGGAACGCTGCCCACCCGGGAGACCCTCCAAACCCCTGATTCCTGAGACTGATTAAATGAGGGGAACTTCTTCCCTTCTCTTTACTCCCCTCCCCTTTCTCCTCCCAGGCCCCCCCCCAGCAGTGCTTGGATTAGTTCCCTGGGGTACTTGAAGACACAGCAGGCAAAGGTCTCAGAAATTGGGTTCATTTTTGGCCCCTGTGTTTGGTAGGGAGGAGAGAAGTGTGTTTTGGTGCTTTTTGGGCACTCTGACTTGGGTTGGCAGGCCAGGGGAGCAGGGTTTGTGTTGAGTCTTTAGTAAGTAGCAGGGGAGGAAGATGGGAGCACTACGCTGGGCAGCTGAGAACTAAAGGATGGGAGGGGACTGGTACCCTTGACTGGTTTGAAATTTATCTATAGGGGAAAGGCAATGGCATCAGTTTACCTCCTGGGTGTGTTTGAAGTGGTGCTTCTGGTTGGGGTGTGTGTGTGTGTGTGTGCGCGCGCGCGCGCGTGCGCGAATGTGTGTGAGACTTCTTTATTTAGTCGTACTAACAGCAGGGTTTATTTATACCACCTCCTCCCTAGTCTCAGAGGAAGTGTCTGGGGATTGGAGTATGAGTGATCCTGGAGCTAAAACTTATTAATCGCTTAACTAATTACTAGCTAAACCATTTATAAAAGCAATTCTCTCACCCTCGTGATCCTTACAACTACCCCACAAAAAAGACATCGGCTTCCCTGTTTTACTAATGAGCTTACCAGGCTGTAAGCACAGATGCGTTAGTAACTTGCACATGGTCACACAGCTAGTCTGTGAAGAGTTAGGTTTCGAACCCAGATCGTGGTTCTTCTGGCCGCTGGCTTTGGCAGATGGTGGGTATGCAGGAGGATGAGGAGAGGGACAGCCTGGGATTCAGTGTGTGGGTCTAGATGCTGGGCTGTGGCGGCTGTTTACTTCCCCATCCCCTTCTCTACCGCCATCTCACTCTGTGACCCATTTGTTGTCTTTGAGCCTCCTGACAAAATTTGGTTTTTAAGAGGAGGACTAGAAAGAATGGGCTGGCTTTGGGAGGCTGGGGCGGGTGGATCACGAGGTCAAGAGATTGAGACCATCCTGTCCAACATGGTAAAACCCCGTCTCTACTAAAAATACAAAAAATTAGCTGGGCGTGGTGGCGTGCACCTGTAGTCCCAGCTACTTGGGAGGCTGAGGCCGGAGAATTGCTTGAACCTGGGAGGCGGAGGTTGCAGTGAGCCAAGGTCGTGCCACTGCACTCCAGCCTGACACCTGGTGACGGAGTAAGACTCTGTCTCAAAAAAAAAAAAAAAAGAAAGAATAGGCTGGAACCACATCAAGAGAAATGCAGGTGAGATGTCTAACTATATGGAGGAATAGGCCAGTAGAATAGGCCCTCAGGGGAGCGGGTAGATGAACCCAACATGTGTTTTTCAGACAGGGGGATAAATAAGGGTCGTTTTTCTTGCAAAGGTTTGTGGAAAGGCTTATGGTTGGGTTAAGGTATTATGTCTCTGTCATCTAAGTGTGTCCTTATCACACATGTGCTTTGACATGGGGATACTGACAAATATAACTAATCCTATGGAGGATTGCCTCTATAGAACTCTGTTAAGAGGATGAATGAATAGATTTCACGTTGATTTCATCTCCCTACAGTTGTTATAGTTTCCCTGAGAGCCAGAGAGGCATATAGTCATGGTTGTTTTGGTCAGTGATGGGCTGCATATATGATGGTGGTCCCATAAAATTATACTATTGTATCTTTACTGTACGTGTTCTATGTTTAGATACACAAGTACTTACCGGTGTGTTACAGTTGGCTACAGTGCTCAGTACAGTAACATGCTGCACAGATTTGTAGCCTGGGAGCAATAGGCTATACCATATAGGATATGTATGTAGTAGGCAATACCGTCAAGGCTTGTGCAGGTGTTCGCAGGTTGCAGTTGCCTAATGACACAGTTCTCAGAGAGTATTCCTGTGGCTAAGCGAGGCATGGCTGTCTTCATTTACTAGGTTGCTATCAGTTCCTTGCTCTGCGCCCATGGGAGGGGAGATGGGTATAAATATGTATCAATCATATTGCTTATTCTCAAATTACGAATGGTTTAGAGTAGTTGGAATAGAGGTAACTATACAAAGCAAAATCCATTTTAGTTCTTTTTTTTTTTTTTTTTTTTTAGACGAAGTCTTGCTCTGTTGCCCAGGCTGGAGTACAGTGGCGTGACCTCGGCTCACTCCAAACTCTGCCTCCCAGGTTCAAGCAATTCTCTGCTTCAGCCTCCCAAGTAGCAGGGATTACAGATGCCTGAAACCACACCTGGCTAATTTTTGTATTTTTAGTAGAGACAGGGTTTCACCATCTTGGCCAGGCTGATCTTGAACTCCTGATCTCGTGATCCACCCACCTCGGCCTCCCAAAGTGAAAGTGCTGGGATTACAGGCATGAGCTACCATGTCCAACCCCGTTTTTTTTTTTTTTTTTTTTTTTTTTTGAGACGGAGTTTCGCTCTTGTTACCCAGGCTGGAGTGCAATGGCGCGATCTCGGCTCACCGCAACCTCCGTCTCCTGGGTTCAAGCAATTCTCCTGCCTCAGCCTCCTGAGTAGCTGGGACTACAGGCACGCGCCACCATACCCAGCTAATTTTTTTTGTATTTTTAGTAGAGACGGGGTTTCACCATGTTGACCGGGATGGTCTCGATCTCTTGACCTTGTGATCCACCCGCCTCGGCCTCCCAAAGTGCTGGGATTACAGGCTTGAGCCACCGCGCCCGGCCCCCATTTTAGTTTTTAACGTAATCAGCCTCTCAGCAGCATTGGACTTGGTTGACTTAATTCTGACCTCAAAACACTCTTTTTTTTTTTTTTTTTTGAGACGGAGTTTCACTCTTGTTACCCAGGCTGGAGTGCAATGGCCAGACCTCGGCTCACTGCAACCTCCGCCTCCTGGGTTCAAGCAATTCTCCTGCCCCAGCCTTCTGAGTAGCTGGGACGACAGGCACGCACCACCATGCCCAGCTAATGTTTTGTATTTTTAGCAGAGATGGGGTTTCACCGTGTTGACCAGGATGGTCTTGATCTCTTGACCTCGTGATCCACCCGCCTCGGCCTCCTAAAGTGCTGGGATTACAGGCGTGAGCCACCGTGCCCAGCCTCAAAACACTCTTAAATTCCTGGCTGCCTTGAGACCCCACTGTTCTGGCTGCCCTCCTCCTCTGGCCTTCTCATCCCCTTTGCCTGCTCCTTTTCCTCCGGACATGTGTGCATATCGGGTCCTTTATGTCCTATGTAGTCCTCTCCCTAGGTGATCCCATCCATCCCCATGGCTTTTCACACCCCCAGTACCTACAGCTCAGACTCTCCTCCGAGTCTGGCTCCTCTGACACCCGGCTGCCTGCTATCGCATGGCCATGAACTTAGCAGGCTGGAAACTGAACTAATTGTCTTCCCTCACAAGGCTGCTACTTCCCCAGTCTTCCCTACCCTATTGACGGCGCTACCATCTGCTGCCTCGCTCAGGCCAGGGATTCTTGACACTCCCTTCCCACTCATTAGGTCCTATTGATTTGACCACCACGTAAGTCTCAGACGTGACTATTACTCACTCTTCTGTGGCTCTACCCTTAGTCAAGCCTGTACCGCTGCAGTCACCTCCTGACTGTTCTCCCTGTTTCTGCTTTTCCCTCTTTTCAATCCACATCTGCATAGCTAAAATGCTTCCAAGTTTTCCTGTGGCCTTAGAATAAAATAAAGCTCAGGCTCTTCACCTGGCTCCTGGCTGTCTCTGTAGAGCCACCTTCTGGTGCCCACACTCTTCCTCAACTCTGGGCCCGCTGGCCTTTTTTGGTTCTTTAAATACAACAAGCTGTTTCCTGCCTTCGGCCTTCATGCATGTGATTCTTGTGCTCCATGGGCTTTTTCCTGCACTCTTTGCGTGGTTAATTCCTGTTTCTTCAGGCCCCTGCTGAGGTGTCATTTCCCAGAGACTTTCTAGAACCGCTCAATTTAAAGTAGCTCTTATTCCACATGGTGTCTCTGAGTTTCCTGTTCACCCTTCCATCATGTCTGCAACTGGTCGTTTATATTTATCTGCTTGCTTGTTTGGTGTGGCCCTTCCCTGCTAGACTGTGAACTCAGGGTCTGTCACACCACTTTACACCTAGTGGAATGCACGGTTCATAGAAGGTGCGCAAACGGGATTTGGTAAGATAATGACTGACGGTAGCAAGTGAGTGCTCAGTGCCTGGCGAGGACTGCTGGTGGCTCAGTGCCTGGTGAGGACTGCTGGTGGCTCAGTGCCTGGTGAGGACTGCTGGTGGCTCAGTGCCTGGTGAGGACTGCTGGTGGCTCAGTGCGTGGTGAGGACTGCTGGTGGCTCAGTGCGTGGTGAGGACTGCTGGTGGCTCAGTGCGTGGTGAGGACTGCTGGTGGCTCAGTGCCTGGTGAGGACTGCTGGTGGCTCAGTGCGTGGTGAGGACTGCTGGTGGCTCAGTGCGTGGTGAGGACTGCTGGTGGCTCAGTGCGTGGTGAGGACTGCTGGTGGCTCAGTGCCTGGTGAGGACTGCTGGTGGCTCAGTGCTTGGTGAGAACTGCTGGTGGCTCAGTGCCTGGTGAGGACTGCTGGTGGCTCAGTGCCTGGTGAGGACTGCTGGTGGCTCAGTGCGTGGTGAGGACTGCTGGTGGCTCAGTGCGTGGTGAGGACTGCTGGTGGCTCAGTGCGTGGTGAGGACTGTTGGTGGCTCAGTGCGTGGTGAGGACTGTTGGTGGCTCAGTGCGTGGTGAGGACTGTTGGTGGCTCAGTGCGTGGTGAGGATTGCTGGTGAAGTCTGGCTCAGAGGGGAAGATAACATTGGGTTCTAGAGCAGGTGGGGGCTCCTGTGAGGGGTGGAACTGGGCTCTGAAGAATGAGCAGGATTTGGGTGGGAGTTAGAGAGGGGAGAGGTCATTCTCTTCTGCAGAATCAGAAGGTATGGTAGAAAGCTAAGCCTACAAGTAGGCAGATAAACTTGTGCCTTGCCTATTTCAGAACTTAGGCAAGTGGAAACTTGTCTTCTCCTCCCACCTCCCACCATATTATCCATAGTTTTCACCCCTCTCCGCCACCCGGGGGTATGCATATGTGTGGGTGCTTGCACACACACACACACACACACACACACACACACACACAGACACACAGCCTCAAGGAAGCTGCCAACCTGATCTTACCTGTAATCCTGGGTGTGTTTGAAGTAGATGCTGGGGAGATGGTGCCAAGGGAAGCAGCCGGCTGTGGCACACTCAGAAAGTGTGAGTGAGGGGAGGCGCTGTGGCGCGTGGAGGAGAGGCCTTGGATAGCCTCCGGACAGAAGCCAGCTCCCTTCTGCTCTCTGAGGTCTCCACTGTTGTAGCCTGTTGGCCTGGCCAGAGCCTGCCCTCTTCACGCCTCGGTTTTCCTGGCTGCGAATAGGGAAGCACTGCCCTGCCCCTCCCTTCCAGAGGGCTCGGGTTTGGGTGGTTCTGGGTGGGCCTTACTGCCCTGGGAGCCTTTGCTGGCCGTCTTCCTCCCGCGCCTGTGTCCTTGGCACAGCCCGGTAGGGCTCTTTCTAGAGCAGGGCAGGAGGAAGTGGGCCCAGTGGACAGCAGGAGCCTGGGCGGAGATATTCTTAGGCCACGGCGGGGCTCATCTGAGCCTCCTGTGGCTGTCGTGAGGGGACTGTCTTCCTCTGCCCTGATCCCATCGGGAGCTCGAGCCACCTCTAACCAGCTACTTCCTCCCACCAGGAGCGTCGCTGGATTTTCTCTGAGACAAGCCCACCCGTCCAGCAAAATAGAGTCCCTCAGGGTGACAGTTGACTTCCTGAAGGTGCCTCTTGGCCTGAAGAAGCCGGTGCTGAAGGAGGCGGCTGTGGGGCCCCCCAAGAGGCCCCAGCCTGCGGCCCTGGAGCGCTACAAGGCGCGGCGTTCAGACGCCATGGACACCGAGTCCCAGTACTCGGGATACTCCTACAAGTCGGGCCACTCCCGCAGCTCCCGCAAGCACAGGTGGGCAGGCATGCAGGGTGACGTGGGTGGCAGAGGGAGGGTCGGGGGGCCATTAAGAGGTGGGCAAGTGCAGGGGTGGCGGGGTGGCGGGGTGGGGTGGCTGCCCAGAAGACCCTGGTCCAGCACTGGACTTTCTGTGCCTCTTCTGGCTTCTCGCCTCAGGGACCGCCGGGACCGACACCGCTCTAAGAGTCGAGATGGGAGTCGAGGGGACAAGTCGGTGACAATCCAGGCTCCCGGCGAGCCCCTGCTGGACAATGAATCCACACGAGGCGATGAGCGGGTGAGCACTGGGGATGCGCTGGTCCAGGCCAGGCATGTTCAGGGTGTTCCTGAGGAGCCGGAGGCTCCATGGAGCAGGGAAGGGCTTGGAAACCTGGTCTCAGCCGCCAGATCGGGGAGTGTGGCTTGTGTTCTACTTAGCTTGGCTTAGTGTCTTAAGGTAGGACCTTCAGGAATTTCAGTATCGAGATCCCTCTGGAAAGAGCAGCCTCTCCTTATCTCCGGAGGGTCGGGGGTGACTGGGCTGCCTCTGGAGCTGCGGCCAGCCAGTCAGGCCCGCCGGGAGTCTGGAGCAGGAGAGCGGTGGCGGTGGCTAGGCCTGAGGTGTATTGTGGGCAAAGTGGAGCTTTCCTGGAGCCTCGAGGTGTGGGCAGTCTGTGCCCTCTGGTGTCAGCCTGTAGAATGGCATTACCTGGGTCTTGGGGAAGGAGGATGGGAAGAGTAAATGGAGAAAGCCGGAGGGAGAAGAGGTGAGGCTGAGGGATGGCGCAGGGACCCCGGGAAAGAGTTCTCCAGGACAGGGGTGAGAAGGTTTTCTGTTCTAATCTGTCACCTGCTGTGCTCACCTGGTAGGGAGGACAGTGGGCGGAGCACAGTCCTGGAACAGGGCAGAGGCAGGATTGAGGTGATGACAGTGGGGTTGCCCAGGTCTCATTCCTCTTGGGGGCATCTTTGGGGCTGGAGACTCCCAGATCCTTTTTCCTCGGAAGAAAGCTCTGTGGCTGACACTGGCGGTTCCTGGGCCTTGGGAGCAGGTCCATACCTGAAGGAAACGTCCTCTTTCCCTCTCTCCCGATCCCTTCTCCCTGGGGCCGGGCCTGGCCTCCTGAGTTCTTGAAGTGACCTCGAGACGTGACCCTGAGACATGACCAGCTCGCCTGCTATCGGGGAGGAGATCCAAGCCCTTGGTCCTTGGAGCGGTGGGCAGTATGCCTGGGGGTCAGAGGGTGGGGAACAGACCCAGGGCCTTGAGCTGAAAGGAGTCAGTTTGTCCACATTCTATCTTCACGTCAGACCTGTTACCCAGCCTATGGAGAGGAGCTTCCCCAATATCCCTGATCACCGGTGCTCCCGGGCTGCCTCAGTCCTGTAGCCTGAACGTCCTGGGTGTCAGGATGTGTCTCCGTATCCCCAGGCTGTCCCAGGAGTGAAGGGTGTGGGCGCTGAAGGCCACTGGTGGTCTTGTGACTCCTCTGTGGGATGGCCTCCAGCCACTGCAGAGAAATGGCTTGAGCAGAACACTTAGACCGCACTTACAGGGGCACCTGGAGACCTCAGCCTGGCCACCTTCTTGCCTCCAGGGACAGGCAGCCTCTGTGCTGTGGACATTTAGATGGCTCAGCAGAGATGGCCTTGCAGACCAGAGACCCAGGGTGGCCCTGAGTCTGCACGGTGTCCTTCACGTTCACCTCTTTACCCCTGGGGTCCTCTCTGTGCTACCTTGGTCAGGTGACTCCCTTAGTTGGAAACGCGGTGACTCTCCGTGCCTGGAGAACAGGTGCTTATTGCTTAGCCCTGCACTGCAGCACGACCCGCACAAGCCCCGCCTGGCTCCTCTCTGCCACACCTTCCTGTGCTGCAGCTAGTGGATCCTCTGCTCTCATAGCGCTTGGCTGCCTCAGTTCATGCCATTCCCGCCCCAAAGGTTCCTCCTCTAGCTTCTGCTGAAATCATGGCATGCTGGAAGGAACTTAGATAGGATTCTAGAATTAATGTTAACGTGTGAGTGATTCATGTGGAACTTGTTAAAATGCAGACTCTGGTTCAGTAAATGTCCGGTGGGACTGAGGTTCCGCCTTTCTAACGAGCTTCTGGGTGATTGATGGCCACACCGTTGGTCCATAGATCACATTTTGAGTAGCCAGTCCTTAAGGAGAATTAGGTTCAGCAGTTCTCAATCTTGGATGACCACTAGAATCATCTGGGGAGCTTTTTTTTTTTTTTTTTTAAACAGATCACACTCTCCAACAATTAACATTATTTTCCAACCTCCCTAAGTGATTCTAATGAGGATCACCTCAGGTCCCCCCATTTCTGGAAGCCTGCCTGCTTTGCTTGGCGAGGTTGCCCCTGGATCCTAGTCACTGCCTGAGCAGCTCCCCCAGATGTCCTGTGCCGTCTGCTCTGAGGGTCGTGGCTGCACGTGTGGTTTTTTCTCTCTCACTGACCGGTGTCCAGCTCCCCGAGGGCTCGGGTCTTGGACTCGGCTATCTGCAGAAGCCAGACTGCTCAGCACATACTTCGATGGTTGCCTATTTGTTGATGACTCTCTTCTTTCTGCCTTCTCCTTCCCCATGCGTTCCTCTCTGTCTCCGTTCCCCTCACCCTCTCTCCTGTTCCCCGCCTCTTCCTCTTATCCTTTCCTCCTTATTGTGTGGCCGGCCCCCTTCTGCCTGTAGGATGACAACTGGGGGGAAACGACCACAGTGGTGACAGGCACCTCAGAGCACAGCATCTCCCATGATGACCTCACGCGCATCGCCAAGGACATGGAGGACAGCGTCCCGCTGGACTGCTCCCGTCACCTGGGCGTGGCGGTGGGGGCCACCCTGGCGCTGCTTTCTTTCCTCACACCGCTGGCCTTCCTGCTGCTGCCCCCACTGCTGTGGCGGGAGGAGCTGGAGCCCTGCGGGACGGCCTGCGAGGGCCTCTTCATCTCCGTGGCCTTCAAGCTGCTCATCCTGCTGCTGGGCAGCTGGGCTCTGTTCTTCCGCCGGCCCAAGGCCTCGCTGCCCCGCGTCTTTGTGCTGCGTGCGCTGCTCATGGTGCTGGTCTTCCTGCTCGTGGTCTCCTACTGGCTCTTCTACGGTGTGCGCATCCTGGATGCCAGGGAGCGCAGCTACCAGGGCGTGGTGCAGTTCGCCGTGTCGCTGGTGGACGCCCTCCTTTTCGTGCACTACCTGGCCGTGGTCCTGCTGGAGCTGCGCCAGCTCCAGCCTCAGTTCACGCTTAAGGTCGTGCGCTCCACCGATGGCGCCAGCCGCTTCTACAACGTTGGCCACCTCAGGTACTAGCCCACGGCGGGAGAAGGGTTGGGGGGGAAAGGGAGGAGAGGATGTGGAGTGACTGCCAGGGTGGGAGGGCGTGATGCTGGGCTGGCGGTGATGGGCTTGGAGGGCTGTGGGGGAGGAAGTTGCGTACTTTGCACCAGGTAGGTTTTCACCGATGTTTGCTGCTTCATGGCAGGTTCACAGTGGTGCGGCAAGATCAGTTGGGAGTTATGAGTTGGGAATGAGCAGGCATTTAGAGGTAGGGAATATTAGAAGGGGATGGACCAAAGGGGAGAGATATTGGGGGGTGGGGGTCACAAACAGGGGCTTTTTGGAATCCCTTTTCTAGTCCTTTCCGGGAGGTACAGCTTCTTGTGAGCACTTAGAGAGTGGCCTGTGAAGTGACCTGGCCAGAGGAGGGACCCCCAGAGAAAGAGATAAGGAGAATTCTTCAGCTCCCAGTACACAAGCTACCCCTTGAGGCCGCACAGAGTATCAGCGGCGCGTCCTGGGTCCTGTAGAGACTCTTGGGGGAATGCTGGATGGGAATGAGGTGACCTTTGGCTGGGGACCCAGACCCAATGCCCTTTCTCTGCTGGGCTTCGGCACAGCAGGGAGGGACTAGCAGGCCCAGCCCTGGGAAAGGCTTGGGAGCCTGGTAAGCAGACCTCAGGCCCGGAGCCAGCCTGCTTGGAAGCAGCTTGTCCCGTCCTGCGTCCTCTCCTGCCCCGCCAACCTGCCCTAATGTGTCCCTTCCCCTGTGCCCCTTGTCTGTCCCTTCTCCCGCCCCCTCCTGCCGTCTCCCCCACAGCATCCAGCGCGTGGCCGTGTGGATCCTGGAGAAGTATTACCATGACTTCCCTGTCTACAACCCTGCCCTCCTCAACCCGCCCAAGTCCGTCTTGGCCAAGAAAGTGTCTGGCTTCAAGGTGTATTCCCTCGGAGAGGGTGAGCAGCCCTGCTCCTCTGCCCTTCCCTGTTTCTTCCCAAGCAGGACTCCAAGTTACCACCTCTCTCTTTGTCCCTTGCTTTTTCCTTTCCTTAGCCTATGTTCCAGCCGCTTCTGTTCAGTCACTTCCCTTGACTCCGGGTGGCTGATCTTAGCTGCTCATCCTACTTGCTGTTGCTTTATGCTATGGCGTGTCCCTGATCTGGCTCCTCTGTGTCTCTCATCAGCCCTGGTCTGAGCCTTTTGGCTCTCGGAGCTGCAGAACCTCCCGCACTGGGAAGGAACACCCGCAGGACTCCTGCGCTCCCAGTGCCTTCACTGTTGCTTTCCTGTGTCCTCTCCCAGAGGTGGCCAGGAGGGTTGGGATTGGGAGGTGTTGCTGGGTGGTGGGAACAGCTTCTTCTGGACATGCCAGGCTGCTGTCTCCAGAGCTCCTGGAGTGGGAAGAAAGGCCACCCTCTGATGTGACCATCCCCTCTATCCTGTTCCTGTGCAGAAAACAGCACCAACAACTCCACTGGCCAGTCTCGGGCTGTGATCGCAGCGGCAGCTCGGAGGCGGGACAACAGTCACAATGAGTACTACTACGAGGAGGCTGAGCACGAGCGAAGGGTGCGCAAGAGGAGGGCCAGGTGGGTCCCTGGGGGAGAGAGGAGGAGGAGGAGAGGTGCTTGTGGGGTGAACTGGGAGAGGAAGACCACGGAACTTCTGTAACTGTTGGAAATATAGAGCAATCATGACATGAGTGGGGTGTGTGTATCTGTTTTCCATTGCTGCCCTAACAGGTGACCATAAACGTAGCAGCTGTGAAATAGCACACATTTATGATCTCCCAGTTCCATGGTCAGGTGCAGGCTGGCCGAGGCTGAAATCAAGAGGACTCTCATCTGAGCCTATGCTTTCTCTTTCAAGCTCATTATTGTGGGGAAAATTCAGTTCCTTGTCACATGGCCTCATAGGCAGTTTACACGATGGCAGTGGCGCTTTTCTTCCCAGCAGAAACAGGTCTCTGACTTCTGCCACCAGCTGGAGATAACTCTGATTTTAAAGAGCTCCTGTTAGATCAGGCCCAACAGGACAGACTTGTTTGGAGGCCACTGACTTGGCACATTAATTACATTTGCAAAACGTACTAAGATGGTTGTCTAATGAGGGGATGGGAGTCTGGTAGAAGTGGGGGGTATCTTTGAATTCTGCCTACTATCGTGGGGTAGGGACCCAATAAAAGGAAGCGAGCTTTACCTGCAACAGCGGAGACTCAGGCTGGACTAGCCTTCCTGCCAGTAGATCTTGAGGGCACTCACCAGATGGTGCTTTTGTTGCCTTCAAAACATGAGGATCTAGTGCCTACATTTTGGTAAATTCTTAAATGCCCTCTTCGCTTCTTCCTTTCCCTGTTCATATTATTACATGGATGTAGTCAACCCTGAAGAATCTTACCTGATGCCTACTCTGCCGGGTCTGGTCTTGGTCTGTCGGGAGTTCCCTGAGGGAGGAGCAGAGGGCCTCGGGACTTGACCATGCACCTGCCCTCTGCCCCATCTTCCACATGATCTCCAGGCTTCAAGGGCAAGAGGTAGCCCTTACCCTGTTCCCATAGGAGGCTGGCATCCCCTGTAGTAGAACAAAGATCACCAATTCCATTTCTGCGGCATTCCAGCCTATCTCTAATTGTCTTGGAAATGGCCCTCATGAGAAGGAAACCAGCGATGTCCCGACCCCTTTACCTTCTGCCCTGACCAGGGTCATTGAATTTCGTGTGCTGCCACCGCTACTTTTGGCGCATAGACTCTTTCCTTTCCCCATTAGCTTGCTTGTAACCAGGAGCGAGCTTTCTCCTTTGTTTACCTGAGATAAAAGGATCTTTTCAAAAGGAATTTACTGAGAAATGCAGGGGAAACAAGAGAATAAAGAAGTGATAGACGTACACAGATCCACAGCTGCGTGCCCAGACTCCCGTTTGAAGTGACTGAAGTTCCTGGTCTCCTGGGTTCCTGTGTATTAGGCTGCAGGCCTCACCTTCTTCCTCCGTCACTTCAGGCTGGTCCTGCTTTTAGGCCGGCGGGGGGGTTTTGGTTTGGTTTTTGGACTCGAAGTGCAGAGAATTGCATTAATTGCTCTTTTCAGCTTCTAACATATTGTCATTATAGGGTTCCTCATGGTTCTTTATTCTGTTTTCTCTTTTCTTCCAGTTTCTTCTTTCATTCCAGCCCCACATTTTAGGCATCCAGTTGAGTGTGTTTGATTTCCTTAAAACCTACACGTATCCTTATGCAAAGTTAATGTTAGTATAGTCATTTTTGTTGGTGTTGGTGTGTGTGTCGGCATGCTTTTGTTTTTTTGGTATGGAGCCTGGCTCTGTTGCCCAGGCTGGAGTGAAGTGGCGCGATCTCAGCTCACTGCAACCTCCGCCTTCTGGGTTCAAGTGATTCTCCTGCCTCAGCCTCCCCAGTAGCTGGGATTACAGATGGGTACCACCATGCCCAGCTAATTTTTGCATTTTTAGTAGAAGTGGAGTTTCACCATGTTGGCCAGGCTGGTCTCGAACTCTTAAC
The DNA here is from genome assembly GCF_048565385.1 of Saimiri boliviensis. Taxonomy (NCBI): domain Eukaryota; kingdom Metazoa; phylum Chordata; class Mammalia; order Primates; family Cebidae; genus Saimiri; species Saimiri boliviensis. The sequence goes on along the minus strand of NC_133467.1, from coordinate 31,384,049 downwards.
CTCAGGTGATCTGCCCATCTCGCCCTCCCAAAGTGCTGGAATTACAGGCATGAGCCACCACGCCTGGCCATCTGTATGCTTTTAATGTAAACAGACCTCTTTTTCCTGCTTCCTCCTTAACGCCATGTTTTTGAGATTCATCCATATTGTCTGTACATTGAGTTTGTTGCACCTTTTTGCTGCACAGTAGTTCATGGAATACTCCCAACATTCTATCCAATATTTGGATTATAGTTATCTTCTTTTTTCCATTTTGATGGATAAATAGGATCTTATTAACATTTTCATTTGCAGCTCTCTAATTGCTAGCCAGTAACTACTTTGTATATTTTTTAGCCTTTCAGTCCTCTTGTGAATTTTCTGTTCCCCTCCCTTGCCCTATTTTCTCTCGGTTTCCTACCTTTTTCTTCTTGACAGAAATTGTAGCAAATTCTTTGCGTGTTCTAGCTATGAATCCCTTGTGGGTTCTAGATATGTCTATTTTCTCCAACTTCATCAGATGTCAGTTAATGTTGTCCATGCTATCATGGTTGAATAGAAATCTGTCATTTTGATGTAATCACGTCTATGAATTATTGACCCAATGAAGTATGATTTGGGGGTCTTATTAAAGGAGGTTTTCCTTACAGTTTGATGGAATGCTTGGTCTTTCCCATAGCACAGTTCCTAGTTGTCTCTCTGGGTTTGACACTAAATTTGCCCTCAGTCCCTGGGCTGGGCCCACTGAGCTCTGTGGCTGTTTCCTGTTCCCAATGGGAGAAAGATACTATTGCCCCTGGCTCTGCATTGCTTTGGGTGAGCACAAAGGCCTGACTTCGTTCAGGCTGCTGGAGTGTTGGAGCTAGGGGAGAGGGGTGGGTGAGGGAAAAGAGAGGCGGGCATCTGGCCCAGACCCCTCCTGTCCCCTAGGCTCGTAGTGGCAGTGGAGGAGGCCTTTACTCACATTAAGCGGCTGCAAGAAGAGGAGCAGAAGAACCCCAGGGAGGTGATGGACCCCCGGGAGGCAGCCCAAGCCATCTTTGCATCCATGGCCCGTGCCATGCAGAAGTACCTTCGGACCACCAAGCAGCAGCCCTACCACACCATGGAGAGCATCCTGCAGCACCTTGAATTCTGCATCACACACGACATGACGCCCAAGGTGGGCCTGGCCTGCTGCCAGCATCCTTCCTCCCTCCCCAGCTCTTCCCTCCCACCTTTGATTTCCCTTATTCTCTCACTTGTTTCCTCACTGTCCACCCCATTTCTCTCCCCTCTCCACTTCCTTTTTATAATCCTCTCCCGCATTCCTATTCTATCTGCCGCATCTGCGTGGGGTGAAGTCCTTAGGTGGATGAGGAGAAGGGGGGTCTTCAGGACCATTTTGGGGATGGCTGAGACTTAGTTCTCATCTCTATGAGGGTCTGGAATTACCAGAGCCGAAAGCCCATCTTTACCCCCGTGACGCTCTTCACCTCCGCTAGCTGATCTTGGCTTTGTGCTCATTTTGAGCCATTGCCCACCCCCAGCTCTGTTGCCAGCTTCCTAGAATTGCTTTCCCTGAGCTACCCTTGGTGAACAGGTAACTAAAGATGTTGCACTTTAACACCTCTGGCTCCCTCCTGGTGCACACCTGCTTGGCACAAATCATACAAGCTGTGTGGGAAGGAAGGAAGAATGAGGGAGGGCTTGCCCAGGTCATGGCCTGGTGCAGGGAGAAGAGCAGAAGGTGGGGGTCCTGGGAGCCGCGTTGAGTCCTGCCTGATGAACACACCCCGCTGTGCACTCCAGCTTCCTCGTTTATAAAATGAGGGTCTGAAGCAGATGATCTCAGGCCCCTTCCTACTGTAACATTGTGACGTTCTAGGTCATCTGCATAGAGTGAGCTCAGGGATGTCCCTGTTGCTTTTGGAGACTATGCGCCACAGGATGACGGATAGTGGGTGGGTGACGGAGATTCTTACGTAGCCTGTTCTTTCCTCTTCAGGCCTTCTTGGAGCGATACTTGGCGGCCGGGCCTACCATCCAGTACCACAAGGAACGCTGGCTGGCCAAACAGTGGACACTGGTGAGCGAGGAGCCGGTGACCAACGGGCTCAAGGATGGCATCGTTTTCCTCTTAAAACGCCAGGACTTTAGCCTGGTGGTCAGCACCAAGAAGGTCCCATTCTTCAAACTCTCTGAGGAATTTGTGGATCCCAAGTCGCACAAGTTTGTCATGAGGCTGCAGTCTGAGACCTCAGTGTGACTGTGCAACAGCAGGGGGAGTGGGAGGCTCTAGGGGGGCTCCTGAGGGGGTGGGAGGGGGCTTGGTTCTCAGGCCCAGCCACATTCCTGCCACCCTTCTTTTTGCTCTTGTTTTTTTTTTTTTTTTTTTTTTTACTTGAATTGACTTACCCCCACCTTCTCTCCTCGCCTCTTCCTTATTTTACCCCACGTGAACCTGGAGAGACCATCCTGCTGTCCACAGTGCCTGGGAAGGACCACCCCAACAACTTTTGTATTACTCCAGGCCTGCAGGAATCAGTGCCTCTCCCCGTCTTCTTTCCCTAGTCTTTCCCCAGACTACACTCTCTCCTGAAAGGGCACAGGGCCCTGTGAGTGGACCTTCCCTTCCCCGAGCCCCGACTCACAAACCCAAGTTCTGGTAGCATTTCTCTCCAGTGACCCTAACGGGGTTTCTCTGGGCACATGGACGTGACTCCAGAGAGCCATAGTGCCAAACTCCTCCACGGCCGCAGCTGGCCCTCCTGTCCCTCACCGCAGCCACAACAAACCCTGGGTTGTGAGCCAGGGATACTCCTGTCACACAGCTCCGGTTAGGAATCTCCTTGCCGGGAACATTTGCTTTCACACATATTGAAAGCAAAGAAGGATCCCCTCCTTTTCCTAGAACTCTCCGCCTCATGGTTTTGATTTTGTTATGGTCACGTGACCATAGGCAAACGGGTGGAAACCCCCTGTGATCACTTTTACCAGGGAAGGTACCTTTCTTCCAGTGTGTCTTTCCTAGGCAGCTCCTGAGGAGGGGGGCTGAACAGATCCCTGAGGTTTTGGAGGGACTCCGTCACTGACCTGCTCCCTGACCCTACCCTCACCTTCGTCCCCACTCTTCCCAGTGAAGGATGGTATGTAGACTCCTGTACAGACTTAGCGGCTTGCAGACCCTGACCCAGCCCCTGTGGTCTTAGACAAATGTTTTTATTTTTGTCACCAGCCACCCCCGTCCTGCTGTCTTCTCTCGACTCCAGAGACCTGTTGCCTCATCTCTTTTGGGGAAGAGCCGGCAGCTCCTCCTCGACCCCTGCCTTAAGTCCAGTTCTTTGCCTCAGGGGTCTCCTTTCCTTGGCCTTCCAGGGTCCCTGCCCCCTCTCTCCCTGCCTGATTCTCTGGGCTCTGGGCGCTCGGCTCCCTCTGTATTGCGGTGAGGGACCAGGATTACTGCCTTTTGTAGGTACTTCACCCCTTACCCCATTTTAGCTTCCATAGTCTTTGCACCAAATCTAAATTCTTGATATTTTAGATCTCAGTTTGAGCAAAATTTGCTGGCCCTCTAATAAATATTTTCCATATAAATTGGAGCCTTTGACTCAAACATTTTCGCCAAGGAGAATAGAATTAGGGAGTACCCATACACATCCAGCCAGGATCCACATGGAGGAGCGTTCTGATGGCTGGAATGACTGGGCCAGTCCTCTGAGTGACTCAGTGTCCCTTTACAGGCCCTTCTTTCCCCTGCAAGACTCACTGTTACTTACCTTGCAGAGCACATCCTGGCATAAGATCCTCGGGGACTCTGTGTAGTGGCAGCCCTGGGAATGATGGAGCTTTCTCGTGCTGTCCTTTCTGCAAAAGTTTACCTGTTCACCCACCACATGCTAGAGAGGGGCTCATCGGCCAATGCTACCTTGTTCCCAAAGGGGTGGGTTGTGGAGCTCATTTAGGCAGGGCCTCTGGCTGGGGCCTGTGTGAAATATGTCCTGTTCTGGCGGTCTGTCTCTTTTCTTCTCTTCAAAAACCTGGTGTCAGAGGAGTCCCTCCTGAGTCACATAAATACCTCACTATCCCGAAAAACAGGGCCTGGATAGTGACTGGGGTCATTGCCTTTGTGGGCAGGATGGAGTGTGGTGTGTTCTGAGGAGTAGGTCGGTTCTGGGGCGAGGGAAAGGATTTGGGATCATAGCTGCTGCCCTAGGTTAGGGGCTGGGGAGTGTTTATTTTAAGATCCTGCCACGTTTTTAATCACTGTGATTTTTTTCATTCCCGTTTTCTAAATAATAATTTTTTTCCTCCAACGCTCTCTCTAAGCACTAAGGGCTGTGACTGAGAATGGTAGCATTTGGGTCCTTTGCATCAGAACTGTGGTATCTTTGTCTCCTTCGATGATGATTATTGTTGTGGTTTTTTTAAAATGTCAGGATGAATTGTCACATGTATGGCTGTTCGTCCTTTGCTTCCCCTCGGTGGGAAGTTGTCTCCATGCTGTGAACTGCCGTGGGGTGTGTGGCTGACTCAGTCCGCCTGAGCCGTCTCCCCACTATGTCTGTCCCACCATGTGCTGGATCTGCTCCTTCTCCTGCTGTGCGGGTGTGCCCACCTCTTGCCCCCTTGGCACCGTAGGGCTGCTGTGGCTGGGCCTCTCCAGCACTCTCTGTTGTGTGACTCATGGCATCCTCGCTCATCCCCACCGTGCCTAGCAGGCCTTCCTCTTCCCCACCTCGGAATGCTTGCCCTCCCTCGCTCCACACCAGGTCACTGTGCCTCAGTCCTCCACCTACCTCGCCACTCTGCCACTGTCCCCATTCATCCCTTTCTCCTAAACGAGTCTTCGTGCTTTTTTTTTTTTCCTCATTCATTTCCCTCTTGTCTCTCATCTTTTCATCCCATTCCCCTTCCATGTCAGCCCTTAACTTTTTCTCTTCCCCATCTCCACTCAGCATTCCAATGGCAAACCCTGATACAACACCTGTGTTGAGACATCGGGCTCTCCGGAACTTTCTCAGCTGACAGTCTTTTTCCCAGGGTTCGTGCTTCGCTTCTCCTCCATTGGTCCCAGGTGAACTCCCCTGCGCCTCTATGGTGTCTGTCAGTCTGTCTGTCTTCTCCCTCCTCTGCCCTTCCCACGGGGCAGTATCTGCTGATGGATTCAGTCCTGGTGTGTGATTGTTGTGATTTGTTCTTCTGTGCGCAAAAGGAAGGGGGCTTTTTGAGTCTCTTCCAAGTGAGATTGTAAATGTAGAATTTTCCACTGTTGGATCTAGATATTTTTTTTCTTTTTTGGGGGGTTACAGAGCTGAGACCTTGTGCATGCATGTAGAAAATTGTAAAATGTAAATTTTTTTTTAATATATAAAAAGCTTGTTTCTACAGTTTGCAGTGGATCTAAACATTATGGCAATTTTAGGGCTTTTTTTCTTAAACATAGGAACTAAAACTGTACAAATTTTTTTTTATATAAAATAAAGACATTTGACTTTTGTGGGGGCATTCTGTTGCTTTTCTTTTCTTTTCTTTCTTTTTTTTTTTTTTTACAGGAAGGGGAGCAAAAGAGGGCAAGGGAAGAATGAATATATACTTCTTGCTAGGGAGTAAATGGGCAGGAGGGGGCAGTGTGAGCTCGTCATTGCTCTGTAGGCCTTCGGGGTATGTTGGAGAGAAACTGGAACATGAAAAAGGAAATTGCTTATTCCGAATCCTGATTCTAAAGAGAGAGAAACAAGGATGTGGGGACTCAGCAACTTCCCAGTGTAGTTGTCAGGATAAAAAAAGAAAGATTACTTCCTAGGTCCATCCTCCCGAGTAAGCTTGTGCTGGATGGCCTCTAGGGCAGGAGTGGGTTTCTAAACCGTCTTTCTAAAACAGAAAGTGCCGTAAGAATTTCAGGGGATAGGTGAGATTTCAGTCCATGGTGACAGCTCATCACATTTCATTAAAACAAGTTTCTGAAGTGTGTGTCTTAGTTCTAGATACGTAGAGAGTTCATTGCTCTGTTGTCACTGTAATGCATGTAATCAGGCTCTAGAATCATCCTCAAGAGATTGGGGCCCTTCTCCCAGCCTTACCCCGACCTGACCTTCTCTGTGACTTTTCGCAATGCTTAGCATGTAAGCAGCCTTCTAAGGTTAAAAGCAAACAAGCATTCCTGTATGGAGGTGGCCTATTCACTAGATTTCCTCCTGCTCTCCTCTGCATTATACTCTGCCAGGCTCTGGAGATGCAAAGGCAAGAGAGGCCCCATCCTGGAGGACGACCCAGTTTACAGGGGTGACAGGCCGGGTGACCCAGTGCAAGGCTTCGTGGCACGTTTTCAGGCAGAGCGCAGACGCACCCTCGGGGAATTTCCTTCTTCAGGAAATCTAAGGAGTTTGTTTAAGACTCAAGATGGGGGAACACACTCACCTTGAGATTAGGTTTTGTTCATCTAAGTTATTTCTAGAATCAAAACCAATTCCTCGCATGTAGTTGGTGCTCAATGAAAACGTATTGAATGAATAATGAATTTAATAAATAACAATACAATAGGGGCTCATGAACGGGATCATATTCTTGCTTCTCCCTTTAAAATTGCACTCAAGTCTTTCTCATGGGAAAACAAACAAAAATACTTCCCTTGAAACCGCATCTCCCATTTTTACGACTTTGTTCTTTTTGTAACCAGGCTTGCAGACTAGTTTTACTTGCTGTTTTCAGTTCATCTTAGAGTCAACTTGTGACTTATTCTATAACCAGATTTCTACCTTAGCCTGCCTCTGAAATTATTCTTGTTCTGAATAGACAAGTACAGTAAACACCTTTTAAGTTTAGTCTTTATTTAGTGGTTATGATGCTCCCAGCCTGATACTAAAGTGCTTTGACTGGTAAAGATACTGGATATGGTCCTGCCCTTGTTGAGCTTAGCTTGGTGGACCCTTGAGGAGCCTAGTTAACCTCAGGGACCTCCTCCTCTAACACCAGCTCAGGAGTTCATAGATTTAAAGTCAGACCTCAATGTTGGACTGATAAGATCATATTTTCTCTAGAGGTTTGCCGCAAGCAAAAGTGATAATCCTGACCACTTGTCATGTAGCAAAGGGTATTTGCAACTTTTGTCTGAAAGGACGTGTTTTCCATGGAAGGAATTCACATAGCCCTGAAGATAGAGACTCAGCTTGGTGGATTATCAGGATCATTCCTGGGACTTCATGACGTTACATGTGATTATATGGGATCACATATGCTGCCCATGTGTGACTTTTTTTCTTTTTAGCCTTTGCCTTTGAAATGCAGCCGAGAAGGGGAGCTGGGGGCTCGGGCTCTGGAAGAGGAGACAAAGATCTTTAGACCCAGGTCTTAGTGATTTGTTATTAATTTTTTATTTTTAATTTTTTTGGTTACTCTTTTTTTTTGTTGTTTTGTTTGGGATAGTTTAATGGCTTCTACAGACTGAAAGTCAGCTTGCTTAAAGTAACCATTGGCTTTTTTTGTTACTTTAAGCATATGATAGAAATTCTCTTCCAATTGCCAGGAAGGCTGGGGTAGAGGCAGGTTAGCCTTTGGAAAACCACTGCATTAGTATACACACTGGTCATGGAAGATGCCAGAGAGATAATAAAGGACCACCTACATGGTGAATCCTGGAGAACAGTCATCCCTGTCCAGCGCCCCGGTTTCTTTTTAGACTGAGAATGGGGTCCATTTCCCTTGTTATAAAGGGCAGGGCAAACATGATATCCTAGCTGCTCATAACAGTGAATGCCAGATTTAAATACGTGGAATAGTGGGAGAAGGTACTGGTTTAGAGCTGGGAAACCTGGACAAGGCATTGGCTTCTCTCTTCTCGGCAAGTTTTGGGGGCACACTTACTGTGCGATAGGCATTGTGATACAAAGATAAATAGAACATTGCCCCCCTTTCCTTGGAGCTCATGGGACTTTTGCTAGATAAGTTGGGAGTTTTATTTTGTGCATTTTGTAGGCAATCTGAGGAAATACACTATTTCTTCTGGAGGTGGTAAATACCATCTGCAAAAGGCACACTGAAGCCAACACTGTGTGAGTGTATTATTGAGCCTGATATGTAAACTATCTTGATGTCACTTCTCAGAAATAGCCATCTGTACTCTGGTATTCTGTAAGGGGAATGACTGGTTATAAAAATTAGAAGTTGGAGCCGGGCGCGGTGGCTCAAGCCTGTAATCCCAGCACTTTGGGAGGCCGAGGCGGGCGGATCATGAGGTCGAGAGATCGAGACCATCCTGGTCAACATGGTGAAACCCCGTCTCTACTAAAAATACAAAAAAATTAGCTGGGCATGGTGGTGCATGCCTGTAATCCCAGCTACTCAGGAGGCTGAGGCAGGAGAATTGCCTGAACCCAGGAGGCGGAGGTTGCGGTGAGCCGAGATCGCGCCATTGCACTCCAGCCTGGGCAACAAGAGCGAAACTCCCTCTTAAAAAAAAAAAAAAAAAAAAAAAATTAGAAGTTGGAGATCTTCGGTTTAGTCTTGTCCCTTCTTGCTTTTGGGCAGAATTAGGTCATGCTGCTGCTTCACTTAGGGTAAGTATGTGGTTAAAAGCAAAACTGTGGATTTTTAGGATTTTTAGGGCAGTGGAACTACTGTGTACGGTGCTATAAATGCTATAAATGTGGATACTTGCCATTATAAATTTTTCCAAACCCATAGGATGTACAGTACCAGGGTGAAGCCTGATGTAAATTATGAGCTTTGGGTGATTAATTGTAACAAATGTACCACTCTGGTGTGGAATGTTGATCATGGGAGTGCCCATGCAACTGTGGGGGCAGGGAATTTATTAAATTCCAGTCAGTTTTTCTGTGAAACTAAAACTACATTAAAAAGTCTATTTACACTTGACATCAGGAGTTTGAGACCAGGCTGGCCAACATGGTGAAACCCTATCTCTACTAAAAATATGAAAATTATTTTGGTAGCACATGCCTGTAATTCCAGCAACTTGGGAGGTTGAGGCATGAGAATTGCTTGAACCTGGGAGGTGGAGGCTGCAGTGAGCTGAGATCGTGCCACTGCACTCCAGCCCAGGTGACAGAGCAAGACTCTATCTCAATAAATAAATAAATAAATAAATAAATAAAAAGTCTATTTTAAAAACCTGAGTAAGATGACACCACACACAACCTTACCTCGTTCTAGACACCACTCTAGTAATAAGAATGATAGTATTACCAGGACTTGTGTTTCGGGGGCGGCGGGTGCTCTTTCCCTTCAATCCCCTAACAGTGTCACTATGGAGCTTGAAAATCTGATGAAGACCACTGAAGAGGAAGTGGAAGCTCTCGTGGTCCCCCCATACTGTGACAACCAGAAATTTGCATGCGGGGACTTAAATGAGTCAGGAAACATGTGATTTAACTTAGTGAAGATTTTCTCTCCTTTTAAGTTCATGTTCATGTTAGTTCTCTTTGACATACAAACGTGTGACCTGAGGGTGGGGTTGGCTGGGACAGTTTTTACTGTAATAAAGAACACTTGTTGAAGGACTTCTCTTCTGTCCGTTTGCTTATATCTTAACACAGCACCTCTGGCCTCAAAGATGGAATCCAGTTAAAAATCAGACAGAGCCAAACCATATCAGCAGGGAAAGCAGACCTTGTAGACTGCATTTTCAGCGACTGGTACGAGATTGTGTACTTCTGGTTGGAGCATATTGAAGAATTTGACGCTGGGCAAACTTTTTTCCTGGAACTGAAGTGTTTAGGGGGTTTTACTCTGTCTTGAAATAGGTCCCCAAAATAGAGTTTCTCAGACTTTAGTGGTGTGTATAGCAAGTGTACAAATCATTTGAGGATCTTGTGAAATACAGATCCTGATTCAACAGGTCTGGGATAAGGTATGAGATTCCTTACTTCGAACAGGTGCCCAGGTGTCTTAGTCAGCTCAGGCTGCCATAACACAATACAGCAGACTGACTGGGTGGCTTGAAATCCAGAAATGTATTCCTCGTAGTTCTGGAGGGTGGAAGTCTGAGATCAGGGTGCCGGCATGGTTGGGGTCTGATGAGGGGTCTCTTCCTGGTTTATAGGATGCTGTCTTCTTGCTGTGCTCTCACATGGCAGAGAAAAAGAGAGAGAGAGAGAGAGAGAGAGAGAGAGAGAGAGCACCAGGTTTCTCATGTCTCTTCTTATAAGGGCATTAATTCCATCATGAGGGCCCTATTCTCATAACCTCATCTAATTACCTTCCAAAGGCCCCATCTCCAAATAACATCAAATTAGGAGTTAGGCTTCAACATATGCATTCTGGGGGAACACAATACAGTCTAAAGCACCAGGTGCTGCTGCTGCTGCTGTTCTACAGATCTTATTTTGAGTAGCAAGGCCCAAAAGAAGCCCAATATACCCCTGACAATTCCAGGGTTCTAAACATGCCTTACTCAACTCTAAGATAATTGATGCAAGAGATCAAAATTGTCTTCTGCTAGCTTTTGAATTTGATCTTGCTCCTCTAATTCTTTTAATTGTGACCATAGAGTGTTGATTTTAGATCTTTCCTCACTTCTCATGTGGGTATTTAGTGCTATAAATTTCCCTCTAGACACTGCTTTAAATATGTCCCAGAGATTCTGGTATGTTGTGTGTTCATTTTCATTGGTTTCAAAGAACATCTTTATTTCTGCCTTCATTTCATTATTTATTCAGTAGTCATTCAGTAAACTATAAATGCAATTCAACACATAAGCAGAACCAAAGACAAAAAACACATGGTTATCTCAATAGATGCAGAGAAGGCCTTTGACAGAATTTAACAGCCCTTTATGCTAAAAACTCTGAATGAACTAGGTATTGATGGAACGTATCTCAAAATAATAAAAGCTATTTATAACAAATCCACAGCCAATATCATACTGAATGGGCAAAAACTGGAAGCATTCTCTTTGAAAACTGGCACTAGACAAGGGTGCCCTCTCCCACCATTCCTATTCAGCATGGTATTGGAAGTTCTAGCCAGAGCAATCAGGCAAGAAAAAGAAATAAGGGGTATTTTGATTAGGAAAAGAGGAAGTCAAATTGTCTCTATTTGCAGATTACATGATTGTATACTTAGAAGACCCCATTGTCTCAGCCCCAAATCTCCTTAAGATGATAAGCAACTTCAGCAAAGTCTCAGGATACAAAATCAATGTGTGAAAATCACAAGTATTCCTATACACCAATAACAAACAGAGAGCCAAATCATGAGCAAACACCCATTCACAATTGCTACAAAGAGAGTAAAACACCTAGGAATACAACTAACAAAGGACGTGAAGGACCTCTTCAAGGAGAACCACAAACCACTGCTCAGGAAAATAAGAGAGGACACAAACAGATGGAAAAAATTCCATGCTCATGATTAGGAAGAATCAGTATAATGAAAATAGCCATACTGCCCAAAGTAATTTATAGATTCAATGTTATTCCCATCAAGCTACCATTGACCTTCTTCATAGAACTGGAAAAAATCACCTTAAACTTCATATGGAACCAAAAAAGAGCCAAGTCAATCCTAAGCAAAAACAAACAAACAAAACAAAACAAAACAAAAAAACAACAACAACAAAAAAAAACAAAGCTGGAGGCATCATGCTACCTGACTTCAAATTATACTACAAGGCTACAGTTATCAAAACAGCATGGTACTGGTACCAAAACAAAGATATAGACCAATGGAACAGAACAGAGACCTCGGAAATAACGTTGCACATCTACAACCATCTGATTTTAGACAAACCTGAAAAAAAAACAAGCAGTGGGGAAAGGATTTCCTGTTTAATAAATGGTGGTGAGAAAACTGGGTAGCCATGTGCAGAAAGGTGAAACTGGACCCCTTCCTTACACCTTATACAAAAGTTAACTCCAGCTGGATTAAAGATTTAAACATAAGACCTAACACTATAAAAACCCTAGAAGAAATCCTAGGCAAAACCATTCAGGGAATAGGCATAGGCAAAGACTTCATAATTAAAACACCAAAAGCAATGGCAACAAAGCCAAAATAGACAAATGGGATCAAATTAAACTTAAGAGATTCTGCACAGCAAAAGAAACAATCATTAGAGTGAACTGCCAACCAAGAGAATGGGAAAAAGTTTCTGCAAGCTACCCATCTGACAAAGGGCTAATATCCAGAATCTATAAAGAACTAAAACAAATTTAAAAGAAAAAAACAAACAACCCCATCAAAAAGTGGGCAAAGGATATGGACAGACACTTTTCAAAAGAAGAAATTTATGCGGCCAAACGAACATATGAAAAAAATGCTCATCATCACTGGTCATTAGAGAAATGCAAATCAAACCACATTGAGATACCATCTCACACCTGTTAGAATGGCAATCATTAAAAAATCTGGAGACAATAGTTGCTAGAGAGGATGTGGAGAAATAGAAATGCTTTTACACTTTTGGTGGGAGTATAAATTAGTTCAACCACTGTGGAAAACAGTGTGGCAATTCCTCAAGGATCTAGAACTGGAAATACCATTTGACCCAGCAATCCAATTACTGGGTATATATCCAAAGGATTATAAATCATTCTATTATAAAGACACATGCACACATATGTTCACTGCAGCACTGTTTACAATAGCAAAGACTTGGAACCAACTGAAATGCTCATCAATAATAGACTAGATAAAGAAAATGTGGCACAGATACACCATGGAATACTATGCAGACATGAAAAAGGATGAGTTCATGTTCTTTGCAGGGACATGGATGAATCTGGAAACCATCATTCTCAGCAAACTGACACAGAAACAGAAAACCAAACACTGCATGTTCTCACTCAATGAGAACATGTAGACACAGGGAGGGGATCATCACACACTGGGATCTGGTGGGGGCTGGGAAGCTAGCGGAGGGATAGCAGGGGATGGGGATATTGGGGAGGGATAACATTAGGAGAAATACCTAATGTCGGTGATGGGTGGATGGAGGCAGCAAAGCAGCATGGAATGTGTATACCTATGTAACAATCCTGCAAGATCTGCACATGTATCCCAGAACTTAAGGTATATATAAAAAAAGAGATCAAAATTGTCCAGAGGTCTAAATTTTATGAATGTAATAAATAGTTTGGTAAAGTCATTGTTGCTCATGTTATAAAATTGCACCACCTGTATCAAGTTGTGATTTTATGAGTATCTTAAATGATATGTTGTGATATGGCCTTATGTGTGGAGTTTATATAAAAGCAGTTCAGTAGGCAATGTAACTGACCACTGAGATGTTTATAATGACACAAAAAAGAGCCAAGATGAGCTCTTATCACTAAAGGCCACAGGAGCAGTTCACAACATAAATTATCTTTGGCTAGAAATTTTATGCCGACATGACTGTATTAGTCCATTCTCATACTGCTTTGAAGAAATACCCTGAAACTAGCTTTAGTTGACTCACAGTTTCTCATGGATGGGGAGGCCTCAGGAAACTTACAATTCTAGTGGAAGGGGAAGCAAACATCCTTCTTCCCATGGGAGCAGGAGAGAGAATGAGAGCCAAAATGCTGCCAGTCTCTTTGCATAGCAAGAGTGACATTCAAGTTCCTCATCTTCATTTGAGATCACCTCAGCCTTGACTTCATTGTCCATATCACTATTAGCATTTTGGTCAAAGCCATTCAAGTCTCTAGGAAGTTCCAACCTTTCCCACATTTTCCTGTCTTCTGAGCCCTCCAAGTCTCTAGGAAGTTCCAAACTTTCCTACATTTTCCTATTTTCTTCTGAGCCACCCAAACTGTTTTAACTTCTGCCTGTCACCCAGTTCCAAAGTCATTTCCACGTTATTGGGTAACCTTATAGCAGCACCCCAATCTCTGTGGTATCAATTTACTGTATTACTCTGTTTTCATGCTGCTATGAAGATATACTCAAGACTGGATAATTTATAAATAAAAAATGTTTAATTGACTCACAATTCCTTACGACTAGGGAAGCCTCAGGAAAATTACAATCATGGCAGAAGGCAAAATAGGCATGTCTTATATGGTGGCAAATGAGAGAAGTGAGTGCCAAGTGAAGGAGGAGGCCCCTTATCAAACCATCACATCTTGTGAGAACTCACTATCATGAGAACAGCATGAGGGTAACCACCCCCATGATTCAATAATCTCCATCTGGTCCCTCCTATGACATGCAGGGATTATGGGAACTACAATTTAAGATGAGATTTGTGTGGGGACACAGCCAAACCATGTCAATGACCAGTATAACAGAGGAAATTCATGAGTTTTACCATGTTTAGAGAGTTTCTGATAAGGTGACTTAATGTACTTCTATATTCGCATTAATCGTTATGGGTATGGAATGAAAATGTGAACCCTGAATATCTAAGACAGGTCTTAGTTAATTTAGAAAGTTTATTTTGCCAAGGTTGAGGATGCACGCCCACGACATAGCCTCAGGAGGTCCTGAAGACATGTGCCCAAGGTGGTGAGAACACAGTTTGGTTATACACATTTTAGGGAGACATGAGACATCAATCAACATATGTAAGATGAACATTGGTTTGGTCTGGAAAACGCAGGACAACTTGAAGCAAAGACAGTACAACTCGAAGCAAGTGGGGGGCTTCCGGGTCACAGGTAGATAAGAGACAAATGGTTGCATTCTTTTGAATTTTTGATTAGCCTCTCCAAAGGAGGCAATCATATATGCATTTATCTCAGTGAGAAGAGGGGTGACTTTGAATAGAATGGGAGGCAGGTTTGCCCTAAGAAGTTTTCAGCTTGACTTTTCCCTTTGGCTTAGTAATTTTGGAGCCCCAAGATTATTTTCCATTTACAAAACGAACATCATATTCCAATAATTGTAGGTAGCATCGTATATCAATAATTTAGAAACATCTCGAGTTTCTTTGGCCAAGTAGTTACTGTACAAACTTGAAGATCTTAATGATCTTGTAGTTAAATGTTGCTGGAAGCTGTCTTATCTGTGTTCAGTGTTTCTCACTCATTCTGTCCTTTAATCAATATTTGTTGAGCACCATCTATGTACCAGGAGCTGTGCTTCGTATTGGTGGCATGGCAATGAATGATACATATGTAGTCTTTGTTCTCAGATAGTGATCACCTAATTTCAAAGGTGATGAATGTAATGATGGAGTATAGCGGACTATGGGATCTTACAGTAGGAACCTGACCAAGTAGGGGCTGTCAGGAAAGGTTTACTTGAAATAAAGGATGAGGTGCAAAATCTTTTTGACTAGGAATAGCTTCCTCCTTCTCTTCAATAAGCAAACTCTCTTCAAGTACTTGCTGTCTAAAAATTGAGTGTCAAAATAACCAGACCTTGGAAGTTGTCAAAAGATTTCCTGAGAAAGCTGGCAAGGATGTGGAGCAGGGGGAATGCTTGTACACTGTTGGTGGGAATGTCAATAGTACAGCCACTATGGAGAACAGTGTGGAGGTTCCCCAAATAACTAAAAAAAAAAAAAAAAACAGAACTACCGTATGATCCAACAATCCCACTGCTGGGTACATGTGCACGAGAAAGGAAATCAGTATATTGAAGAGATATCTGCACTCCCATGTTTACAGCATTTATGATAGCCAAGATATCAAAGCAACCTAAATGTCCATCAATAGAGGACTGCCTTTCCTCCCGTAAAGAAAATGTGATACATACATGCAAGAGAATTCTGTTATTTTCAACAACATAGATGGAACTGGAGGACACTATTTTAAGTAAAATATATAATTACTGACTTTGAAGCCTCCACTGAGTGAGGTTCACTGTAGTGGAGAGACCATTCTCATTCATCGGCTGACAGCATGCAAATTCAGGCCCATGCTTTTTCTTCCTCCATTAACCGTTCATAGGGTATTCCCCATGAGGCCATCAGTGTAGGGCAAGGGAGAAGTAGAAGGGTAGTTAGAATTACAAAGTTACTTGCTTATGGAGCATACTTGTAT
This sequence comes from Saimiri boliviensis, assembly GCF_048565385.1. Taxonomy (NCBI): domain Eukaryota; kingdom Metazoa; phylum Chordata; class Mammalia; order Primates; family Cebidae; genus Saimiri; species Saimiri boliviensis. Next base: position 31,368,162 of record NC_133467.1, on the reverse strand, counting down.
ATTCTGGACCTGTTCAGACCCAGTTTTGTATATTCTATTTCTGTTTTATAATGAATTCCTGTGAGGCAATTCAGTTTTATATTTGGTGGTTCAGATAACATCCAGTTCATGATGGACAGTTTGTGTTGCATGATAATTTGGTGTCCCGAGGCAGACATTCAATTTCTACCAGTTCTCAGAAGCAAGCCAGGAATTGCTTTTCAAATGGGGAAAGGCTGTCAGCACAAGCGAAACTCAGCTTACTGCAAACCTCTGGGGGGATCTCAAAGACTTTCAAGGAGGAAAAAAAAAATCAATCTAAGTTTGATTACAAAGAAATACAAGAGACTCCAGGCCTAAATTTCTTTGTTTTGTATAAAGGTAGAAATGATAGATTTATTATAATTTGAGTTATAAATTTAATTTTACAGTTTAATGATAATTTTAAAAGGCTGAAAGAAGCTCTTTTGTACCAAGTTTTAGAATAATTTGGATAATAAGAGAACCAAATGTGAATTAAATTTTACCTACACTCCTAATAAAAACAAACCATGTAATAAATTATTTTGCGAATTTGGGGTCAAATTACGTCTACCTTTTTTGCTGTTTTTTCTACAGCATGAAATAAAAAAGCACGAACGGCATATTAATTAATTCAAGAGTTTGTATTTTTTACAAAAACGAAATTATATGAAACTATCTGAATTTTAGTTGAATTAAGATAATTAGAACTACCTAATTAACAATTGTCCTATAAGTGAAATAAATAATGATCACCTATCCATTATTTAAAAATATGTAAATCTAAACAGATACATGCAACTATATTGAGTTACAATTTAAATAAGTGGTATATCTGTATAATTCGTTCTTTTATAGAAACCTTAGGCATTTTTGCACATTATATAGACCTACAGAGCTTATCCGTTTATACTATATGTGTACAGTTTGAAGGTGTTGCTGTTTTCTGAGCCTTTCTTTTCCTACCTTCCTTCATTCCTTTCTTTCTTTCTTCTTTTCTTTTCTTTTTCCTTTTCCCTCCTTCCCTCTCTCCCTCCCTTCCTTCCTTCCTTCTTTTCTTTCTTTTTTTTTTTCAAGGTCTCGCTGTGTTGCCCAAACTGGAGTACAGTGGTAGGATTTTGATTCACTGCAATCTCAACTCCTGGGCTTAAGCAAGAGTACAGTTAATTTTTCTTTTTCTTTTTTTGTAGAGACAAGGTCTTGTTATATTGCCCAGACTAGTCTTGAACTCCTGGTCTCAAGCAATCCTCCCACCTCAGTCTCCCAAAGTACTGGGATTATAGACGTAAGCCACTGCACCCAATCCCATTTCTTAATAGTTAGTGTATTGCATCTGAATATTGACTTAAATATATTTTAGAAGTTTCTTAATGAACTTTGAATGTAATCAAATATTAAATTAATACTCAATAAATGTCTATCATAATATTGAATTAATAAATCTTTGGCAACTTCTTAAAAACTTAAAATCAAGACATAAAATGTAGAGCACACAGCGACTGCATAGTGCTTATGTGTTTTTAACCTCTATATTTTTCTATTTCTTCTGCAATTAATCACATTAAGATAATAAAATCAATACATTATAGATATTTAAAATAAAATACTTGATAATAATATTATTTATTTATTTATTTTTTTGAGACAGTGTCTTGCTCTGTCACCAGGCCCCAGGCTGGAGTGCAGTGGTGCGATTTCAGCTCACTGCAACTTCCACCTCCTGGGTTCAAGCAATTCTGCCTCAGCCTCCCGAGTAGCTGAGACTACAGGTGTGTGCCACCACACTCAGCTAATTTTTGTATTTTTTGGTAGAGATGGGTTTCACCATGTTGGCCAGGATGGTCTTGATCTCTTAACCTCGTGACCCTCCTGCCTCGGCCTCCCAAAGTGCTGGGATTACAGGTATGAGCTACCATGCTTGGCCAATATTATGTTTTATAAATAAGAATTTTAAAGATTTAAATAAATACTGTCATTTAAAATATTGTTTTGACTATTGAACAACGTGAAAGTCATATTAGGACTAGTAGCTGAAAAGAAGTGAAAATTTGCCTTTGGTTATAAGACTATGCCTCTTGTGAGCTACTAAAAAGCTTTTTTTTGTTTGTTTGTTTCCATGTATTCTGTTCAGTTAGCAAAACATTGCTCTGTCAGAGTGGGTCGTCTTCTCAAAATTAACATTTAAGGCTAGGCGTGGTGGCTTATGCCTGTAATCCCACCATTTTGGGAGGCTGAGGCAGGCAGATTAATTGAGCCCAGAAGTTTGAGACCATCCTGAGCAATGTGATGAAACCATGTCTCTACAAAAAACAGTGCAAAAATTAGCCAGACATGGTGGCAAGTGCCTGTAACTCCAGCTACTTGGGAGACTGAGGTGGGAGGATCACCTGAGCCTGGGGCGAGGGTCAAGGCTGCAGCTGGCTGAGATCACACCACTGCACTCCAGCCTGGGTGACAGAGGGAGACGCTGTCTCATTTAAAAAAAAGAAATTAACATTAAAGTTGACTCTGGTTTTATGCTTTTGGATATTTCATTGATGGTAAAAACAAGGATTTCTTATTTCTGAAAGAACAAACATTTCTCAAGGCTATTTTCTTACCTTGTGGTTATAATAAAATGGTTGTTTTGGTTAACAACACTGTTTTGGTTAATAACTGGACATGGCCATTACTGCAGGAAAAGGTCCCGCAGAGCTGAGCAGTCAAGATGTGTGACTTCACCGAAGACCAGACCGCAGAGTTCAAGGAGGCCTTCCAGCTGTTTGACCCAACAGGTGATGGCAAGATCCTATACAGCCAGTGTGGGGACGTGATGAGAGCCCTGGGCCAGAACCCCACCAATGCTGAGGTGCTCAAGGTCCTGGGGAACCCCAAGAGTGATGAGATGAATGTGAAGGTACTGGACTTTGTGCACTTTCTGCCCATGCTGCAGACAGTGGCCAAGAACAAGGACCAGGGCACCTATGAGGATTATGCAGAAGGACTTCGGGTTTTTGACAAGGAAGGAAATGGCACTATCATGGGTGCTGAAATCCGGTATGTTCTTGTCACACTGGGTGAGAAGATGACAGAGGAAGAAGTAGAGACGCTGGTGGCAGGGCATGAGGGCAGCAATGGTTGTATCAACTACGAAGAGCTCGTCCGCATGGTGCTGAACGGCTGAGGACCTTCCCAGTCTCCCCAGAGTGCGTGCCTTTCCCTGTGTGAATTTTGTATCTAGCCTGAAGGCTCCCTAGGCTATCTTATCTCAGCCCCTTTCCCATCTTGTCTCTCTTGGATGATGTTTGCTGTCAGCATTCACCAAATAAAACTTGCTCTCTGAGGGAAAAAAAAAACTCTGGACATTTTCTGCTCACCAGTATCTTTGTTATGACCATTATCAATGGACTATATTCCCCTGGTAATTCTATCAAATGTTTCTCTTCTCCAGAATTAGATCTCATATTCAGAACTTTTGGGGACTATCAGAATGTTGGTTTTTTGTTTTTTTTTTTTTGCCTTTTTTTGCGCCTATAGACTTTAGGGCTCATTAGATAGATGCTTGGTAGCACCAAACTTGTGTAGTCTATCATATGGCACACGTGAACAAAGAAAGGCTAACAGGAATTATTAGGCATGGCTGGTTTGCTCCATGTGCCCAGAGTTACTCAACGGTATTGTACGGGTTATCCTCTATCAGGCCTTAGGGGAAAGGAGCAGCTCAGCTCCCCTTGTGGAAGGCATTGGTAAATACTTGAATTACGCAAGCCAAGCATTGCTCACCTACACATCCTTTAGTCAAATGAGTGTGTATACCTTTATACCTTTATAGGATGTTCATCTAGCGGGTTCATGAGTAAGGGCTTATTTGATTGATGGTCTGAAAGTGATTTCTAAAAGATGCTATCTCTCAGTTTGCAATCTCCTTGTCTATTAATAGTAATCAGGGACCACACTTTATGGAACAGACTATAAAATTTGAAAACCTTAAGATTTATCAATGTTTTCACTGCCTTTAATTTCTTACAAAATTAAAGGAGAGCAATAAAACACTAATGGAACTTTAAAACTAGCCAAGAGTTATGCCAGTTTATTCATTCAAAGTACAGTGACCAGATGTTCTGTCCATAAGTATAATGAGCCTGACTGTTATAACAAATGCAAGGCTAGTACTATTCCCAAATGAAATATGAATGAATAGGTTCATGAGATATCTGGTCACTAATGGCCATGCATTGGTGAGACATCCATGTGATGGATAATGTATTAAATTATTACAAAGCATTAAGGGCAATTCATTCAGAGGTTCAAGAAGCTCTTACTTAATGGATTCAAATTAAGTTTCATTCCAAAAAGACTTTGACCTTTACTGGCAGGGTCTAATCCTGGTAAGCTATTAATAAGGCCTCTGTTTAAGATATATGTCTCTTATAATAAGGAAATATTGCCCCCACCCATTTAAGCATCCATTTGCTATTGATCTCTGTTTTTCCTTAGACATTGGGATGAACAACAAATTCACCTTTTTAAATTTCTTTCAAAATTAATATATATTTTTAATTTCAATACCTTTTGGGGTACAAGTGGTTTTTAGTTACATAGATGAATTGTGTAGTGCAGAAGTCTGAGAATTTAATGCACCTGTCACCTGAGTAGTATACATCATACCTAATATGTGGCTTTTTACTCCTCACCCCCTTCTACCCTGCTTCTGAGTCTCCAGTGTCCATTAGCTACTCTGTATGCCTTTGCATACTCACAGCTTAGCTCTCACTTACAAGTGAGGACATGTGGTACTCGGTTTTCCATTCCTAAGTTACTTCACTTAGAATAATGGCCTCCAGCTCCAAGTTGCTGCAAAAGACATTATTTCATTCTTTTTTATGGCTGAGTAGTATTCCATATGTATATTCCATATATAGTATTCCATATCTATACATATGTGAGATATGTGTGTGTGTGTATATATATATAATTTAAAAAGTCCTCTCATTGCTTGATGGGCACCTGGGTTGGTTCCATATCTTTGCAGTTGTGAATTGTGCTGCCATAAACATACATGTCCACAAGTCTTTTTGATATATTGACTTCTTTTCCTTTCCCTTTGGGTAGGTAACCAGTAGTGAGATTGCCAAAGTGAATGGTAGATCTCCTTTCAGTTCTTTGATAAATCTTCATAGTTTTCCATAGTGGTTGAACTCATTTACATTCCCACCAGGAGTGAATAAGCATTCCCTTTTCACCACATCCGCATCAACATCTAGTCTTGCCAAAACAGATAAGATATGATCCCAGTCTTCAAGGATCTCACAGTCCAGAACTTCTTTAGAGACCACATGATACCATGGCAAGAACACAGGAGTGGGTGCAAGAAGCCTTGTTTCCTGAGAGTGTACTTGTGTGTGACCTTGGCCAAGTCTTCTAACTTCCCTGAACCTGAGCTTTTTAATTTGTACAATGAGGAATAGGAAAGATGAACTGGACAACTGATAACATCTGTTTTAAAATTCTGATTCTGTGGCCCTGGACAAACCCAATGATTCCTTGTCATTTTTGCCTCCTTAGTAGACAGGTTGTAAGAGTTAAGTAAGATGTGTGTGAAAGGACTTTGAAACCTTAAGAAGCTATGCAAATGAATCGTAGTTATTACTGTCACCCCCACACTCTTCCTGCAGGTTTGAATGGATTGCAAAACAGGCTACCTAATTTGTGCAGCCTACTGCAAGATGAAAACCAGATCTGCTGCCTATTGCAAGATGAAGAGAGCCCTCTGTTTAAAAAGTTTTAGAATTTCGAAACAACAACAGCAGAGCATTAACTCAAATGTGGGACCTCGAGTGGTGATGCAGTTCACAAGCCCATGAATCCAGCCTTGGTAATTTTGTTTCTGGATTGTAATTTTCCAGGCACCTAGCATGTTTGCTATCCTTGCGTTTCTTTCTTTCTTTCTTTCTTTCTTTCTTTCTTTCTTTCTTTCTTTCTTTCTTTCTTTCTTTCTTTCTTTCTTTTCTTTTTCTTTCTCTCTTTCTCTCTTTCATCTTTCTTTCTTTCTTTTTTGACAGATCTTGCTCTGTTGCCCAGGCTGGAGTTCCATGGCCCGATCTCAGCTCACTGCAATTTCTGCCTCCCGGGTTCAAGCGATTTTCCTGCCTTGGCCTCTCAAGGAGCTGGGATTACAGGCACGTGCCACCATACCCAGCTAATTTTTGTATTTGTAGTAGAGACAGGGTTTCACTATGTTGGCTAGGCTGGTCTCGAACTCCTGACTTCAGATGACTCACCTATCTCAGCCTCCCAAAGTGCTGGGATTTTAAGCATGAGCCACTGAGCCCGGCTTATCCTTCCATTTCTTGGTGGTTTACAGGATTATGATTATTACTTCTCCTTCTGTCTTTTCAGTCACCCAATGCAATACACAAGGATCAATCATGCAAGTTATTACCAACTTAGTAAAAAGTGACAAAATTCATTTAATAAGATACGTTTTTGAAACAGCCTCTCACTCTGTCACCCAGGCTGGAGTGCAATGGCGCGATCTTGGCTCACTTCAACCTCTGACTCCGAGCTTCAAGCAATTCTCATACCTTGGCTTCTCGAGTAGCTGGGACTACAGGCACATGCCACCACGCACAGCTAATTTTTGTATTTTTAGTAGAAATGGGGTTTCACCATGTTGGCTAGGCTGGTCTTCAACTCCTGACCACAAGTGATCCACCCATCTTAGCCTCCCAAAGTACTGAGATTACAGGCATGAGCCACCCTGCCCGGCCAGAATAAGATATTATATACCAAAATGTAAGTAATCTTCGTTTTAGTGATTTTGGTCTACTTTACTATTAGGGCCTTTTGACATGGTTTCAAACTGCTGCCTTGAATGGTTTCAAGCAGTCCCTTGGACTCTCCCATTAGGGTCTGCTAACTTTTTACTCTGTTGTTCTTTGCCCTTACTCAGAACATGCTCCATAGCTATCCATCAGTGCCAGCCCATCTTTGAACGTTGTACTCAATTCCCTTGGCCTTTGCTTCTGCTTTAAGGCTGGCAGGCTTCCTTTACTTATATCAGCTTTCTATTTGAACCTCACCCTTTAAGCATCTCCTGTCACCTTTCTTGGATATTAATGTAGTTCTCAGTTAGTATGGGGGATTATCCATAGAAAGCTTCAGTGCTTCAAAATGAGGAATAACTGTGTAATAAATAGATGCGGCTAAGGATGAAATGACTGTTAAACAAGACAATCACTTATCACTGAAAGTTGTCTAGCTAGGCTGGGTAACTACCCATCAGCCGTGTTATAGATGCGTTTAAACAGGGGAAGGGAGTTTAAGGTGGTCTTAAGAGCTTTCCAACGCTAAAAATGTCGTCATTCTGTGTTAGCAAATTTACTAGCAGATTGACTGCTCTTCTACGTTTATGAGTCTCTTAAACTAAAAATGGGCATGAGGGATCTTTTTGGAATGGTGGAATGTTCTAATATTACATTGTGGTGATAGTTGCCCAACTCTGTAATATCGTTGAACTGAACACTTCACACCCTTAATTTCATGATATCTAAATTATGCCTCAATAAATCTGTTTTTAGAAACTCTCTTAAGACTATAACTGCCATATTTTGAAAAGAATGCATTTATTTTAAAGCATACATTATATATGTTTAAAGTGTATGCTAATAATTTAGACACTTTTAAGAGGCTAGATATTCAAATAAGAAGTTAAATTTAATACCTGGAAAATTATCTAGAATATATTAAAATGATGCAAACTTAAACATGGATGTAAATCACTACCAAAGCTGTTGCCCCATTTTTAAAATTTATTTATTTATTTAGTTTAAAATTTACATACAGTAAAATGCATTCTTTGTGGTATATAGTTTCATGGATTTTTGCAAATGCATCTAGTCATGTAACCACCCTCACAATCAAGATACAGAACAGTTTCATCACCCTCAAAAACTCCCTTGTGCTACTAATTTGTAGTCAGCCTCTCTCCCCACCTGCAACTCTGGCAACCTCTGATGAGTCCTCTGTCATTATAGTTTTGCCTTTTTGATGATATTTTATAACATATACATTTTTAAGAAACGTACAACTTAAAACTTATTCATTTTAATAGTTGAATTATGAAAGTAATGGTTATTTTGGGGTTGGAGGAATTTCCCTGCTGGTAACTAGTCAGATGAAGAAGAGGCAGGATAAGACTAGCTTGAAGTCAGTCACACTTGTAGAATCACAGGTGGTTACACCCGGAAGAGTTTTTGGAGTCACTTAGCTAACATCCTGATACGAAGAAACTGAGGTCCAGAGGAAAGAGAGGGTCTCAGACATGCACAACTAGTTGCAGCGCTGGCTTAGCCCTCAATTTCCTGATAGTCAACTTCAGTATGCTTTCAGCTATGTGCCCTGATTCGTCCTCAGTTTTGCCTGACTCTGATTTCTGGCACAAATTCTTCCCCTTTGTAATTCCTCTGCCACATCCCTGATTGCAATGATAAAAACAATACTTGATATATATCACTAGCACTGGAAAAAAGGACACTTTCTGAACTATCATCTCGGTAAGTTATTATTACTGACTCTTCGCATCACGAAACCATAACTCATTCACGCTAGTTATTGGATGGGTGTGCATTCTGCTTGTAGGCAAAATGTCCAAGAGAAAATACACAATCCAGAATTAAGTCAGCTTAAAAGGCAAGAACCGGAAAAACCGTTAGAGATAACTTGAGGTGGTTTTTAGGCATCCTTGGACATCTCAAAGTCCCCATTGGGAGCACCTGAGGAGACGCTTAAGGAAAAGGCTCAGGGGTAGCTGTGCCACCTCCTCTGATAAAATCATTTGTGATCACTTTCATTCTTCCTGAAGGGCTTCCTCTAACATTTCTTATAGTGCTGATATACTGTGGTGAATTCTTTCAGTTTCTGTATATCTGTAAAAGTCTTTATTTTACCTTTGTCTTTTAAGGCTGTTTTCACTGAGCATAGGATTTTATGTTGACAGGTGTGTGTGTGTGTGTGTGTGTGTGTTTTCCCTCCTTGCTTTCAAGATGTTGATCCAGCATTTTCTCACTTGCATTGAGACATCTGTTTCTGTCTTTTGTTTTGTTTTGTTTTATTTTCCCCAGAGACAGAGTTTTGCTCTTGTTGTCCAGGCTGGAGTGCAATGGCATGATCTCAGCTCACTGCAACCTCTATCTCCTTGGTTCAAATGATTCTCCTGCCTAAGCCTCCTGAGTAGCTGGGATTACTAGTGCCCGCCACCATGACTGGCTAATTTTTGTATTTTAGTAGAGACTGGGTTTTGTCATGTTGTCCAAACTGGGCTCGAACTCCTGACCTCAGGTGATCCACCCACTTCAGCCTCCCAAAGTGCTGGGATTACAGGTAGGAGCCACTGCACCCGGCCAAGAAGTCTGCTTTCATTTTTACCTTTCTTCCTAATGTACATATTGTATCTTTTTTCTCTGTCTGCTTTTAAGTTTTTGTTTTTATTACCGGTTTTAAGAAATTTGATTATGAAGTATCTTGACATATTTTTCTTAAATTTCTTGTAGTCGGGATTTAGTGAGCTTCTTGAATATAAGAATTTATAATTTCATCAAATTTGGAATATTTGGTTATTATTTCAATTTTTTGCCTCCCCTCTTTCTACTTAAAAAAATTAAAAGAAGTTTTAAGTGGAAGTAGCCATGAAAGTACATGTCAGAACTTTTGTTGTAGAAAGCTCGATTTATTGATGGCTCCAGCAGCTGTTCTCTGACTCTACCATTGTATTTCCACTGAAGCCAGACTTTTAATGGGCTGCTCCTAACCAATGATTGAATGTGGTACAGATGCAAATGCAGGCTTTTCCTGCAGGACGTGGACTCTTTTGATGGGTGCCTTTGGCTTGAGGACTCCCCATCAGCCTGGCTGACACTTCTTTTCTCTTTTTTATTTCCTGAGACGGAGTCTTGTTCTGTCACCCAGGATGGAGTGCAATGGCACGATATCAGCTCACTGCAACCTCCACCTTATGTGTTCAAGTAAGTCTCCTGTCTCAGCCTTCTGAGTTGCTGGGATTACAGGCATGCACCACCGCGCCCAGCTAATTTTTGTATTTTTAGTAGAGACGGGATTTTACCAAGTTGGCCAGTCCGATCTCAAGCTCCTGACCGCTTGATCCCCTCTACCTCGGCTTCCCAAAGTATTGGGATTACAGGCGTGAGCCACTGCATCTGGTATTCTTTTTCTTTTATTTGTTTAAGTCAGGGTCTCTGTCACCCATGCTGGAGTGCAGTGGCAGGATCAGGGCTTACTACAGCCTTGACCTTCCAGGCTCAAGCAATCCTCTCACCTCAGCACTGGCACCCCTGCCCCCCTCACCCTGCCCAGGCACCCCTTGAATAGCTGGCACTATAGGCAAGTGCCACCATGCCCTGCTAATTTTTTTTTGAATTTTAGTAGAAACGAGGTCTCACTATGTAACCCAGGCTGGTCTGGAACTCCTGGGCTCAAGTGATCCTCCTGTCTTGGCCTCCCAAAGTGCTGTGATTACTTACAGGCGTGTGCCACTGCGCCTGGCCTGAAACTATCTTAGAACAGTGCAGAAGTCTGAGACTATTCTTACTTAATCCTTCTTCCTTTCTTCCCTTTTCCCCAGGGATCACATCTAATCACCATCTAAGGAGTCTCCCTGCCTTCTGCGTCTCCATCCTCTTTTTCCTTCATAGCCGTCTCTCCCAATAAGTTCTTGGCATTTGCTTCCTGAAGGATCTGGGCTACCACATTTATTATTACCATTATTTTATTTTTATTTCCCATCAATATAAGATTTCACTTGAATAAAAGCTTCCATATCTAAAAGCGTTTGAGAACTGGCAATCTATTTTTTACCATGTTATAGTTGAGGGACTGAAGCTTGGAGGTCTGTTTTTAATACTGAGTTTATAAACTGAAATCAACCTAAATTATGGCAATATCAAGTCATAAAGGCTTGTTCTTTTTCCTGGGGTCTTGAGACCCTGGAGCAAAATTCAGGACCAATATTCTAATCACGACATTACTACTAACTTCTTTTTAGTACATGACAAACTAATTAACTTCTCTAAGCTTATTAAAGGGCTTGGGTTAACTCATCTGTATAGACTTTTTAACTCTAAAATGTAACTTTTTAGGTGAGAAAACTTAAGTAATTTACCTGACCCACTATCCAAGAACTTGTTAGAAAAAGACTATACGGACTGGATTTTTTTCTCTCATAACCAACGAAATGCTCAAAACTTTTTCTTGTATTGAACAGTCTTTGGGAAAATACCCTGAAAAACCAATCATGGCAGAAGATGTGGCCATGGATTTCAGGAACCAATCGAGTTTTTAAAAAGTGGCTGAATTATTCTGCATAAGCAAAGGAAGGAAGGAATTTGGTTTTGATCCTAAGAGGGAACAGGAAAGGGAAGAAGGAAGGGGAAGAGAAACGTCAAGGAGCAAAGCCTTAAGAGGGTATACAACTAGAGAGCTACATGGAGTGAAAATCCCTGGGAATAGAACGGAAAAGGGTTTTTGTTTGTTTGTTTGTTGTTTTACACCAAGTCTTGCTGTATTGCCCAGGCTGGAGTGCAATCGCACCATCTCAGCTCACTGCAACCTCTGCCTCCTGGGTTCAAGCGATTCTCCTGCCTCAGCTTCCTGAGTAGCTGGAATTACAGGTGCCTGCCACCACGCCTGGCTAATTTTTGTAATTTTTTTTTAGTAAAGATGGAGTTTCACCATGCCAGGCTGGTTTTGAACTCCCAATCTCAGGTGATCCACCTGCCTCGGCCTCCCAAAGTGCTGGGATTACAGGCGTGAGCCACTGCACCCAGTGGAAAACGGGCTTTTTTTTTTTTTTTTTTTTTTTGAGACGGAGTTTCGCTCTTGTTACCCAGGCTGGAGTGCAATGGCGCGATCTCGGCTCACCGCAACCTCCGCCTCCTGGGCTCAGGCAATTCTCCTGCCTCAGCCTCCCGAGTAGCTGGGATTACAGGCACGTGCCACCATGCCCAGCTAATTTTTTGTATTTTTAGTAGAGACGGGGTTTCACCATGTTGACCAGGATGGTCTCGATCTCTTGACCTCGTGATCCACCCGCCTCGGCCTCCCAAAGTGCTGGGATTACAGGCTTGAGCCACCGCGCCCGGCCCGAAAACGGGCTTTTAAAGGTTAGAGATACCCAACATTTAACTGGAAACTTTCTGCTGTATTATTGACATTTCTGGTGTTTGAAAGTAACACAAACCCAGTTCCAAGAAGCTTATACAAAAAAGGGGTCTTAGTGGCTCACAGCGTTTGGAAAGATTCCAGGATCGTCTGCTGCATCCAAGGAAGAATTATAGAAACTAGAGCTGCAGAAACTGTACAGAAACTTGAATTAACGCTGCCAAATTGCTCTTTATTTCCCTTCCTCCCTCCCTCCTTTCTTTTCCTATTTTTCTCATCTCTGCTTGACTCTGTCTCTCTATGTTGACCTCACGTTTTCCTATGGCAGAAAGGACTGTGCCACGTGGGAGGAGACATGGTTGCAGCCAGACTCAGATCAGCAACCATAGAGAGCTTTTTTCTCTAATTATCCATATCACAATTTCAAGGATGTGCTATAATTGTCCCTGCTTGGATTACATGTCCATCCCTTGTCAATGCTGGGGAGAGAGGGCACCATGATTATCCCACACAGGTCATGTGCCTCTGTTTTTGCATGGGGGTAAGGGTCTTTTATAAGAAGAAAAGAGGTGGAAATTCTTGATGGGAAGACAAAATAATAGTTGCCACCTTGTGTTGCTTCAGTGTAAACCAATGCCTCTTTCAGAAACATTCAGTGTAACCAGAATGTTCTATCCACGCAACAGCCTTGTGTAAATGGGGCTGTTTAGGTGAAAATTATGGCAAGAAACCTGGGCCTTGCCTAGATTTAAGGTGGTAACAAAATAAGGAAACACACACAGGGGCCAAATGACCTGTAATCTGAACTAATTGAACAGAATCAGGAATTTGGAGCCAGGAATGACCATGGGAGCCATGGAATAGAGGAAAGGATGTGGAATAGAGGAAAGGATGCGGAATAGAGGGAAGGATGCGGAATAGAGGGAAGGATGCGGAATAGAGGGAAGGATGCGGAATAGAGGGAAGGATGCGGAATAGAGGGAAGGATGCGGAATAGAGGCTTCAGTGCACTTTATGTGCCTCTGTGACCCGGTATGGAGCAGATGTACAATTGCTGGCTAGTTTTCCCATGGGGTATGTTTTAGGTTCTTCAAAGGTTCCTCTGCTGGGAACTTTTAACTGTAATTCCTGTGAGGTAGGTGGTGCTTCTTACGTGACTGGCTGGTTTTCACTTCAACTTCTGGGGCTGAGCTTCCCAGAGTTGGTTATGGTATCACTCTACAGTGAGCTTTCAAACACGCTCCTGGCCAACTCCAACGTGGAAAGTCTATGTGTGGTCTTGGGAAACGCTTCAGAGTTCCTGTCCTACCATCTGTAGACAGTCAGTCCTCATTCTTTCTCTGCTGTGTGGCCCCAGACACATCTATCCACAGCCTCTCTTCACGTTCCTTCCATATGCTAAACTCCAGAGGACACGTGTGACTCTGAGTGATCTTCCACATATGGTCCTATTGAAGCTCATTCAGCTGGCTTGAGGTGCAGGGCAAGTCCTGCTTTCCCATGGACAAAGAGGAGTAGCACAGCATTCCAATGACTCTTTATCGAGAAATCCTCTTCCCTCCTTCTTTCCAACCTCAACTCCCGATATGGGTGACGTGCCGAGAGCCACAAAGCCAGCATTTGGTCGTCTCCTTTGTCAGTCCCTGAAAAAGCGGGCAAGCTTTGTAACGTGGGAATAGCTTAGCATCTACTGCTTTGTTTTGGTTTGAAAGCAACCACACCAAGACTAACTGTGATTTTTGGAGCTTGGGCTCAGATGAAACAAGAATCTCATTTTAAACTCCTTTTACGCATGGACTATCTCACTTAATCTTTTAGGTATATTGGGCCTCTCTTACACATGGGAAAACAGGCTTAGAGACGTCAAGTGATTTGATCAAGGTCTGATAGTAAGTGGCAGAAAAATCTAAACCTAGATTTTTCTGACTTCAAAGTTTGTGCTCGTTCCACTTTGAAACTGTTAATTGATTACTGGAGAGTCCTGAGTCTTGTGATTAATGCTCCAAGTTGGCACGGGGAGTCCTGTTCAGGCGCTGGTACCTCTGACTCACGACTGTGTTCTTAGTCCATTTACCTCTGCACCTCAAGTTTCCTTTATGTAAGCTGTGTCACATAAGAAGAAGAAGAAGAAGACTTTTTTTCCCTAACTGCTTCCCAACAGAACTGTGTTGATAATGAGGTTTGGCGGTGGGTGGGTAGGAAAAATTTGTTAGAACTAAAAACGTTTAAACACCCACTATTATTTGCCAGGCAGCCTCTGACAGGCTTTTTTACAGACACTATTTAATTTAACCAAAGTTGACTAAATTTAGCAACTGGTCCAGCACAGTTGCTGACCAATCACAGTGATGCTGGCTACTGACCATCAAACTGTGCCAGGGAGATTGCTGGAGAAGCGGGGAGCAAGGCACACAGGGCCAGCCAGCCAGCAAGAAGCGGCCAGGGTGACTCTCAGAGCTGCCCCATGGCAAAGTTCCTGCTCTTCTGAGTTATTTGAACACTTCAGAAGAAAGCAGCCACATCAAGGCTAGCTACTATTATTCTCAGAGGTCGTTACTCCGAAGTTATTTGGCAAGAGTAAACAAGGCTAAGAAGTTTCATTTTTAGGGTTCTGCTTTCACAGGAACACCGTTTTGCTCCTTTCTCTTATCTGTCTCTTTCTCATGCCGCTGATGGACCCATGTCAAAATCTTGTGCTCAAAACCTGACTTCCTGTCATCGTGGTCGCACTTCCCGATCAAGAAACATTTAAAGGACTGAAAGTAACACTAAAAAGAGAGAAAGAAAGGATAGAAAGGGAGGGGGAAGATCATGAGGAAAGAAAGGAAAAAGAAGGAAAGAAAGAAATAAAATCAAAGAAGGAAGAAACAGTTCCGATCAGTTGGTAGGTTTAGAAGTAATTTCTGGCTTCCTAACAGTTTTCGTCCTCAAAGCGCTTTCAGGCCACCAACGTGGTCACCCAGTGGTCACCAGGCTGTGCTCATCATGGCCCAGGAGGGGAGGTAGGAGTAAAAGGTGGAGTTGACAGTTACTAGCGGAAAAACCAAGGACAAACAGGAAGAATTAAAACAGGAAATGACTCATGAACAATGGAAGGGGTGCTCCTCTCACTTTTATTATTCCCCCCACTGAGAGACAGAGTTTCCACTAGCTTTGTTTTTGGAGTTTTCCTTCAACAACAACTCTAACTCTAACCCTTCTAACCCCCTTCTTTGAGGGAGACTCAGTTTTTCCAAAGTTGTAACACACTTTCTCTGCCCTCTTCATTCACCCCGACTTCTCATGAGGCATCTTAATTCTGAGTGTTGTGTTCAATATTTGCTTTTGAAGAAAACAGAGAAAAACTCAAAGACTTGTAAATGGATTATTTGAAAAAAACCATGGCAGCAGTTTCCAATTTTAGGGTTGTTGAAAATTCGTCTAAGAAGTAGAAGCGTCTTGGGTTTAGACAAACTCAGCAGGCCACTTTGGTTCAACTCTAGGCCCCATAGCATGTGCTGAAAAGGGAGATACTGTGACTACAAAGAGTTTAAACTGGTCTGTATAATAGAGTTACAGGTGTGTTCCAGTTTTTTCCTCAGGGAGTGGGGGAATATTGTGCTGGTAAACATTGAACGATCACCTCTCCAATAAAAACTATAACAACAAACAAAACCAAACGCCCTAAAACTCTGATTTGTAGCACTTGTCCATTTCTGTGGTAGCATTTCCATCAAGTCGCTGCGTAAGGAAAAGATGTACACCATTATACAGTGCTTCCTATATGTAGATACAGTAGACTTAAATCCTCCTAAGAGCACAGAATAGCAAAATATAGGCAAATAATTAAGAAGTGATGCATTTGGGTACTTACTACCTTTTAAAATGTATATAATTTATTTAAATATCAACATTTAGTTTTCTTGTTTTTTTTTTTTTTTTTTAAAGAATAATAAGAAAAAGAATAAAGAAGAGGAAGAAAGAGAAAGAGGAAGAGGGAGAGAGAATGGGGGTATTGCTTTGCTGCCCGGGCTAGAATGCAGTCTAAATATGGGCATGCCCACAATTGACCTTAACAATGGAGACATGAAAGAAAATGAGGGAAGAGAGTAACAAACAAGGAGACAACCAACATTTCGTTTAAACTTCTAAGTTGATATGATGTGGTACTGATAAGAGTGTATATTTTGTGTAAAGTGGAGAGTTCTATAAATGTTAATTACGTTTACTTGTTCCAGATCTGAGTTCAAGTCCTGGATATCATTGTTAATTTTCTGTCTCATTGATCTGTCTAATATTAATGTTGAAGTCTCCCACTATTATTGTGTGGGAGTCTAAGTCTCTTTATAAGTCTTGTATGTCTGGGTATTCCTGCATTGGGTGCGTGTATATTTAGGACCTTTAACTCTTCTTGTTGTTGCATTGATTCTTTTATCATTATATAATGTCCTTCTTTGCTTCTTTTGATCTTTGTTGCTTTAAATACTATTTTATCAGAGGCAAAATTTGTAACTTCTGCTTTTTATTTATTTATTTTTGCTCTCTGGTTGGCTGGTAAGTCTCTCTCCATCCTTTGTTTTGAGTCTTCGTGTATCCTTGAATGTGAGATGGGTCTGGATGCAGCATACAGTTTTAGTTTTTTGTCCAAATTGCCTGTCTTTGAATTGAGGAATTTAGTCAATTTAAATTTAGAATTAATAATGATATATGTGAGTTTAATACTGTCATTTAATATTAGCTGGCTATTTTGCCCATTAGCTGATGTAAATTCTTCATTAGATTGATGTTCTTTACTTTTTGGTATTTTTTAGAAAGGCTGATACTGTTTGTTCCTTTCTATGTGTAGTGGTTCTTTCAGAAGCTCTTGTAAAGCAGGCCTGGTGGTGATGAATTCTCTGAGTGCTTGCTTGTTCACAAAAAACTTTATTTTTCCTTCACTTATGAAGCTTAGTTTGGCTGGATGTGAAATTCTTGGTTGAAAGTTCTTTTCTTTAAGGATGTTGAATATTGGTCCCCACTCTCTTCTGGCTTGTAGGGTTTCTGCTGAGAGATCTTCTGTAAGTCTGATAGGCTTCCCTTTGTGGGTAACCTGACCTTTCTCTCTGGCTGCCCTTAGTATTTTCTCCTTCATTTCAACCCTGGTGAATCTGACGATTATGTGCCTTGGAGTTGCTCTTCTTGAGGAATATCTTTGTAGTGTTCTCTGTATTACCTGGAGTTGAATATTATCCTGCCTTACTAAGTTGGGAAAATTTTCCTGAATAATATCCTGAAGCATATTTTCCAGCTTGGATTCATTCTCTTCGTCACATTGAGGTACACCTATCAAGCGTAGATTAGGTCTTTTCACATAGTTCCATATTTCTTGGAGACTTTGCTCATTCCTTTTTATCCTTTTTTCTCTAGTCTTGTCTTCTTGTTTTATTTCATTGAGTTGGTCTTCGACCTCTGATATCCTTTCTTCTGCTTGATCAATTCGGCTGTTAAAACTTGTGCATACTTCACGTAGTTCTCGTATTGTGTTTTTCAGTTCCATCAATTCACTTATTTTCCTCTCTAAATTTTGTATTCTTGTTGAGATTTCATCAAACCTTTTTTCAAAGTTCTTAGTTTCTTTAGATTGTGTTAGAACAAGTTCTTTTAATTCACAGAAGTTTCTCATTATCCACATTTTGAAGCCTGCTTCTGTAATTGGAACACACTCGTTCTCCATCAAGCCTTGTTTCGTTGCTGATGAGGAACTGGGATCCCCTGCTGAGGAAGAGGCGTTTTGATCTTCGGTATTCTCAGCCTTTTTTGACTGCTTTCTTCCCTTCGTTGTAGATTTATCCATCTGTGGTCTTTACAATTACCGTCTTTGTAATTGGGTTTCTGAGTGGACGTCCAGCTTATTGATTCTCAGCGCCGAAATCTGAGCAACCCACTGCGCCGACCAAATCAGCGGCGTTAAGATTGATGGTGCTTTTCTGACTCTGCACCAAGAACCGACGCTCTGAGGCGCCGGCAAAACCGCCTCGCCGGTCACAAGAGTCGCGCTGGCGACCCGTGGGGCTCCTCCACTGGGAATCTCCTGGTGCGTGAGTAACAAGAATTCATGTGAAGGTGTGGCGTCCTCTCTTTCTTTGCGTTTTCAGTGGGAGCTACAATCCCGAGCTGCTAGTGATCAGCCATCTTGGATCTCTCTCTCAACATTTAGTTTTTAGTGATGGGATGCTTAACAACTAACTTGCAGAAATCCTGAAATTTTAGTGACTGACTCATGTGACTAGATGTGGGGGTCTGGAACCTGGAGAGGAGAAGAGTGAAGCACTGTAGGCTCCCAGGAAGGATACATGCTAGGACCTGAGGAAAGGGTAACCAAAGAGAAAGTTCCTATGCAGGGATGACCAAGGGAGGACAGTGATTTAAAGAACTTTTGTTTTGTATCTGTTTGTTTATTTTTGAGATGGAGTCTCACTCCATTACCCAGGCTGGAGTGCAATGGCACTATCTTGGATCACTGCCGACTCTCCCTCCTGGATTCAGGCAATTCTCCTTCCTCAGCCTCCCCAGTAGCTGGGATTACAGGCACCTGCTACCACGCCCAGCTAATTTTTGTGTTTTAGTAGAGACAGGGTTTCACCATGTTGGCCAGGCTGGTCTTGAACACCTGACCTCAGGTGATCCACCTGCCTCGGCCTCCTAAAGTGCTGGGTTTATAGGCATTTTTAATCTGTCTCCTAGTCTGTGCTCTGCTGTAGTCTCCTGCCCTGATCCTTAAATTGTCAGGTGAAAGTAGGAGAGACACATAGGCTTGTGTTGGTGTTCCTTTGACGGCTGGGTCCATTCTTCTTGTTATATGCAAATTTTCGGTGCTGCAAAAGCAATTGCACTTGAATATAAATTTCCTCAGTAAGGTAATTTACTTCTACAGAAGGGTGCAGCTCACAGAGGGAACAACGGTGAGCACACACCTGGACAAGGGAGGGGAAGGGGTACTTATTCCTGACGGAGGTTGCACCTACTGCTGTGTCATCCTCCTGTTGGCTAGGGTTAGACTGCACAGTCTAGACTAATTCCAATTAGCCATTTTAAAGAGAGCAGAGATACAAGCCAGAGTGGTGGGGTGGGTAGTTTGGTGGGAAGGGCAGTTACAGACAGGTTGGAGCAGGTAACCAGGAGTGACCTAGGTCAAAGCAGGTGACCAGAGCAGGTGACTGAAATGAGTCAGGACAGAGCAGGGGACCGGGGGAGCAGATGTGAACTACTGATTAGAACTGGTGGAGAAGGTTGTTTACTGAAACTACAAGGAAATTAAACTTTAAAATGGAGGACCAAAAAACCTGAACATACTGACATTGATTTTTTGAAGAGAAATTTAGAACTCATTGTATCCAACACTTCTGATGAAGCAGCATGGAGAGAAACACAGTTCTAGAAGGTGAGGTGACAACAGAAACTGGAAATTCTATGGGAGCAGGAATGTGGATGAGAGGCTACCAGCAGAATATAAGCACTGCCCCCTTCCCAGCCACCCTGCAATCCTCACAGATGGAGGTCTCCAACTGGGTATGGGAAGGTGCGGGAGGTATTTTATTTAAATGTTGAAGGAAAGGGTGATCTCAGAAGGTTAGAAGACTTAGAAACATTTGGTTTAAATATTTAATATTAAAAATGGTTTAAATGACTAAGAATGGCCCTAAGAGATAAGGTTTGAATATTTGATTTGGATATTGGACAAATGAAGAGTGGTTCTAGTCAATTTTCCATCCCCATTCCTCCCTTGGTAACAGGGCTGGCATGGCAATATGTCCAAAAAGCCAGTCCCAAACATTGTGTCTGTAAAATTATTGCAGAAATTGCCCCAGACTTCCAGAAATTTTAGACATTCAAATTCCTTGACCAGGAGGAACAGTAAGTAAATAAGAGCTAATCTGTTCAGGTGGCTACCACCCTTCCTTTGTCCTAAAACTCTGCAGGAGAGGTCTTTGGGTAGTCTTTCAGAATACACCAACTCTTATTCATGTAGAATCCAGGTTTTATTGTATTCTCAGACCACAGAAAAAAGGAAAGAGCAGGCCACAAAGTACTGAGATGAAAAGAGACTCTGTGACAAAAGAAATAGCTATTGTTGTCCTGATAGGGACAACCAAATAAAATGCAAACACAATTCATCAAGAAATGGTGAAATAATAGTTATTGTCATCTATTTAAGAAGGGAGATGTTGATAGTCTAGACATAGTTTTATAAAAACTGTTTACAACAAAAAGATGTTACTTGAAGAAGTAAACTTTGGTTATCTTAAAAAATGCATTAAAGCAAATCATTTTGTTCCCTAAGGATACTGGATACATGCAGATTTGCTATCTAATTTTTACATTTGAGTTTTAGAAAGCCATCTGTAACCGCTTTCCTAAATTATCAGAGTTGTCTGAATATTAACAGGAAGCTTAAATTATACCTCTGGCTACACTTTTTCACTTACTGTTCTGTTTTCATCTCATTCTCAACTTATTTATAACCAAACTCATAAATTCACTTCCTATCCAGACTACCAAGTTTCTACTTTTGCACCACAGTCACCAAGCCTGAAGTTTTGGATTCATCTTTGAACAACCTTCTTATTTCCCATGTGCAATCAGTTTCAGCGTTTTGTCAATGCTTCTTTGCTTGTTCTGTCCCTCCGTTTTTATTCTCCGATTAACCTCTTGTTACCTTACCCCAAAGGTTATCCCATAGCTCTCTAATTGTAATGGTCTCCAGCTTCCTGGGCTCTTTCTCTAAACTATCTTATAAATACACTTCCATTACATTAGCTTTGGAAACCTAATTCTTTCTATGGTGTATGTGCTGACTGAAAGAGTGAAATTTGCTTTTAGACCTGGATTTTATTCCAGCTCTACCTCTTTCTCTTTTGGAAACTTGTAGAAGTAACTTGGCATCTAAGCCTCAATTTCTTCAGCTGTAAAATGGAAATAATAATAGCATCTAAACCACAAAGTAGTTGCGAGGATAAAATGAAGTGATTTTTTTGGTATATGATATGATTTAGTTTCTTCTTATATTCTATATTTCCCAAATTCCTTTTCATAATGATATATTACTTTAAAAACATAAATACAAATATTTACAGGGTACATAGTGATGCATAATGAACAGATCAGGATAATTAGAATATCCATCCCCTTAGACATTTATAATTTCTTTGTTTTGGGAACATTCAATGTCCTCATTCTAGTTATTTGAATCTATATAATATATAATTGTTAACTGTAGTCATCCTACAGTGGTATAAAACACTAGAATTTAGTCTAGCTGTAACTGTGCATTCTCTAACAAATCTCTTCTATTCTCTCCTTGCCTTACCCTTCCTAGCCTCTAGTATCCTCTGTTCTACTTTTTACTTCTATGAAATCAACTTTTTTAGCTTCCTCATTTGAATGAGAGCATGTAGTGTTAACTTTCTGTTCCTGGCTTACTTCACTTAAAATAATGATCTCCAGTTCTATCTATTTTGCATGAATGACAAGACTTTATTCTTTTTTATGACTGAATAATGTTCCATTGTGTATATATATCACATTTTCTCTATTCACTTATCTGTTATTGAATACCTAGTTTGATTTCATGTCTTGGCTATTGTGAATAGTGCTGCAGTAAACGTGGGCCACAGATGTCTCTTTGATGTACTGATTTACTTTCTTTTGGATAAATGCCTGGTAGTAGGATTGCAGGATCATAAGGCAGTTCTATTTGTAGCTTTTATTTGTTTTATTTATTTATTTTTTAGGGATGGTATCTCACTCTTACCCAAGCTGGAGTGCAGTGGTGTGATCATAGCTCACTACAGCCTTGAACACCTGGGCTCAAGCAATCCTTCCATCTCAGCCTCCCAAGTAGCGAGGGATACAGTGCACCAGCATTTCCAGCTAATTTTTAAAAGCTTTTTGTAGAGAAGGTCTTGCTATGTTGCCCAGGTTGGTCTTAAACTCCTGTCCTCAAGCAATCCTCCTGCCTTTGCCTTCCAAATTGCTAGGATTTCAGGCATGAGTCACAGTGCCTAGGCTTGTTCTATTTGTATTTTCTTTAGGAACCTCCCTACTGCTATCCACAGTGGTTGTAGTAATTTGCATCCCCACCAACAGTATATAAGAGTTGCTTTTTCTCTGTATCCTCACCAGCATTTATTTTTTGTCTTTTTGGTAATAGCTATGCTAAGTGGAGTGAGATGATATCTCACTGTGGTTTTTATTTGCATTTCCCTGATGGTTAGTGATGGTGAGCATTTAAACACATATTTGGGCCAGGTGCAGTGGCTCACGCCTGTAATCCCAGCACTTTGGGAGGCTGAGAAGGGCAGATCACGAGGTCAGAAGATGAAGACGATGCTGGCCGACATGGTGAAACCGGTCTCTACTAAAAATACAAAAATTAGCCTGGTGTGGTGACGCACGCCTGTAGTCTCAGCTACTTGGGAGGCTGAGGCAGGAGAATCGCTTGAACCCAGGAGGCGGAGGTTGCAGTGAGCCAAGATGGCACCATTGCACTCCAGCCTGGTGACAGGGCAAGACTCCATTTCAAACATATACACACATACCCACTATTTGTTGGTCACATGTGTGCCTTCTTTGAAGAAATGACTGTTTGAATCATTTGCCCATTTTAATCAAATTGTTCATTTTAGGGATTTTCCTGTTGAGATGTTTGAGTGCCTTATAAATTCTGGATATTAATCCCCTGTCAGATGAACAGTTTACAAATATTTTTTTCCATTCTATATAGTCTTTTCACTCTGTTGATTGTTTCCTTTGCTGTGAAGAAACTTTTTAGTTTGATATCATCCCATTTTAAAATTTTTGCTTTTGTTGCCTGTGCTTTTGAGGTCTTATTCATACAATCTTTTCTCAAACCAACGTCTGGAAGTATTTCCTCTATTTTTTTTTCTAGTAGTTTTATGGTTTCAGGTATTGCATTTAGGTCTTTGATTCATTTTGAGTTAATTTTTTATAGGTTGAAAGATGGGGTTCTAATTTTATTCTTTTGCATAAGGATATCCAGTCTTTCTAGCACCATGTATTGAAGAGACTGTATTTCCTCATTGAGTATTCTTGGGGGCTTTGTAAAAACTCAGTTAACTATAGGTATGCAGATTAATTTCTGGGCTCTTTATCTTGTTCCATTGATCCATGTGTCTTTTTTTTTTTATGAAAGCACCATGCTATTTTGGTTTCTACAGCTTTGTAGTATATTTTGAAGTCTGGTAGTATGATAACTATAGCTTTGTATTTCTCCCCCTTCCTCAGGATTGCTTCGGCTATTCAGGATTTTTGTGCTTCCATATAAACTTTAAGAGATTTTTAAATTTCTGTGAAGAATGTCCTTGGTATTTTATTAGGAATTGCGCTGAATCTGTAGATTGCTTTGGGTAGTCTAGTTGTTTTAACAATATTAATTCTTCTGATTCATGAGCATAGGATGTCTTTCCATTTATTAGTATTTGCTTCACTTTTTTTTTTTTTTTTTTTTTTTTTTTTTTTTTTTTGGACAGGGTTTTGCTTTGTTGCTCAGGTTGGAGTACAGTGGTGCAATCACAGCTCACTGCAGCCTTGACCTCTCAGGCTCAGTCAATCCTCCAACCACAGCCTCCTGAGTAGCTGGGACTACAAGCATGCACCAACACATTTAGCTAATTTTTGTACTTTTTTGGTAGAGACGGGGTTTTGCCATATTGCCCAGGCTGGTCTTAAACACCTGGGTTCAACTGATCTTCCCATCCCTGCCACCCAAAGTGCTGTAATTACAGGTGTGAGCCATGGCCCCGGGCAGTCATCAGTGTTTTGCAGTTTTCTTTGTAGAGGCCTTTTACCTCCTTGGTTAAATTTATTCCTAGTTTTTTAAAATTTTGGTAGCTATTTTAAATAAAATCATGTCATCTGCAAAGAGGAACAATTTGACTTCTTTCCCATTTGGATGCTCTTTATTTTCTTCTTAAATGCTCTGGCCATGACTTCTGACATGAGGTGATGTATATGCAGTCTCAACATGCGGCTCAGCACATAGTGGCTTCCCCCATCCCATCACCACTCCTGGTCAGACTCCTTTTTCATATCCTATTTGGGGGCAGCAGTCTGCATTAGCTCTTCCCTTTTCAGTCTTTGCTCACATGTAGACGGTCTCATTTAGTCTTGTGCCTTTAAATATCACGTGTATGCAGGTAATTTTAAGGTGTAAGTTATCTATTTCCACTGGCATTTTTGGTTTGCTGGCTTCTTCAGCTTCAAGTTTGGGGTACACAAAGCAAGAAGAAAATCAGGAAACTTACCACCTAGTCATTCCTTGGGTCCTCAGGTCCCTAGCCTGTCTGTCTTCTTATGCCCACCTTTCTTCTTTTGTGTATATATAAATTATATATAATTATTCATATTATATATATATAGTGATATATAATGTCTAGAGATTTTTTTGTTTTGTTTTAGTTAGTGGGAAGACTAGAAAAAATATGTCAACTCTATCTTGGTGGCAGTGCCTACTGAGGTTTTTTTTTTTTTTAATTAAAAAACACGTAATATTAAGTTACCCTCTTAGCCATGAAGTGCACAGTTCAGTAGTGTTAGCTATAATCATATCCTTGTGTAACAGATCACCACACTGTTTCATCTTGCAAAAACTGAAACTCTAAATCTATCAAATAACTTCCCAGTTCTCCCTTTCCCAGTTCCTGTGATTTTAACTACTGTAGATATTTCATTTAAGTGGAATCATACAGTATTTGTCCTTTTGTGATCTGCTTATTTCACTCAGCATGATGGTATCAAGGTTCATCCATTTTGTAGTATGTGACAGAATTTCCTCTATTAGGGCAAAGTATTTATTGAGTTTCTAATTTTACTGATTATATGCTTAACACACAAAAAATCAGTTTTTAAAATCTTGCTTTTTGTTTTCTTTATGTTTTTAGTAATTTTAAATATAAATATTTTATATTCTAGTTCATATTGTCAGACTACTATTTTAAGTGCTTGAGAGTTTTAGTTTTCCTTTTTAAATTTGCTTTCTCTCATAATGAATTGTTTTCTTGTGTGCTTTGGATTTTTTAATGTGTGCTCGTATTTCACAAGTTGTTGTTTTTTCTTTTCCTGTGAGAATCCCTAGTAGTCTAGGTTTTGGACCTATCCCTTCTGAGTAAGACCTAGAGGGATATCACAGATTAGGACCAAGTTTGATGTTAATTCTTGACTTGAGGATTCCAAGGCTATGTGGGTAGCATAAATTTGAACCCTAAACCCAGGAGAAGATGGAGAGCCATGGTTTTGAATTCTCAGGTTCTTAGAGGAGACTTTTGCTCCTTCCACTCAGAGCTCAGACAGACAGACAAGTGTCTTAGTCAACTCCCAATTCAGATGGATAACTGTTTCCCCTAATCTATCAGATAGTGCAGCTATTATATTGTCTTAACTTTATGTGGGCTGGTTTTCTGTTTCGTATTGCCACCTCGACAGGTCTCAAGGCCTCATTTCTTGTTCCTATTGAGATTCAAGACCATGGGTTAACTTTAGCATTGTCTTTATTTTGAATTCTATATGGGTGAAGTACTGAGCAGCTAGCTTTCAAGATGAACTCCCTTTTTCCTGGTATTCCCATCTTTGTGTAATCCCCTTCTACATCATGCCACAGTTGCTCTGTATGACCAATAGCATATGGCAGAAGGGATGATGTGTCACTTTCAAGGTTTAGTTTAAAAGAATCAGGGGTTTGATTACTTTCTTTATGACCATTTGCTCTGTGGGAAGCCAGCTGCCATGTCATGGGAACACTCAGGGAGCTAATGGAGAGGCCCATGTCACCAGAAAATGATGTCTCTGATCCATAGTGTATGGTGGATGCATCTGACAGCAATAACTTACGCATACCCTGAGGATGACCTTTTGGTCTAAGAAGAATGTTGATTCAAAGTTCCAAACTAAGGAATCCAGTGGTGGACAACCCAGAAGTTTACCCGTTATTAGGCTGGTGCAATTACATCTGAGCCCTTGGCCCCTTACTTGGAGTGTAGATTGTACAAGGAACTGAGATTCTTTGTTTTGAGCTAGCTGGAGGTTGCTAGGTGAAGAATGCTAAGTGAAAATTCCTATATAAACTGCGTGCATTTTATATATAGTAGCAATTTTTCCTGTGCAGGCTGTCGTTCCTGGGGCACTCCGTATGTAAGTCTTCAATACACCCTACATCTGATTTGCCGGTTCTGGGTCTCTTCTTTGGCCTCCTGGACATGATGCTATCCCTGTTGGACTTAATAGGGGTTCGGCATGACAAATAGCCAATGAGGCCCTGAGGCTTGCTAACAGCCATGTGACTGAGCTTGGAAGTAGATCCTCCAGCCTTCAGAAGGATTCAGTGCTGGCCAGCATCTTGACTGCAACCTCGTGAGAAACCCTGAACCAGAACCACCCAGCTAAGCCATTCCTGAATTTCTGAAGCTTGGCAACTAAGACAGCTAATAAATGTCTCTTTTTTCAAGCTGTTTAATTTTGGGGTCATTTGTTACATAGCGATAGATAACTAATACAGGCACCATAACTGACTGGCTTAAGACCGTAAAGATATAAATCTAGCATTGATACTTTTGATCTAGTACCTTTACCTTTTTGACCGATTTTTAAAAACCATCCTTTTCTATACATCCATAAACTAGACCTTGCCAGTTGTCTAAAACTGCTCCATTCTTCTGAAATATTAGCTTCTGCATCCTACCTTTGACTACAGCTTTATATCCTTCTATATCTTGTGTCTTTTCTCCACGTGAATGATAAGGCTTATCAATGACCCACTCATTTATTCCCAGTTTATTTGCCTCCTTTCTGGCCTTACTTATTTCTTATACTGTGGTCAACCTATTGCTTTTCTACATGTTAAATATCTATGTCTTTTGGGAACTGCTTTTCTCCCACTCCATGTGGTGTTGGTGAAGCTGTTCCTTATATGACCTAACCATTCTTAACACAGCTGTGGGCTCCTGACCTAAGCTGACCAAGCAATCCCTAGTGGGGATTGATATGTACATTGTGAAAGAAAGGGTTGGATTCTGCCTAAGGGATTATGTTTTCTAAGGAATGTGTAAGACTAGAACTGCTGGAGGTTGTCCTGTTGTGCTTGGAGATATTTTAAAGAGAATGAAGTCAAGCAAAGGCAAGCAGAGCTGAGAGATGAAAAGAGACAACATTCTTATAATGTTATTTGAACCACAGATCCTGCTGGGCTTGAAGCCAGTTCTATCCTTTAGACTTTCCAGCTATATAAGCCAATACATTCTTTCTCTGCTTTTTTTCTTATCCTACTTTATAACATTTTTGTTTTTTAACAACCAAAAGCATTGTGACTAACACTCTTAGCCTGGACCTCCATTTCAGTTATGAATGCATTTGGTCACAAATCACCAGAAAACACAAAAACCATGTCTTATGTAAATAAGAGTTTATTTGCTCCACGTGGTAAAGTCTGAAGTAAGGCAGTCCAGAGCGAATGCAGCCGCTCAGCAGTACTGTCAGGAATCCAAGTGCTTTCTGTGTTTCTGCTCTGCCACTTCATATGTGGATTTTGTCCTACTCATTGCCAAGTGGCTGCTGCTTCTCTAGGTGCCCTAGGCAGAAGGAAAGAAGAAGCAAAGAGGCCATATTTGCAGACTTCTCTTTATGTTTCGCTGGCCAGAAGGGTGTCCCATGGCTTACTGAACTACAGGGGAGCTAGGAAATTAAGTGTTTAGCCTTTATTGTCTCTGTACTAGAAGTAGGCAAAGGAAAGAAGGGTTGGAAATGGACAAACTCAAGTTGAAAACTTGGATTTTTCTCTGGATTCCAGTAGTATATTTTACTTTTTCACTTGCCCTGCTAGCTTTACAAATCATTCTGTATTTGAATTCTGAGTGTTATTGGATGGAACCCGCAAAATCGTAAATAATGGAACTTTTATAAATTAATGGCACTAAGGCAGTCAGAACTGTTAGTTCTTTATATTTTGTTTTCATGAGCCGCCTCTCTATTCCCTTTGCTGTTGCAAACCTTTAACACATCGTACCTCTCTTAAGTCCCCTTCTCATATCCTCTTTATGCTCAACAGATTGCAGTCCCGTGCTTTTCCAAGAAAATTGAGGCAATCACATACAAAGTTTCTCAATTTCCTATAAGCAACCTTTCTCTTTTCTTTGTTTCCTTTCAGTTTTTAGACTAGAATCTACAGTCGTGGTCTTAACCTCACCCACATTCATTGTGCTACAAATTACCTGATGTTTATTCACTCATTATTGTATGCTGACACTTGGCATCGTGTGGTAGCAGGCACACCATAAATATTTGTTGAATGCTTATTGAAGCCTCCTTGCAGAACCTTGCTGCCTCAATTATTCCTTTCCTCTCCTGAATCTTTTGCTTCTCCCTCTTGTACTTACTATCTTTCAGTCTATAAATACATTCAAACTGTTTTATTTTTTTACCCTGAAAGTCAAAAAGAATCCCAAAAGAACAAAAATCTTCCTTCTCATGTACTTATATTCACCTCCTAGCTAACAGCTGATTTTTCTCTTTCTGTACCAAACCAAATTCTCAAAATAATAATTTTCATTTTCAGTCTCTACTTCCATTTCTTCTAGTCATTTCTCAACTCATTGTTTACTGGCTTCAACTCTGCCATGTGAATAGAAGGTCCCTGATGATTTCCTACTCACAAAACTCATATGTTATTTGAGTTTTCTGTAGAATTAGTTACACATTTCCTATTTCTTGTAACTCTCTTCTTCCTTAAATTTTGTGATACTAGGAATTTTTTGTTCCCCTCTCTATCATTTTTTTTTAACTTCTGTTTCGATTCTTATCATCAGTAATGTTGCCCAGGGCTCTGTATGTGATCATCTTTTCTTTTCATTAAACATATACTCCTTGGAAGATCTTACCAATACCAGGGCTTCAGCTGCCACCCAAACAAAAATTGTTCCCAAGTCTATATCTCTAGCTTCAACCATATCTTCCACAAAGACCTAAAAGAGGTAGAGGGATGAATCACATAAATATTTGGAAGAACAACGTTTCAGGGAACGGAAATAGCATGTGCAAAGTCCCTGAGGTAGGAGTGTCTTCATCAAGTTCAAAGAACAGCAAGGAAGCCAGTGTGGCTGGAGCTGAGAGGATACAAGAAAAATTATTAGAAAATGAAGTCAGAGAAGCAATGGGAGAGTGAAAGTCAAATCATGTAAGGCCTTATATGCCTTATACAATCATAACTTTGACTGGGCGTGAGATGAAAAGCCACTGTGGGGTTTCAGCAAAGAAGTAATATACTCTGAAGTTTTGAAAGGATCGCTCTGTGCTGAATATAGATTGAAATGAGCAAAATAGAAATCAGGGCAACCAGCTTAGGAGTCTATTGCAATAATTTAGGTGAGAGATGATGGTGGCGATCTGGACAAGGGTAGCGACAGTCACGCAGCTGGTCATGAGTACATGTTACTGGAGAACCAGCAGCATATGATGACAGATTGGATGTGGGGTTCTGAGAAAAAAGGAGAACTCAGAGAGTTTTGGCCCGAGTCACTGGAATGATAGAGTTGAAATTTACTGAGCTGAGGACTACTGTGGGAAAAACAGATTTAGGGGAAGATGAGGAGGTCAGGTTTGGACCAATTAAATATGAGCTATTGATTAGACCATCAAATGTGAAAGTCTTGAGGCAGCTGGATAAAAAATGGAGTTTAGTGGTTAAGTGGGACTAGAGATATAAATTTGAAAATCATAGTCCTGTAGATGGTATTTAAATTCATGAGGCTAGATGAGTTCATCACTGGAATGAAAATAAAGAGAAAAGAGAAACGCTTTAAGAACTGAGCCCTGGAGCCATCTGGCGTTAAAAGGTAGGGATGATGAGAATGAACCAGCAAAGGAATTAAGGAATGGCCACTCTGTGGGATGAAAATTAGGAATGTGCTGCCTGAGAAGATGACTGAAGACATGTTTCTAAAAGGAAGGGATCGATCATATCAAATGTTGCTGATAGGTCAGTTAAGCTGAAGATTGAGTGTTTCAATTGGTCAAAATAGTCGGAGGAAAGAAATACGAATTTTTCTGTAAACGGCAGAGGAAAATGGGGCAGTAGCTAGAGAGAGAAGTGGGCTCAAGAAAATTTCGTTTTGTTTATTAGATGACAGAAATAAAAACATGTTTGTAACTTGAAGGGAAAGATCCAGTAAAGAGTGAATTTTGTTAAAGCAGGGAGGGAAAGGGAAGAATTGCTGGAGTGATATCCTTAAGTAGGTGAGAAGAGATGGGTTCTAGTAGAGGAACTGTCCTTTGCTAGAAGCACAGTGAATTCATCCATAGCAATAGAAGAGAAGACAGAGTAGGATATAGATGTAGGCAGGTAGTAAATGTCATTGTGGAAGTGCATAGAAATATTCTTCAGATGCCTTCTATTTTATCAATAAGGAAACTGGGAGTGAGGATGGGGGTAAAAGTATTAGAAGGTTCATGCTCTCATTACTTCTCTGCCCTCATCTCCTAGTTGTCTTGGGGAGGGAGAGAATGAACTAAGGAAATAAAGTATAATTGTCTGTCAGCATTGAGGTTATGGCTCATAACTAAGTAAGACTAGTCAATGTGGTTGTACACTTTTCTCTAGCTATCTTTAGTTGTGCAAATTCAGGTATGATTGAGCCAACCAGTTGGATTTAAGTAGTATTAACTATTATTATTATTATTTGGCCTGGAAGTTACAACATAAAGTTGAGGGACAACGGAGTCAACTGCTTTGTATGAAGTAAAGTGGTGAGAACAACTATTATTTAAGCTGAGTAAGAAGGAAAGTTATGACACAAGGGCTGTGAGGGATAGTAAAAAGCGATTGCATCAGTGGACTGTAGGCCAGGGGATAGAAGTTGAAGGACTGTTGGAGTTGAGGCACAAGAGGGAATGAAATGGAAAGATATAAGGTAGTGATTAGAGACAGTGGGGTGCTTGAAATTAAGACTATAGAAGGCTTATAGTTTTGGGGACCAGCATATGACTATGCAAGCAAAAGGCTGAAAGGCTAAAAGAATAAAACAGGTGGAGGACAGCATCATTGGAAGACAGGAGGTCACAAACCTGAAAAGCTGGGCTAATGGAAGGATCATCTACATGGAAAGAATTACCAAGTAGTGGTGTTGAAGAATGTAAGAGGAAGCCAACCTCTTCAAGGAAGGAAGCAGTGACCTGAGAAGAGCAGATGACTGCGACAGGAAGAGCAGTGGTGGTACAATCTTGCAGCATGAAATTCAAGGTTAAAATTGCTCATCTTATGGTCATGCACGACCTTCTAGCTACCAAAAATTGATCTTAAGTTTTACACAGGATTTGTCATCACTTCCACTTTTATGAACTGGGTGGGTTTTTTTTGTTGTTGTTGTTTGTTTTTGTTTTGTTTTTTGTTTTTGTTTTTTTTTTTGAGATTTTATGACTCTGGGATCTGTTGGTCCTTTTAATTCTCTGTCAATTTCCAACCCCAACCCACCCCCTCTTTTTTTGTTATCTCTTGAATTCTGCTTCTCTGTGGCAATTACCTAGGGGGTCCCTACATGTCCTCTCTTTTCACACACTTCCTGGGTGATCTCAGCAATCTCCTGGCTTCAGCTTCCACTCAAACGCATGTGGCTTCCCAATCTGTATCTCCAATCCCAACTGTGCTCCGCTGCTTCAGTCTTGTATTTCTGACTGCCTACCAAATAGCCCTTGGATGACCTTCAGGCAGCTTAAATTCATTCAAGACTGAATTAGTTATCTTCCTCCCCAAACTTCCGTCTTCATTTTTGAATTTCAGTCTATCACTAAGACACGTTTAACTCATCATAGTCCCTCTTCCTCATCTCCCACACGCAGTCAAGTCACCAATGCCATGGATTCTATTTCTGAAAAATGAATTCTATTTTCTGAAATGCCAACACTGATTAAATCCAACTCTTTGCCTCTTTCAAAGCTATGTCTGCACTACAAAAAGCTGAGGAAGAAAAACAGAGGCATTGTCCTAGCTTTATAAAAGCCTAGGAAATACAGTTTTTAGATGTTCTGTTTCTACAACACAGGAAGGCACATCTAAGGAAGACGGATTGGATGTTGAGTGTCAATCCACTTTATTGACATATCCTGACACTCAGTTACATGGCTCTCTAGAAGAGCACATTATAGGTTGAGAATCACTCTATTCTCGCATACCCACACCAGGTAAGAAGTTATTGTTGCAGTTTATTATTATTTGTAAATTTAAAAAATGAAAGCAAAAGAAAAAGGAGAGAAAAATTTACTACCTAAGAGTAGCCTTCCTTGTCACCCTATGTAGATAGGTTTCTCCTTGCTGTTCTCTGCTTCTTCATTGGTCAAATAGTCACAGTATTTTGTATTAGGCATTATTTTGAGTGATAGGAATACAGCAGTGATGAAAAGGTACACAATCCATGCTTTCACTAAACTTAGAGTCTAGGGAGGGAGCTGCACAAAACAAAAACAAAACCTGTATAGAAATAATGTATTTTCCAATAGAGATCAGAATGGGGTGGGGAGACAGGGAACAATTTTAGGTAGGAAAATCAGGGAAAGCCTCTTTGAAGAGATGAAATTATAGTGTAGATACAAATGGTGAGAGGAAGCTAGTTAGATTAGGACTTGGAAGAAGAGAATTCTGCAGAGAGAGAAGAGCAAGCATTAAGACCCTGAGTTGGTAAAAGCTTGACATCTTCAAAGATATGACCAAGATCTCTGAAGCCCTCTTTCATAACACATGTTATTATATCTTGTGATATGTGTTATATGTGTTGTAATAGATCCAAATAGGTACACACAAATATATGATATCACATATTTATTTGGATTTATTATATATTTGTAAACTGTCTGTTATCCTTATGATCTGTTATCCCCTTGAGGATGGAGGCCATTTTTATCTTGTTCAAAGTCCCATACCCAGTGTTTGTTTAGTAACTGGCACACGTTGGCAGTTAAATGCTTACTAAGTGAGTGACTAAATAATAACTATTTATTAAACAAATGATGCGTAGGATGCATTGTTTAGTAGGTACTTTTTGCTTTCTAAATGTAATATTACAATATTGACTACGCCCTTTTAAATGACACATTCTGCCCTCTATCACAGGCAGGCTCCTTTCCTGAACCCTTTTTCCCTTGAAAATCTCTGTGCTAAGAAGTTAGATATTTGAATTAATTCCCTCTTGTGTCTTAAATTACCATGAATTCACCCTGTGTTTTGGTTTGTTGTCGGATCCTGAGAGGGTCTTTGAAAGGGATGTTCTACTTTCCTTGGGTTATTAGAAGTCAAAGGGAGAATGAAAAACAGAATTTAAGGTGATTATGAGGCATCCAGGAAAATATCCAGTCAGTAGAACCTAGGGAAACAAATCTAACTATGGGACATAAGTAATAAGAGAAACCAAGCTAGGGAGAGGTAAGGAGGAGCCAGAAAGACAAAACTAGGATGATGTGACTGGCATTAAAAGGAGGGAAACCTCAAGGGTAGTGGGGAATTACATAATGTCAAACGCTGCAGAGAGCACCAGAATGCAGAGAAACGATCCCTGCCTCTAGAGATTGGTATCCTTCAAGAGAGCAGTTTCGAATGAGTGGGCTAGGAGTGAGGAAGTGAAAGCTCTGGACATGGCCATTCATTCTAGAGGTCTGCTAGTAAAAGGTCAGGTTAGATCGCCTCTGGGAAGGGGAAAGTCAGGGAGTCAGACTTGCTCCCTCTTCATTTGAGAAGTCACTTATCAGCCCATTCTTTGAAACCTGGGATGAAATGTCTATTCAGTGACTGTGGACAGGGTAACCTTCTCTCTTTTCTGCATCCAGCTGTGGCCAGTTTCTTCATATCAACATATACAGTGGACCCTGAGAGAGGCTAAACACTAAATGCTTCAGGTGAGTGTCCTACAGCCACATGGGGTTCAGGTGTTGGTGGGAGTGGGAGGGGGTGTGGACGAGGGAGATCAGACACTTATTTTGGGAGTAGTTAATGTGCTCCTTTGACCAACGTGAAGTGGGGCAAAGCTTCATGGTGTAGGTAAGAGGTTGGAAACTTAACTATTTTCAGTACTAGGCAGGTATCATAAGTGAATGAAGTAGGCAGGGCAGGCCAGGGGTGAAAGGTGAAGGGCAAGCCCCATTTATAATAGGACAGAGGCTATGTGGCACCTGCTAACTGTTGCCTCGTAGGAATGTGGTTCCAGTATGCATAAGGCACAGAAGCAGAAAGGAGAGTCTGGATTATTCTAGGAACCAGATAAAGAACAGTGTGGCTGGAATGCTGTGAAAGAAAGAGTACAGACGTGAGTAGGAGTCTTGTAGACCCTTTCAAGGCTTTGTGGCCACCCAAAGGGTATGACTGGGGGCTGGCAGAGAGGGAAGAGTATTTTTATTCCCTTTTATTACCTTCCCAGGACAGCCAATAATAATAGCCTTCTGACCTTAATCAAAGTAGTTTAATGGGGCTACCATTTCCTCAATTGTACAATAAAAATATTAAAGAACAAGCTTACCTCCTGGGCAAAGAAAGTTTGGTTTTTTTTGGTAGGAATTTTGTAAGCATTGCATGATTTTTTTCCCTGCTTGCAAAAGACATAATTTATCTTTTGGGAATGGGACATCCAAGTCTTAACGTATTTACCTTCAGAACAATAGATTAGGTTATTGTTGGTTAAATCCATTTGTTTCCCACAAGAAAACAAAAACAATTCATTACATGGTGAGTATTGGGTAGTTTTCAGTTTTGTAAAGAAGATCTGATCCGTGTCCCACAACAATGGTACCATTTACTGAAATGAAAAAGCATAGTAGAATAAAAGGCTTGATGAAAGAAATCAAGAATTTTGATTTTTTTTTTTAAGACAGAATTTCACTCTGTCACCCAGGCTGGAGTGCAGTGGCACGATCTTGGCTTACTGCAATCTCTGCCTCCTGGGTTCAAGTGATTCTCTGCCTCAACCTTCTGAGTAGTTGGGATTACATGCACCCGCCATCATGCCCAGCTAATTTTTGTATTTTTAGTAGAGACAGGGTTCCACCATGTTGACCAGGCTGGTCTCAAACTCTTGACCTAAAGTGATCCACCTGCCTTGAGCTTCTAAAGTGCTGGGATTACAGGTGTGAGACACCACACCTGCCCAAGGGTTTTGATTTTTTTAAAAACTGTGATATGTCTACCAGATACACAAATGGAGATGCCAACTAGGCAGTTAGTGAGGTAAACCAGGAGGTCAGGACTAAAGATGCGTTTGGGAACCTTTAGCTTATAAATGGTATTAAGGCAATAGGAATGGCTGGCATCAGATAAGAAGAGCACACAGATGTAGAAGTGAAAGGGACCCACATGTGAGCCTTAGCTCTAGTCGTCCTGCAGAGGAAGTGGATCTTCAAAGAGCCCGAGAAGCAGCTGGGAAGGAAGGAGTAAAACTGGGGAAATGTAGTGCCACAGAAGCCAAGAGAATAGACTGTCATATTTACAGTGAAAAGGGAGAAGGTTGAAAAGATTGAAGGAAATATGAGTCAGGAAGTCTATGCTTTAGTAGTTGGCCTGTAATGGCACATGAGCTTAGTTTTTCTTATGTGTTATTTTCTTACTCACCTCTTAGAAATCCATAGATATGCTCTTAGTTTTTGTTTTGTCTGTGATCCTCCCCAGTGCAGTCCAGACCCAGTGTAGATTCTGGTAGATTTCCTGCTCTAGATGAATTAGTAGTGCATTCCATGACATATTCCCTAATTTTCTTGCTGGTTTTGGGCACCCTAGATGTTGCAAGTATTTTTCTACTTGCATTGACTTTACAGATTATTCCTTCCCCTCTGAAGAACCCTGGAAGTCTTCAAAATTTGATCCCCTTGAAAGAAAAGCATTCTCTTACCTGCCCAGTGAGATCTCCCCTGAGCTTCAGGTCATCTTGCACGGACATGGCAGTAACCCTTTTTTTTCTCTTTTCTTTGAAGTCTCCATGAATCTATTCCTTGGAAACTCATCCTTCT
This sequence comes from Saimiri boliviensis, assembly GCF_048565385.1. Classification (NCBI taxonomy): domain Eukaryota; kingdom Metazoa; phylum Chordata; class Mammalia; order Primates; family Cebidae; genus Saimiri; species Saimiri boliviensis. Next base: position 31,332,012 of record NC_133467.1, on the reverse strand, counting down.
TCCTGATTAAGCTTCTCTATCTTGCCCTACTCCACTGACTAATAATGTAATTGAGAGCCGGTATTTGAGATTAATTAACTTTGACGAGCTTTGTTTTTCTTTTTTACTGTTTTCAGCCATTATTTCAGTTCTTCCCCACTCCAGCTCCCCAACCCTTCCCTTTGAACCTTGTGGTCTTGAGAGCTGATCTCCGTCACATGTCTTGTTGTGCTGAAGGTTTGTGAGATGATTCTGTATAACTTAGTAATAATAATTAATTTATGCTATTATTAATTTGTACTAATTATATCATAATACCAACAATGCTGACTGACATTTATTGAACTCCTTTATGTGGCTGAGAGCTGTGCTAAGGGCTCCAGGTGTATTGTCTTATTTCATTTTAACAAAAACCCATTACATATTCATTTATTTATTTAACAAATTTATTGAACACTTGCCATATGCTAGATATGCTAGGGTTACAGTGATAAACAAAACAGTCATTGTCTTTGTTCTTAAAGAGCTTAGGGTGTAGTAGGAGAAGTAGACGTTAAAAAAATAAAAATAAATATTTAATGATGTGATAAATGACACAGAAGGTGTAACAGAATAATAGAATCTATTTATTTTATTTATTTATGTTTTTTGAGACAGTGTCTTGCTGTCACCCAGACTGGAGTGCAGTGGCACAATTTTGGCTCACTGCAACCTCTGCCTCTTAGGTTCAAGCGATTCTCCTGGCTCAGCCTCTCCAGTAGCTGAGATTTTAAGCATGCACTACTATGCCAGGCTAATTTTTTTGTATTTTTAGTAAAGATGAGGTTTCAACAAGTTGGCCTGGCTGGTCTTGAACTCCTGACCTCAAGTGACCTGCCGGTCTCGGCCTCCCAAAGTGCTGGGATTATAGGCATGAGCCACAGCTGCCAGCCTAGATGATTCATTTTAGATAGAGTGGTCTGAGAAGGTCTGTCTCTCTTAGGAGGTAACATTTAAGTTAAGAGCTAAACAATAGGAGGACCCCAGCATGCCGATGAAGGGCTTGCAGACAGATGTAAATAGCTAACATAAAGAACTTTTCCTATAATAGAGGAGCTGAGAAGATCAGGGAGGCTACATAGAGGGTGTTGGAAAGGGAATGCTAGCTGAGGCTGAAGTTGGGCCAGAATAACTAGGGCCATGGAAACTGGATTTCATTCTGAGGGCATTGGGAAGCCTACAGGGTTTTAAACAGGCAACCGAAGGATCCAATTTATATTAAAAACATTAGTCTGGCTGTCTTGTGGAGAGTGGGTTGGAGACAGACAAAAAGCAAAAGTGAGAGGAATTGTTCTGAGTTTAAGGTAGGATTCCAGGTTAGAGGTGGTGATACGGGATGGTGGTCAAGGAGTTGGGGGAGAAGTGGAAGGTCCAAGAAATATTTTTGAGGTAGAGTCCAAAGGGCCTGGTGACAAAGACGCTGGAGTTAGGGATGACTTAGATTATTGGCTCAAACAATGGAGCTGATATGATACCATCCTCTTCCTTTTTCTGTCTGTGAGACTAAGGCTCCACGAGGTTAGGCAATATGTCCCAGAAGATACGTCTAATAAGTATTCTACAAGTTGAGCAACCCAAATCCAAAAATCCAATATCTGAAATGCTCCAAAATCTGAGACTTTTTGAGCACCCACACGAATGAAACTCAAGGGAAATGCTTATTGGAGGATTTTGAATTTCAGATTTTTGGATTTGGGATACTCAACCAGTAAATATAATGCAAATATTTCAAAATCTGAAAAAAATGGAAATCTGAGACAGTTCTAGTCCCAAGCATTTCCGACAAGGGATGCTCAACTTGTATCAGGATATGAGCATGGGCCTATCCAACTCCAGAGACTGCACATGTAACAAATACACTATATTATTTCTCAGTAAGTCACAATCCTGCTGCTTTCTAACAGGAGAGAAGTGGTTGTCTTCTGGATTATAAACTCTCTGTCAACCATAATTCCATTTGCTTATTTATCAAAGAGAGAGTCAGTCTGCTGGTGTGTTATCTTTAGCATGTTTTGGTCTGAAGTGAATTGGAAAATATCTGAGCCACATGGTGGAAGTGATGTTGTCCTTAGGTGTTTGACCTGGGTAAGCAGGTTTAAATCCGAAGGAGTGGAGGTGATAATCCTTTCTCAGATATTCAAATTCTGTTGGCAGGCACAAAACCAAGCTTCCTGCTCTTTGTTCTCTTCCATGGGATCAGAAGATGTGTCATTCCTGAGTTCCTTTGAGGCCTTTCAGCAACTTACATGACATTGTCAAGGGCAGTTGCCCTGGAAGAAGTGGGTTTACTCTGTGGGAAAAAGAGGAAGATGAAGTAGGTTAATAGGAACTGGAACCTCAGCCCACCCCTCATGGCTACAAGAGAGGATTGGAGACTAGTGACAGGCAGATAGTAGAGATATTGATAGCATAGGGCAGAATTCAATTAAAAAAAAAAAACATGTAGGTTGAAAATTCAGTTAGGCATGGTGATCCTAGTACAAAATAACTTCTTGGATATGTTTTGGTGATGTCCCAAGACTTCTGTATGCTGTTGGTATTTGTGCATCTGTAAAATGATCCTTTTATTTTTACTTTATTTGCAAAATCATAGGTCTGTGGAGAGAGGTGAGAATATAAAAACCTGGAGCAATCATGGGCTTACCTCTTTGGAATGATTAATCGTGGAGTAAATTGTGAGATCATTTGCTATAGGTGTTGAGGTTTCCATTTCCTGTAAAAATAGTCATGGTAATTTGGCTTACACAGAGACAGAGAGACTAATGCATAGATATATTCTTAGGAAAGGCTGTGTGACCGGAAAGAGAACATGTCAAAGTTCTCCCAGAGGAAGGCCAGAGAATGTTTAGTGGAAGACCAAACACCGCTACCTTTCAGACCTGTGAAGGTTCACTGGCATTTCCTGAGCCCCAAACAGATGAGCAACAAGATAGCAAACCAGTGGGTCAAGAGACAGAGAAAGGCAACCTTGCTGTATGGAGGGCAGGAAACATTCTTGTCCTTTGTCCAACTCTACTTTCCTTCCTCCATTTTTAAGAACAGACTTATATACCGCATAGTTATATTTTACGTTTTGTCTCAAATTTTTGCTAGCTATAACTGGAACTGCCCATTTTGCCTGCTCCATCTTCTGCTATAATTCTAACTGCCTTATCATTATGTCATTGGGGTCTCCTCAAGCATGGGGAGTTGGTAGAATAAGAACATTTGGCCTTAGGAATGGCTTTGCCTGGAATGCACATTCCAGAAATAATAGCAGAAGTCCCTACGCCCCTCCAAGAACCTGTTCAAAGATTTTGACACTTTAAATTAATTAAAAAGTATTTAGAGAATTATCAAGATCTGGGCTGGGCACAGTGGCTCATGCCTGTAATCCCACCATTTTGGGAGGCTGAGGCAGGCAGATCCCTTGAGCTCAGAAGTTTGAGACCAGCCTGGCAACATGGTGAAACCCTGTCTCCACAAAAGGTAGAAAAGTTATCCTGATGCCTGTAGTCTCAGCTACTTGGAAAGCTGAAGTAAAAGGATCACATTAGTCTGGTTGAGGCTGCAGTGAGCTGTGATTGTGCCATTGCACTCCAGCCTGGGTGACAGAGTGAGACTCTGTCTCAAAAAAATAAATGTCAGCCAGGTGCGGTGGCTCATGCCTATAATCGCACCACTTTGGGAGGCCAAGGTAGGAGGATCACAAGGTCAGGAGATTGAGACCATTCTGGCCAACATGGTGAAACCCCGTCTCTGCTAAAATACAAAAAATTAGCCAGGTGTGGTGGTGGATGCCTGTAGTCCCAGCTACTCAGGAGGCTGAGGCGGGAGAATAGCTTGAACCTGGGCAGCGGAGGTTGCAGTGAGCTGAGATCGTGCCACTGCACTCCAGCTGGGCAACAGAGCAAGACTCCGTCAAAAAACAACAACAACAACAGCAACAACAACAACTCAGAAACTCTCCAAAGTACATTTTGTTTTCCTTTTTGTTAAAGAGAAAGCTAATAAATTTGTGGGAAATTAGCTTTTTGGTTTGTTGAAGAGTTAATTGACTTGTCTTCAAGAGGAATTTGGAAAGGCAGTAGAAATGTCTAAGCAACTGAGAGTACCCCTTCTTGCTCCCTGTCATCAAGGAACCTGCTTTGCAAATAATCGAAGGGAATCCAAGACTTCCAGCTAGATCATTGCTTATGTCATTTGGAAAATGCTGAGCTTTCCTGCCTTAGTTTTCAGAAGACATGAAAACTAGCCTCTCAAAATATATAGTATTATTTAGAGACATGCCACCTGCAGGTCCTTTATTTAGGGGTGGTGGGAAGTTGCTGATGCATGACAGATGAGTTGCTGATGCTTGATCAAAGCATCCTGTTATGTTGCTAGATGGGTGGAGAGGAGTGAACCATTGCTTATGGTTTAGTGACCTCTACCGTGCCCCCTTCCCCTCTTGAGAGACTACTTCTGAGCTCCCCCTAAGACCCCTACAACCACAGTGAGAAGTCAGGCCCCTGCTGTGGAACTGCATCCATAGGAAACTTTCAAATTTAGTGGAACTCTGACCCATTCAGCAAGTATTTACTGATCAGTATGCTAGGATATAGGGGAAGAGAGAGGAAGACATAATTTGTACTTTCAGGCAGCTTGTAATTAAGCTGAAGGGACAAGACTTACTGACGCATCAAGCAGTTGGAGAACAGTGTAAAGCAGGGTATGAATAAGCATTCTCTTAAGGGCGAGAGCGGCAGACACCAGAATGGTCTAGCACATAACTGCAGCCCCCGTCACTGTCGCTGTCTTCTCCTCCCCTCAGTGGTCATTTGATCAGTCAGACGGTTATGGTGGCAAGTTTGTGAACAACGGCTGTAAAACTTGCAACAGTGGGGTGTAAAGCTGAAAGGACTCACCCTTGCTGAATGAGTGACTGAAGCATACACAGTGTTGTTCCCTGGAGAGACTGAAGCATTGTCTGTGTTCCCCGCAGACTCTGCTGTTAACACAGGAAGGCACAGTCAGTGGCAGAAGGACTTTGGGACTTCTATTCCAGGACCTCGCCCTCCCCAGAGCACACTGCGTCCCCAGATAGGCAGGTGTTTGAGGCGTCTCCTTTCCTGAGAGATCATTCATTCTTGATAGTCTTTGGAGTTCTGGATTGGCCTTCTCAATCATGTGGTCAATATCTAACCACATCTCTTAGGGTAGGAGGTGATGTTGTGGTCCCCTAAAGCTTCAGAGTCTCCCTCAGGCTGCACATGTGGGTCAGGAAGCTCCTGGGACCACATGGTACTGCCTATAGAAGGGCTAGAGGCAACTTGTTGGCAAACATAATGGAGCCAGTTATTTCACGTATGGGCTATTATCGAGCTTTTCAGAGTCCCCTGTAGTGGATTTGATTATTCTGGAGATGAGAAACTGGAGGCTCAGAGGGCTTAACTGAATTGGGCAAAGTGACACAGAAAGTGATGAAACAGGAACTCAATGTATGTCTTCTGACTTCAAACCTTTTCCTCTACAAGTGATGTCATGCATCGCTCGTGCATGAAATGAGACCCAAAGCCATTCTGAGTCCAGAGCCTGTGTTTGTGTTTCTATATCATGCATTCTCTTTCCACTATGTCTCTCCATTGCCCAAACTCTGGCTGAACAGCAGTGATGCGGTCAGGCAGTTTGGTTTCATGTCTCGGATGCTGTAATCCTGCCTGTGCCCTGGACTTGCTGGGTGACAAGGGAGGATCCCTTTCACTGGCACTTAGTTTCTCCATCAGCAGGGTGGTGAATAAACCTGATATCACCAAGAGAAACTGTGTGAGTGACTGGCTCACATGCCTGTGCCTGTGAACCCTGTAGGACCCATGATTACAGGTCATCTTCCCTCACACCTTGTGGTCTGAGTAATGGCATTCTGACTCTCTCCTCTCTCATTATCCAGCCCTCTGCCATCCCCCTTTCTCTTCCATTTGGTTCTTCCCACCTGCTTTATGACAGAGAGTTAAGAGTCTGAATGCTCACCAGGACCCTGTGTTTGCTGAATAGACAAAAGAAGGGAACCTGAAAAATAAAACAAAAAAATTGAAATATGTGACAGCAGTGGGAGAGGCATTTCACCCCCAACCCCATGGGTATTGGGATATGGTGGGAGGGGACCCAAAAGGGAGGGCAGGCAGCCCTGAGGCAGGGTCCTGCTTTTCCCAATAGGTCACTTCCCTTAGGATATTAGCAGGTGCATGATCACACCCAGGGATCATCTCAGTGGACCAGCTGAGCCAGGGTTTGCAGCCTCCTTCCCTCCTCCTGTCCTCCACAAAAGATCCTGGGGAATCAGAGGTTCCGAACTCTCAAACCCTGGAACCTTGGAGAAGAGACAAGCGGGAAGAAAGGAAACCTGCTCTTCTTTTCTTCAAAACAAGTAACAGCACGATGATGAATATGATGACTATGCATGTCCCAAGAGCCACAAACAGAATCACATTGGTATCTGTATATTGATTTTCAACATCTGAAAAGAGAAAAAAGAAATACGTTGAGAGGCGTCAAGTGAGGCCAACTGTTCTTGGAGCCTCCATGGAGCCTCTTCTAGTCCATCTTTGGGGACTGGGTAGGTTTGTCTATACCCAGAAGCTCTGGGTCGGAGTCCTGTGGGGCAGGCACAGGAGGGTGGAGCCCAGTGGAGTCATGGAGGGAAAGCAACCCTGCCTTCCCAGGCCTTTGGTCTTGGGTTCTGAGTGGGTTGGAGGAGGGATTGGGGAATGAGGAGGAACGAAGGAGAGTCCTCTGGGAGTACCGAGAGATGCAGAGCTCCAGAGGGCGTCTGTCCTCTCCCAGCAGCATTTTCTGCCTCCCACTGGGTCACTGTTTTGGAAATTATGTAGGGCGTGAGGATGCACTAAATCCCACAGCTGCTCAAGGCTCTCAGACCTGAGGCAGGCTGTTACCTCCACAAAGCTTCTGGGCAGAGACAGAGAAGGATAAATTGCTGACAGCATTCTCTGCTATGCAGGTGTAGTCCTGCTCACTGGAATTCCTGGGGTCCCAGGAGATAGTGAGGTTTGGCTCACGTAGAAGCGTCTTTCCCAAGGCCTCCCATTTGAATGAGATGTTGTCATTTGGATCCTCCACAGAACAAGTCAGATGGATCTCACAGATCCTATTCTGAGACAGTTGACTGTAATTGGTCACTTGTATGTTCTTCAGTTTTCCTGTTTGCCAAGAAAAAAAAAAAGACCCAGATTAAAGGCAAATGTCTTGGCTCAGCCCCCTGTGAAAAATATCCTTCACCTCAAGGTTGTGTATTTCACCTTTGTTGTATGTTACGGCCTGTAAACTCTGTAAATGACTCTGCTTATATTGCCAATTGATGTTAGCAAGGTCTGGGGTGACCAAATGATGCGGGACATCAGTATGGGTCAGGATAGCCAGTGGGAGAGGTGGGAAGGGAGAGAATGGGGTTTCCAACAACTAGTCGTGCAATTTTGGGGTGGTCACTTTGTATTCCTTGGCTCCGGTTTATCCCTGGAGTCCCTTTGAGTGCTTGCACTCTGTGAGAGAACTCCGAGGGCATCTCCGTGAAGTCAGAAGCCAAAAGACCAGGTGCAAGAGCCCTGTTTCCTCTCTTATCAGAATTCCCTTACTGGGGTGGAAGATGGAAGTGTCACTTCCTTGGGGAATTACAGCTCCCATCAATCTGTGGGGATCCTGGTTCCCACTGTATCTAAAGATGGTTCCAGCAGTGAGAAAGAGACGCAGATGCAGAGGTCAGAAAGACAGAAAGGAAAGTGCTGAGAACCAAAGAACTGGGGAAGGAAGAAGTGAAGAAGCTGAGAAAGCAAACAGGCATTTCTGGGGGCAAAGAAGGGCAGCATATCCAGGTCTGTGAGAGGAAACCTGATGCAGATATTTCTGAGAGCGAAGACCAGGAAATATTGCCTAGTAAGCTGTTAGTAGCTGTAAACCAATGGGAACATGGGAGCAAGACAGAAAAGGCCACTGACTTAGCCTTGGCCTGAGGGTTGAAGTAAAGATGACACAACCAGGAATGGAATGACTCAAATTCTCTGATTAGAAGAGACAGAGTAGGCCGGGCGCAGTGGCTCACACCTGTAATCCCAGCACTTTGGAAGGCCGAGGCGGGTGGATCACTTGGTCAAGAGATTGAGACCATCCTGGCCAACGTGGTGAAACCCCGTCTCTACTAAAAATACAAAAAAATTAGCTGGGCATGGTGGCGCGTGCCTGTGGTCCCAGCTACTCGGGAGACTGAGGAGGAAGAATCGCTTGAACCCAGCAGGAGGCGGGGGTTGCAGTGAGCCAAGATTTCGCCACTGCACTCCAGCCTGGCAAGACTCCGTCTCAAAAAAAAAAAAAAAAAAAAAAAAAAAGAAGAGACAGAGTAGTGCTTTAAGCTGAGTAGGGGGTTGTGGAGTATCTGTACTGAAATCTTGCCAGAACAGAGTTTTCATGCGTGCGAAGAGTCTTGGATTTGGAGTCAGGAAGACCTGAATTAAGATCACGGTTTTGTCATTTCCTGGCTACATGACCATGGACAAATTATTGCTATCTCTAAGCCACAGTTTCCTTATATGTGAGACTAGGTAATAATATCCACTTCTCAGGTAAACCTGAGGAATAGCTGAGACAGTGCCTAGCGCAGGGACGGCAAGTATTTGGCATGAAAATGACCTCTCCCTCATCTCATGTCGATGGCTGAACAAAGAAATCCATCTTGCTACCTTTTTCCAGTTAAGGAATATATGAGGAATTTCCACATGTATGTAAGCATGCAAGTATATCTCAAACTCAGCATGTTCAAGAGGGCTCCTGTTTTTCTCTCCCAAACCTTCTCAACCTGCAGTTTTACCCATCCGACTTGATGACAACTGCGTCCTTGTAATCACTGAGGCGCAAACCCCTGGAGTTATCACTGACTCGTATCTTCATCTCATACTCCCACGTCAGGAAATCCTGCTGGCTCTACCTTCAAAATATGTCCAGAATGCAACCACTTCTCACCATCTCCACTGCTACCACCGTGATCCAAGCTAGCATTAACCCTTGCCTGAGTTATTGCAATGGCCTCCTAATTGGTCCATTGTACCCTTCTCCCTTAAAGTCTATTCTCAACAGAGCAGCAGAAGGAATCCTTTAGACAAGTAAGCCACATCATATTACTTGTTTGCAAAACCTTCTGATGGCTCTCAGTGTCACTGAGAGTAGAAGCCAAAGTCTTTGTGATGGTTCTGAGTCCTTATGCAGTGTGGCCCCTGTTTCCTTTCTGGCCTCGTTTTCTATTGTCCTCCCCCTTTCTCTGCTCCTGGATGTTTGGCCTCCGTGGTGTTTCTTGAGTAGGCCAGGCACAGGGGATGTTGCTACTTATGTTGGATGGCTTGTCTTCCATGTACCTGCATGGCACACTCCCTCACTTCCAACAAATCTTTGCTTGAATGTCATCTTTTCAGTGAAGCCTGTTCTGATCACTCCCTTTAAAATTGTCCTCTCCTCCCTGGCAAGCCTGATGCTTCTCATGCTGTTCTAATTTCTCCTTTATTCATACCACTCAGGGCTTGCTTACATGCTATCTCATTTGTTTATGTGTTTTGTGAATTGTTTGTTACCTGCCTCTACTTCCCTTCCAGAATGTAAGCTCCATGAGGACAGTGACCTGTTTTGCTCACTGATGTATTCAGGTGCCCACAACAGAACCTGGAATATTACTTGAATCTATCAAATATTGTTGACTCAATTAATAAATGTAACATGGCTTCAACATTTTCTTAACCCTGAACTCTAGGCCGTTGTATTATTTTGTTTTCACACACCTGAGACTGGGTAATTTATAAACAGAAGAGTTTCAATTGACTCACAGTTCTGCATGGCTAGGGAAGCCTCAGGAAACTTACAATCATGACAGAAGGGCAAGGGGAAGCAAGGCACATCTTGCATGGCAGCAGGAGAGAGAAAGAAAACAAGGAAGTGCCACACTAAAAACTATCAGCTCTCATGAGAACTCGCTGTCATGAGACCAGCATGGGAGAAATCTCCCACATGATCCAGTCACCTCCCACCAGGTGCCTCCTTTGACATGTGGGGATTCCAATTCGAGATGAGATTTGGGTGGGGACACAGAGCCAAGCCATGTTATCAGTCACTCCTAATTAACTGGTATTGGCCCATAAAATCAAACCTTTGCCGTCCATATCCTGGCACATGCCAAGAGATTGATCAATGTTAAAAATAAAACTTACATAGCTTCTACTTTGAAATTCCTTTGCACTATTGTAAAACTAGCTGGTGTACTGACATAGCTTACACAATTCTTTGTGTATGTGCCTTTCAAGGAAATGGCACTCCAAAAAGCCCTGAAAGAGATTAGCATTGAGCCTCAGGAGTGTGGTTGTTTCAAGAAAAGTCATACCTGATCTTCTCAATAATGTTAGAGGAACATTATCTCAGTAAATGTGATGGAGCCTGGTACCCATTTCAGGCTTTCCATTGGATGAATTGTTCTTCTCTCCAGTGTCCTACACTGCCTTGACAATCACTGGTCACCCAGGGTGATTCTGCCTGTAGTAGGTTGAATAATGACCTTACAAAAGATCTATGTCCTAATTCCCAGAATCTGCATGTTACCTTATTGGAAAAAAGGGTCTTTGCACATGGAATTAAGTTATATGAGATTATCCAGTATAATCTGGATAGGCCCCAAACCCAATGACAAGTGTTTCCATAAGAGAAAAGCATAGATGTTTGAGACAGACAGAAGAGAAGGAGGCAGTGTGACCATGCAGCCACAAGCAAAAGAAAACCAAGGAGTGTTGATAGCTACCAGACGCTGAGAGAGGCAAAGAGCGGATTGACCCCTACGGCCTCCAGAGGGAGCACAGCTCTGCCTACACTGTGATTTTGGACTTCTGGTCTTCAGAACTGTGAGAGAATATGAATTTCTGTTACGCCACCTACTTTATGGTATCTCTGTTCCAGCAACCTCAGGAAATTAATACATTGCCCCAGGGCGATTTTTCCCCTTTTAGTTACAATCCCTTATTTGGTTTTCCAGACATCATCCCTTTCCCATTACATTTATCTGTTTTGTGTTCTATTCTTCAAGGACATGACTTTGATTAATCTAACACAATATACCTGTCAGATTTTCAGGGAATACTAAAAGTTAACATGTAATCTGTCTATGGAGACATTTCATTTAACAGTCCTTTTTTGAGAACCATGTCTTAACCCCAAGGACTCTGAGTGAATTTGAGACACAACAGGCCCTCAAGTGGGTAAGAATTATAGAATTTCAGTGGCCTTTAGTGTTGTCTGGTCTGATTGCCAATTTAATGCTCGAATCTCCTGCTAAGTGATTATAAAGCCATTAATGGCATCTCTGAATATTACTGATTGCTAGAAAGTTTTTTTCTGATATTGACTCATAAGCAATCTCATTGTAGTTTACATAATTTTATGACGATAACATTTTCACTCTTTTTCATCTTGGGAAGGCGGAGGGTTGACTGGTGATTAATATGAGCCATCTGGGGAAAATAGTGTTAAAAATTAAATAACCTTGGCAGAAAGGATGTTTCTCATTATCAGTTTATCTTTGCAGAGCACTTTCTAGGTAGACCACTGTTTTGTACACAGACCACTCTACTGGGTCAGACTAGCCTTTGTGAAAAGGGAGGTGTCGTGGCAGGGCAGTTATGTGGGAAGCGCTGCCACCACTATCTCTGTGACTTGTAGACAAGTCACTGTGACTGAGGCTGTACCTCAAGGGTAAGGTCTGTATCTACCTCATGGAGCCTTTGTGAGAATTACATGGCAAATACATGTAATGCACAAGGCAACACTATCATAAATATTTCATTTCCATTACTTCTACTACTCTTCTGGTTGAAAAAGATTGTTTTATTGGAGTGAAATAATTCTGGGCTGGAACACAAGACTTAGGTCTGTCCTCAGCTCTGTCACTAACTGACTCTATAATGTTGAGTTGACACTGACTCAATGACTCCAAATGCCATACTCTATACTACTAGGCTATAGTGCACATTTGAAGTCACATAGGATTGAAATACATGTATATTTCAGTCCGTATGGAATTAAACCCCATATTTTGACTTACTGAATATCCTCAGAGTGTAACTGGACACTTTTACAGTGGTCTCTGAGGACATCAGGGCACTGTAGGAACCTGTGTCTTCCATCTCCAGGTTGCTGAGTTGCAGGGAGTAGGACTGGGTGAAGTTCAGTCGCTTTCCCAGTTTCGGATTAGTCAGGTGGATTTGTGGACTTTTGGCTTCAGAGGGTGCTATGAAGGCAATAGATGTTCCATTGTAATGCCAAGTAATGAACTTGATCTTCTCTCCTGCAGGAAACTCCAGGGGAAGAGTTACTGACTCCCCCAGAACCCCATTTACGATCAGTGGGGTTGAGCTGGTTTGTGAAACTGGATTCCCTGTAAACACAGAATGAAAAGGTTTTTAAAATGTTCCTGACAAAATCCCTGCCAAGTCCTTCACCCTTTCGCCTAACTCTGCCAGTCTGTTAGAGTTCTCTGATACCAAAACTCGGAGATATGACAGAGTAGGAAAGTTTAAGGAGATGCTTCTAAATGGATAATCAGAGTCCCAGAGCTCCACCTCCAGCAAAATGTCAGGCATTCTTGGTTAGTAGGCAGCTGGTCTGGATGAAACTGGCCCAGTCCACACTGGGTCCTACACTGGCTGGTCACTCCCAGGTCATGACTATACTTTGTGACCCCAGACTCTGAATTCCTTGGGCATTAGGTTGAGGGGGACAGGAAACTATTATAGTCTCCACAAACTCTAAGTCTTTGCTGATAAAGTATAATTAAAGCCTGATATTCACTGATTACCTATTGTGTGTCCAATATAGTAGGCTTGTGCAATTTAGAAGGTAACAGGGACTCCTATCAGGGATTTATAGCATAGTCAGTTGTTCTTTTTTTTTTTTTTTCTAATTGGACTGTCAGCAAGACTACAACCACTGTACATCATTTGAACTATTAATCTTTTAACCTACACTTATATACTCATGAGAAAATATATATTACATCCCCCATACTTTTTAAGTGTAAAAAGATCCCATTATACCCAAAAGATAAAGTAACTGTAAACTAAGTTTGGGGTTGTCTAGGAAAAATAACTCATGGAACTCTCCCATATATATCTATTTTCTTGTGTTAAATTTACTTTAGCCTCAAGTTGCCTCCTTACATATTTTAAGTTAGGCCTAAAAGTTTCTTCATACATAGTGAACTGCAACCTAACTGCATACGTATACTGAACGTAACCTACTTTTGTACCAATCACAGAGATTCAGCCAAAGGCAGCTGAATATTCAAACTGTGTTCAAATAAGGTGAAGGGTGAGCTGTAATCAATCAAGCTCTTTCTGTACCTTACTTTTGTCTTCTGTACATCACTTTCCCTTTTCTATCCATAATTGTTATCTGAGCATGTGGCTGAAGGCTGCTTGATTCATGCATCATTCTTTGCTCAATTAAACTGTTAAATTTGTCTAAGGTTTTTCTTTTAATCCCTGACATAAAGGATATCAGAGAAGCTGAGTTGGGAAAGATAAAAAGGCACCTGGTTACAAATGTGATGTGTTTATCATTACTTTAAAAACATTAGGAAAAACCAGAATCTAAAATATCAGAATGGCTTGCTATATATATATAAAATATAACTATACATATTTCTTTCCTTAAGTATTTTCAATCCACTTCTATCCAAAATAAAAAGTAAAACAAAAACTGTTTTTTGTTTTTTTTTTTTTGAGATGGAGTCTTGTTGTTCTTATACATTGTTCTTATACAACTAGTCAGTTGTTCTTATACATTATTTCATTGATGCTGATAATTCTGTGATGCAGGCAGGAGGGATATTACTACTTCCATTTATAGATAAAGGAACTGAGCCACAGAAAGGTTAACTAATTTTCCCAGTGTTGCACAGCTAAAGAATAGCAGAGTCAGGATTCAGACTCAGGTCTTCTGACACCAATGACTTTGTGCTCTTTTCATGATGCCAGAAGATACTTTTTATTCTCTCAGAAAAATTATAATGTAGTTGTTGAGGAGATAAAATGGATACATACAATAAATATAAATTATATTTATTGTATGTATCCATTTATGAACTAATAATTTCAGAGTAACACATGATAGCCACATTATTGTGAGCTTATTCAGAACCATCAATGTTTAAGCAAAAAAGGTGAAATGATCGCAATGATTCTTAAAGAAGATGCTTCCTTAGCATCTTTTCCCAAATTCTTAGTAATTATCACACTATTTTGTAGTCTTGTTCACCTGTTTGCCTAACTGGCCATGCCTTAATTATCCTTGCCTGTCAGTATTCAGCACCATGTCTGACACGTAGTAGAGTCTGTGGAAATGTTCAAGTAGGTCAATGAATAAATAACCATAACCATTACCTCAACCTTCTCAGGATCTCTTGCTTTTTTTTTTCCTTAAAAATTTCAACTTTTATTTTAGATATGGGGGTACATGTGCAGGTTTGTTCCATGGGTATGTTGCACCCAGATAGTGAGCATAACAACAAATAGGTAGTTTTTCAACGCATTACCCACTCCCCTCCTTCCCCTCTAGTAGTACACAGCATCTGTTAATCCCATGTTTACGTCCATGTGTGCTCAATGTTCAGCTCTGACTTGTAAGTGAGAACATATAGTATTTGGTTTTCTGTTCCTGTGTTAGCTTGCTTAGGATTATGGCCTCTGGCTCCACCCATGTTGCTGTAAAAACATGATTTTATTCTTTTATATGGCTGCTTAGTATTTCATGGTGTATATGTACCATATTTTCTTTATCTAATCCATCACTGATGGGAACCTAAGTTGACTCCTCATCTTTGCTATTATGAATAGTATAGGGATGAACATACAAGTGTATGTGTCTTTTTGGTATAATGATCTATTTTCCTCTGGCTATATACTCAGTAATGGGATTGTTGGGTTGAATGGTAGCTGTGGTTTAAGTTCTTTGAGTAATCTCCAAACTGCTTTCCACAGTGCAAATTTACATTTTCCACTAACAGTATATGACTGTTTCCTTTTCTCTGAAGCCTCACCAAGTGAGACCTAACACCTACTTTTTAATTTTGACTTTTTAATAACAGTCATTCTGACAAAAAACTGTATTAGTCCATTTTCACACTGCTAATAAAGACATACCCGAGGCTGGTCATTTATAAAGGAAAGGGATTTGACTCAGAGCTCCACATGGCTGGGAGGCCTCACAATCATGGTGGAAGGTGAAGGAAGAGTAAAGTCATGTCTTACATGGCAGCAGGCAAAGAGAGCATGTGCAGGGGAACTCCCTTTTATAAAACCATCAGCTCATGAGACTTATTCACTATCATGAGACTAGCATGGGAAAGATCACCCTCATTATTCAATTACCTCCTACTGGGTCCCTCCCATGACATGTGGGAATTATGGGAGCTCTACAGGTCAGGATGAGGTTTGGGTGAAGACACAGTCAAACCATATCAAAAACAAAACCAGCATTTATTGTTTTTTGACTTTATATTAATAGATCTTCTGACTGGTGTGAGACAGTATTTCATTGTGGTTTTGATTTGCATTTCTCTGATGATTAGTGATGCTGGGCATTTTTTCATGTTTGTTGGCCACTTGTATGTCTTCTTTTTTTTGAGATGGAGTCCTGATCTGTTGTCCAGGCTGGAGTGGAATGGTGTGGTCTCGGCTCACTGCAATCTCCGCCCCACCAGGTTCAAGCAATTCTACTGCCTCAGCCTCCCAAGTGGCTGGGATTACAGGAGCCTGTCACCACACCCAGCTAATTTTTGTATTTTTAGTAGAGGTGGGGTTTCACCATGTTGGCCAAACTAGTCTTGAACTCCTGACCTCGTGATCCACCCATCCTGGCCTCCCAAAGTGCTGGGATTACAGTGTGAGCCACTGTGCCCAGCCTGCATGTCTTCTTTTAAGAAGTGTCTGTTCATGTTCTTTGCCCATTTTTTAATGGGGTTATTCATCTTTTTGCTTGTTGATTTAAGCTCCTTATAGATTCGGGGTATTAGATCTTTGTTGCATACATAGTTTGCAAATATTTTCTTCCATTCTGTAAGTTGTCTGTTTACTATAATGATAGCTTCTGTTCCTATGCAGAAGCTCTATAGTTTACTTAGATTCCACTTGTCAGTTTTTGTTTTTGTTGCAATTGCTTTTGGGGACTTAGGCAAAACTTCTTTGCCAAAGCCAGTGTCAAGAAGGGTATTTCCTATTTTTTTTCCCAGGATTTTTATAGCTTGAGGTTTAATATTTGATTCATCTTGAGTTAATTTTTGTATATGGTCAAAGGTAAGGGTCCAGTTTCAATCTTCTACATATGGCTAGCCAGTTATCCCAGCACCATTTATTGAATAGGGAGTCCTTTCTTCATTGCTTGTTTTTGTTGGCCTTGTCAAAAATCAGATAGTTGTTAGGGTGGGGCTTTATTTCTGAGTTTTCTGTTCTATTCCATTCATCTATGTGTCTGTTTTTGTACTGGTACCATGCTGTTTTGGTTACTATAGCCTTATGGTATAGTTTGAAGTCAAATAGTGTGATGTCTCTGGATTTGTCGCTTTTGTTTAGAATTGCTTTGACTGTTTGGGCTCCTTTTTCTTTGTTTGTTTGATATGAATTTTAGAATAATTTTTCTAATACTATGAAGAATGACATTGGTAGTTTGATAGAAATAGCATTGAATCTATAAATTGCTTTGGGTGGTTATAGACACTTTAACGATGTTGATTCCTCCAATCCCTGAGCATGAAATGTTTTTCCTCTTATTTTTGTCATTTCTGAGGGTTTCTTACTTCTTAGGAGAGGAGCTGAATAGGGAAGGAAATGTCTCTTGGTATCCTGGTGCTCTGCTCCTGGGTGAGTTTGCACACCCTCTCTCTTTCATGAATTGTCATATGAATTCCAGGCACATGAACTTGCTGTAATCAACATCTTTCCCATCAGCATTTTAACACATTGTGATTTGTCATCTTGACTCCTCTTTCCTCTGAATCACATGGGTGAATATCACAAGCAAAATTTTGAGCAGAAAGTCCAGATACCAGAGAATATAATGATACGATTCTATTTATTTAAAGTTGATAAACAGACAAAACAAATCTATGCTGTCAGAAGTCAAGAGAGTGGTTACATTTGAGGAGGAGGGAGAGGTGGTGAATAGGAGGAAGTATAAAGGAAGGATCCTAGAATGCTGATAATGCCCTATTTCTAGATCTGTATTTGGCTACACAGATTTATTCATTTTTAGGATAATTCATTGAGCTGATACTTAAGATCTGAACAGTTTTTATCTTTGTATTTCAGTTTAAAAAATTAAAACAGTAACAAAATCACAACAAAGTAAAATCATGACAATGACCTATAGGGACTAAAATGATCTGGCCATTTCTCTCTCTTTGACCTAATTCCTATATTTTCCCCCTTGTTCACTTTGCTCCAACCCCCTTGAACAAGCCTGGGCTTTTGCATTTGCAATCCTTTCTTTCTGGAATGCACTTCCTCCAAGTATCCATGCAGCTCACTCTTTTGCCTCTGTAAAGCCATTAATGCCAACATTCCTGCTCAGAGAGTTTAAAGAAGTATGACCACTCTTTCCTCACCACCAGCTCCTATCCACCCTTGCACGTCCTGCTGCCTTGGATTTACCATCTAGTACTTACTATGTAGTATACTTTATAATTTACATATTTGTTTTTATTTATTTTCTCACCTCTCCACTAGAATGTAAGCTCCATAAGGCAAAGATTTTTGTCTGTTTTGTTTACTCTTGTGAATATTCTTGAACAGTGCCTGGGACATAGTAAGCATCCCATGGATATTTATTGAGTGAATGGACATATCTCCATTCCATCTCTGGGAGGTTTTCTGTCCAGAATGTTAAAGCTCATTTCCTTTTGGTAGCAAGTCTTGGGTTACTCAGAGGCCCAAGGACTCACCAGGAGCTGCTCTTCCCTTACCTAGAACACTCCTTTTAGTTCCCTTGATTTTTATAGATTTCAATTGTTAGTTTATTTAACAAGTCATTTATTCTACTATTTGCTAACTCCTATGCTAATTCAATTAGTAAAACCTTAGGAACCATGGCATCCAGATCATATTTATTAGATCTGTTTTATGTGCCAGTTTCTGGACTGGAAACTGGGAATATAAATATCAATAAGATACTGTCAGTCTTCTGGGTCCACCATTTGATAGAGGAGCCTGACAGGTAAATGAGTAGTTGGTTCTGATGTGGTGGATTGGGCACTGAGCTAGTGTAGGGCTTGCCTCTGCACTGCCCTTGTATCACTACTGCACCTGCACATGCAATAGCAAACACTTCTTTCATAGTTACAAGACTATTTTCCTTTCTTTTCCATAATCTTGAGGTCAGGGATTCTGATGATTATTTCTGTATCTCTAGAACTTAGCACACAACTTCTAGCTCAATAAATGTTGAATTGTTAGAGATATGTACTCCACGGGAGCAAAAATCGAGAGAATCATAAACTGGGGACAGTTGGCAGTTGTCAGGGAACATTTCAGAGTAGATGCCATTGTAGCAAAATCTTGAATAAAAATTATGAGTTCTCCATTACTTAATTATTTATAATTCTTCCAAGAATACTTTACTTTTTTTTTTTTTTTAACTGCTGTTCCCTCTGCTTAAAATGCCCTTGTTCACCTTTCCTGCATGGTAAGCTCCTGTTTATCCTTCAAGGATGAGCTTAAGTATCTGTTTGACTCTGCTTATTTTTCGGGGGTTTTTGCATTGGTACAGTGGGGAGAGAGAAAGGAGTTCGTGGTGAAGGAAAGGGAGAAGGAGCACGGGATGGGTGGGATGATAGGAATAGTTTCCCATAGACCCAAAACCAAACTAAAGCAAAACTAGATTTGAGCCAATATGCTTAGGGACAGTGAAGGTCAGATGCTACTAAAAATGTTCAAAAGACCCTATGTGAGTCTTTGGACAGGAGCAGAGCTGCTTCAGGGCCAAGGTGTTGTGGTGTGGCACAGAGGGCACACAAAGGTCCTTTGCTCTGCTCTGCCTGGAATCAACACTGATGCTTTGGGAGCATACGGGGCCAGAACCCTTGGCATGGATATTGAATTTCTTGGAATAGTCAGGGCATCCAAATAACTCTGCTGGCATCCTGTGTAGAAGACTACAATCAGAAAAAGAGATTAAGAATGGGAAAGATGCCTCATGTTAGCTGTAGCTGGTAGGCTGCTTTGGGGGCTCATGAGAAGCTTTCCTTTGGGGACTCTCATAAGTCACTGGGGAACCCCTTGCAACATGGAGGTGGCCCATCCTCTGGTGAGGATGTTAAAACAGCAGACACTTGGGGCACGTTTGTTTACAAGTTTTATCTACTGTATGATGTGTTTTGGGGAACTCAAATAATGTCTTAGCATTGTATTTCCCCAGAACCTGGTCCAGGGAACTCAGTGAATATTAAGTCAATTGGGATTAGAATACAGAAGTTTTGAAGGGTTATCCAATTACTGGAGGGTTCGTTTGGAAGGTATTAAGAAACATGGAGTATTTTTGAAAATTGGTGAATTATACAGAGAGCAGTGTCTTAGGAAAGGAGAGGAGAGAGGTAGATCTAAGCAGATTCTGAAAAAGACAGAAAAGTCAGAAGAAACTTTGGGGTTTCTAACCTGGGAGAGTAGCTTAGGACCATCTATAGCAAAGAGTGCTAAGACTGTTCAATAGGGAGAGAATGCTCTCTTTAACAAATGGTTCTGGGACAACTGGGTATCCACACACAGAAGAATGCAGTTGGACCCCTTCCTCTCATTATATGCAAAAATTAACTCAAAATGTATCGATCACCTAAATATAAGAGCTAAAACTATTAGAAGAAAACATAATAAGTATTCATGATTGGATTTGGAAATGGATTCTGACATATGACACCAACAGCATGAGTAAGAAAAGATTGAAAAGCGGGGAGGGGCCAAGACGGCCAATTAGAAACAGCTGTGGTCGAAGGATCCCACTGAGAAGAATGAAAACAGGGAGTGAATACTGCACCAGCAGCTAAGCTATCCAGGTTCACTCACTGAGACTGACTAGGTGGTTGGCATGACCCACAGGGAATGAGGAAAAGCAGGGTGGAGCGACAGCCCACCTGGAAGCTGCATGCACCAAGTGGTGCTTCCACCCCCAGCCAAGGAAGGTGGTGAGTGATTGTGCTACCCCACCCAGGAAACCATGTGTTTTCCATGGATCTCTGCAACCCATGGACCAGGAGATCCCCTTGTGAGCCAACACCACAAGGGCCTTGAGTCCCAAGCACAGAGCTGTGCAGCTTCTCAGCCGCCACTTGGCTGGAGACTGTCTAAGACTACTGAGTTCTTGGGGGAAGGGGCAACAGCCATCCCTGCAGCTTCAGTCTGTTTTCCCCCACCAGTACCAGAGGGACTGGGTGGTTTGGGCCCAGGAGGAATTCCCCATGGTGCAGCACAGTGGCTGTGGCAGACTGTGGCCAGACTGGTTCTTTAGGCTGGACCCAGACTCATCCCTTCTCGCTGGGTATGGCCTCCCTGTGCGAATTTCAGCAATTCCACTCAGGGGTTTATGAACAGAACTCGGATCTCCCTGGGATGGAGCCCCTGCGGGTAAGGTGGGCTGCTGGCTTTGTGGATCAACGGACTTAGTCTTTTCCCATGCTGGCTCTGAGGAATCTGGGCAGTCTAGATAAATGGGATTCCCCCCATCTCACCACATCCTTTCTGCCAAGGGACAGACAGAGTGCTTCATTAAGTGAGTCCCTTATCCTGTGCCTCCTGACTGGGTGAGACTCCCCAACAGGGACTACCAGACATGTTATACAGGAGCGTTCCCACTGTCATCAATTTGGTGCCCCTCTGGGACAGTGCTCCCAGAAGAAGCAGCAGGCAGCTGTCTTTGCTGTTTTGCAGCCTCTATTGGTGACACCTCCAGGGTGGGAGGGACCCAGGTAAATAGGGACGGGAGTGGAGCCCCAGCAAACTGCAGCAGGCCTGCAGAAGAGGGGCCTGACTGCTAAAATAAAAATGAACAGAAAGCAACAACAACAGTATCAACTAAAAAGCCCCCATAAAAAAAACCCATCTAAAGGTCAGCAGCCTCAAAGATCAAAGCTAGACAAACTCAGGAAGATGAGAAAGAATCAATAAAGAATGCTGAAAACCCAACAAGCCAGCGTGCCTCTTCTCCAAATGACTGTAACACCTCTCCAGCAGGGCACAGAACTGGGCTCAGGCTGAGATAGATGAACTGACAGAAGTGGGCTTCAGAAGGTGGGTAATAATGAACTTTGAGGAGCAAAAGGAGCATATTCTAACTCATTGCAAAGAACCTAAGAACCAGGATAAAACATTACAGGAGCTGTTAACCAGAATAACCAGTTTAGAGAGGAACATAAATGACCTTATGGAGCTGAAAAACACAACGTGAAAACATCACAATGCCATCACAAGTATCAAGAGCCAAATAGAACAAGTGGAGAAAGGAATTTCAGAGATTGAAGACTATCTGGCTGAAATAAAACAGGCAGACAAGATCAGAGAAAAATGAATAAAAAGAAACAGACAAAACCTCTGAGAACTATGGGATTATGTAAAGAGACCAAATCTGCAGCTGATTATGGTACCTAGAAGAGACAGGGAGAATGAAACCAAGTTGGAAAACGTACTTCAGGATATCATCCAGGAGAACTTACCCAATCTAGCAAAGCAGGGCAACATTCAAACTCAAGAAATACAGAGAACCCCAGTAAGATACTCCAGGAGAAGGTCAACCACAAGACACATAATTATTAGATTCTCTAAGGTCAAAATAAAGGAAAAAATGTTAAGGGTAGCCAGAGAGAAAGGCCAAATTGCCTACAAAGGGAAGCCCATCAGAATAACACTAGAATGGTGATAATAATTTTTTTAAAGCGGGGAAAGAAACAAGTGTTGATGAGGATGTGGAGAAATTATAACTTTTGTACCTAGCTAGTGGAAATATAAAATGGCACAACCATTGTGGAAAACAGTTTGACAATCCCCCAAAAAGTTAAGCTTAGAGTGATATGATCCAACAATTCCATTCCTAGGTATATACCAAGATAAATTAAAAACAGGTAGTCAAATACTTGTACACATAGTAGCACTATTCACAAGAGCCAAAAAGGCAAACACAATCCAGATGTCCATTGATAGATGAATGGATAAATAAAATGTAGTATATACAGATTATAAAATATTCGGCCAAAAAGGAGTGAAGTACTTATACATGGTACAACATGGACGAACCTGGAAAACATGATGCTAAGTGAAAGAAGTCAGACACAAAAAGTTATATATATATTGTAAGATTTAGTTTATATGAAATTACCCAGAATAGGTAAACCCACAGAGACAGAAAGCAGATCAGTATTTGCCAGGGGCTGGGGGGAGGAGAGAATGGGAAATGACTGCTTAGTGGGTACAGGGTGCTCTTTAGCGTGTTGAAAATGTTTTAGAACAATAGAAGTGGTGGTTTCACAACATTGCGAATGTACAAAATACCACTGAATTTCATACTTTAAAATTATTACATTGTGTTACAAGAATTTCACCTTAATAAAAAATGTCTGAGTGTTGACAGAGAAGCAACTAAAGCTGAATCTGGGTTAAGGGACCAAAAACAGAGGTATGAATGACTGGAGGTGCATTGGAGATTGTACATTCTGAGAGGTAGAAAAACACACATCTTTGAGGATAATGAAAAAAATATAAAACAGCTCTCTACCTGTTGAGCAATAGTAAACGTTTCAAGATGTGTACGGTTGGCAAAAAGTAGATAATGCTGCTCAGGGAGCCATTAGATCACAATCTCTTCACAGAAGAGCATTGCACATTTTGACTCAACCTCAGAATCAGCTCTCACGGATTGGCTTTACTTATATTTCCAACCACTGACTGCTCTCTCCTGGACCTCAGAATACCTGTATCTGCTTCCTGCAAACACACTCAAAAACTGGTTCATATTTCTCCCTCCCTAAAATCTCAGTGTGAGTGAAGTCCAGTGGAATTTAGAACCTTGCTGTTCAGTGTGGTCCATGGACAGGGAGCATTGGTATCACCTGGGAGCCTGTTAGAAATGCAGAATCTCAGTCCCTATTCCAGAATCAGTATTTTAATAGGATTCCCCCAAGTAATTTATATGACCATGGAAGTCTGACAGGTTTCTATCTATAGAAATTAAAGTGAAGAAACAAGATTCACTTTCTCTAGGATGTCATGATGCTTGATTTCAGTTATAATTGTTGTTTTGTTCTGTTAGTTTTGCCACCCAGGGCTTCAGTTAAAGGAAATAGGATTATTTTTCAACAAGGTTTGTCTTTTCAGCTAAATTTTCTTAAAGGAGGTGAGTTGGATAGTGCCCATTCTTTGGAAAGAATGGAAGATTCTTTCCCATTCATTGGAAAGAATGCAGGCTGGCATGAGTCACTGTTTTTCATGGTTGTTTCCATGATTGATTTCATTTGCCCCGCACTTTTGCAACAGGGATCTCTCTCCCTTCCTAAATCGCTCCAAGCTCTTCCCTGCCTCAGGGTCTTTACTCACATGATTCCTTCTGCCTTAAAAGCTTCTTCATTTTACGTTTCCTGTTTAACTTTACACACCCTTTAAATACGAGATGAATGTTGTTTTTCCAGAAAGTCCTTTCTTCATCACTCAGTTTAAAGCAAGTCCCTGTGTTTTTCTCTGTCGAGGTGCCCTGCTTATTTTCTTGCTGGCCTCACATTTTCTAATGATATATGCATTTGTGTGAATATGTGACTGTGTGTAAGCTAAATAGTATGATGAAGTGGTCATGAGCACTCACTCCAGAGCCAGGAACTTCCTGATTTCCAGTTCTAGCAGCCGCTTCTCCCCTCCTGGGCCTCAGAACACCTGCATCTGCCTCCTGCAAACACATTCAAATGTGTTTCTCTTTCTATACCCACTTCCCCCATAACTGTGGGACAGTAAGCAAGTTACTTAAGTGCTCTGCGCCTTCTTTCCCCATCTGTGAAATGGAGATGGGAGCACGGTATATTTCATAGAGTCCTAAGAAGTATTCATGGAAATAGGGAGAAGAAGAGGAGTTTTAGCATGAGGACATTCAGAATATTTTTATTCTAGAGGTGGATTTAATTTTTCAGGGAGGTAAAAATGAAACACAAACTCAAGATTCTGCTCCCAGGTCAGGAAGTGGCTCTTGAATGAAAGCAGTAATTCTCTTTCTTCATTCTACATATATTTCCCAAAGTTCTGTTCTCATTCCAGTTTTCTCCTTAGCTTAACTTACCGCTATGCTATTGATCTTTAAGTGTCCAGACTCAGCCCTACTCCTAGTCCTGAATTCCCAGGAACTTTCATGTAACTTCCTCATGGATAGTACACCGACATCCTAAAATCAGCAGGTCCAAAACTGAACTCACCTTCCTCCTGTGGCTGCTCTCCACCTTCCAATTTTATCTCTTTCTTTGGCTATCCTGTCAGAAATTTCACTGCCCTCTTTACCGTATTTCATCTCTCCCTTTTCTACTTGAATTTCTTCTTTCTACATTTATTTCTTCCTCATCACTATTCAATACACTATTTTACTTGTTTTTTTTTTTTCTTTTTTGTTTTTATGGTTTGTCTTCTGCTAAAATGTTAACTTCATGAGAGCAGGAATCTTTTTGCTTGCTTTGTTCATGATGTATTCATGCAAACCAGAACAGTGCCAGACATTCAATAGGTGCTTGATGAATATTTATTAAATGACTTAAGGAATCCTCCTTTCCCCTCATTCCAATTGCCAATTAATCTGCTTAACTCCGTATCGACGGGATCTCTTGCTTCCATCCCGTCTTTCTTTTATGCTGCTGCCACACACTCATTCAGTTGTTGTTTCTCAGAACTGTTACAGGAGCTTGCTCCATGCTGGCTAATGAAATTTGGGCCAGTTATTTAAATTAACTTCACCGGAGTTCTTTATTTTAAAACGGAGTTAATAATAGCACAAATTCATAGAGTTCTCGTGAGACTCATAGTGTGTGTACAGCACCTGAAACAATACTTGAAATATAATAAGCACTCCGTCCCAATTTGCACTAAAGGTTTTTTTTTTGTTTTTTTTTTTTTTTGGTTTTTTTTTTTTTTTTGCGACTAGAGAGGATTATTTTTAGTGTGTTTGGTTGGGCCCAGAAATATTGGCTCAACTGAATAATAGGTTTTTCATATTTAAGATGAGGATAGTGAGGTTCAGAGAGAATAAGTAACCTTCTTGAGGTTACAGTAAGGTAGTAGCTAAATTGGTATGAGGGCTCATTTTCTTGATCTTGGTACTCTTTACAGTATGCTGGCCATATACCACAGTCTTATCTTGCAAAAGCTTATTTGCTCCGCCCCAGCATATAACTTTCTTACATACAGACACAGTTGAAATTGTCCACTGACAACCGTCTCAGGCTTATAGCATTCAAAGTTGAGAGGAGGTATAGGAGTGGTACTTATATCAGGTACCACTATGAGCATCCCCTTCCCCACCCCAATAGCTTGACAGGGAGCCAGACAGACAACCGTATACAGACGACTTAGATTGAGCAGTGCAGACCCGTGTAGTCACTAGTGACATAAAACCAGGGAGTCATTAGTGACCACATGGGTCTGTATTGACATTTACCTGGGCCAAAGCAGAAGACAAGCAGGAGCAATTGGAACAGCCACAACATGCTCTCCGCGGTGAAGACCGGTGCTTGAGACCTTGAGGCAGTCAACGCTGTTGCCATTCTGTCAGTAAACTGAAAATACTTTTTACTGAGACTTCCCCTTCCTTCAGAGGCGTGGTGAGAACTTCTTCCTCTGCCACTGTTTTGCTTGCTTTTCAATTTACTTTTTTCTGAGCTAAACACACAAATCTTTTTTGTGTTTGTTTTTGGAAAAAAAGATAAAGTCCTTTATTGCATCTTTCATAAACTTGTATGTAAAAGTCTGTAAGGAATTTCCTAAAATCTACTAGAACAAATAAATGAATTCAGCAAGGTGAAAAGACAAAACCAACATATATAATTCAATTGCAATTGTATATACTAGCTGTGATTAATCTGAAAATAAAATTAGAAAAACAATTCCACTCAAATTATATCAGAAAGAAATTTTTAAGTATAAAGCTGAGAAAAAGCAAAACAAAACCCTGAATTTCTAATTTTCTTCTTTCTTTCTTTCTCTCTCTCTCTTTCTTTCTTTCTTTCTTTCTTTCTGCTGTTTGGGGATGCTTTTATTTATTTATTTATTTATTTATTTATTTATTATGATTATACTTTAAGTTCTGAGATACATGTGCAGAATGTGCAGGTTTGTTACATTGGTATAACAAGTGCCATGATGATTTGCTGCACCCATCAACCCGTCATCTACATTAGGTATTTCTCCTAATGCTATCCCTCCCCTACTGCCCTACCTGCCAACATACTCCAGTGTGTGATGTTCCCCTCCCTGTGTCCATGTGTTCTCATTGGTCAATTTCCACTTATGAGTGAGAACATGTGGTATTTGGTTTTCTGTTCTTGTGTTTAGTTTGCTGAGAATGATGGTTTCCAGCTTCATCCATGTCCCTGATAAGGACATGATCTCATTCTTTTTTATGTCTGCATAGTATTCCGTGATGTATATGTGCCACATTTTCTTTATCCAGTCTATCATTGATGGGCATTTGGGTTGGTTCCAAGTCTTTGCTATTGTGAACAGTGCTGCAATAAGCATGTGTGGATGTTTCTTCATAGTAGAATGATTTATAATCCTTTGGGTATATACCCAGTAATGGGATTGCTGGGTCAAATGGTATTCCTGGTTCTAGATCCTTGAGGAATCACCACACTGTCTTCCACAATGGTTGAACTATTTGCATTTGCACCAACAGTGTAAAAGCATTCCTATTTCTCCACATCCTCTTCAGCATCTGCTGTTTCCTGACTATTTAATGATCACCATTCTAACTGGCATGAAATGGTATCTCATTGTGGTTTTGATTTGCATTTCTCTAATGACCAATGATAATGAGGTTTTTTTTCATATGTTTGTTGGGTTCATAAATGTCTTCTTTTGAGAAGTGTCTGTTCATATCCTTCACTCACTTTTTGATAGAGTTGTTTTTTTCTTGTAAATTTGTTTGAGTTCCTTGTAGATTCTGGATATTAGCCCTTTGTCAGATGGATAGATTGCAAAATTTTTCTCCCATTCTGTAGGTTACCTGTTCACTCTGATGATAGTTTTGCTGTGCAGAAGCTTTTTGTCAGATGGATAGATTGCAAAAATTTTCTCCCTTTCTGTAGGTTGCCTGTTCACTCTGATGATAGTTTCTTTTGCTGTGCAGAAGCTCTTTAGTTTAATTAGATCTCATTTGTCAATTTTGACTTTTGTTTTCATTGCTTTTGGTGTTTTAGTCATGAAGAATTTGCCCATGCCTATGTACTGTGGCATTACCTAGGTTTTCTTCTAGGGTTTTTATGTTTTTATGGTTTTTAGGTCTTATGTTTAAGTCTTTACTCCATCTTGAGTTAATTTTTTTTTAAATAAAGTGTAAGGAAGGGATCCAGTTTTGGTTTTCTGCATACAGCTAGCTTATGAGGCTTAGTTTACGTGGTTATAAAATTCTGGGTTGAAAATTCTTTTTTTTAAAGAATGTTGAATATTGGCCCCCACTCTCTTCTGGCTTGTAAGGTTTCTGCAGAGAGATCTGCTTTCAGTCTGATGGGTTTCCCTTTGTGGGTAACTTGACCTTTCTCTCCGGCTGGCCTTAACATTTTTTTCTTCATTTCAAACTTGATGAATCTGACAATTAGTGTCTTGGGATTGCTCTTCTTGAGGAGTATCTTTGTGGAGTTCTCTGTATTTCCTGAATTTGAATATTGGCCCATCTTGCTAGGTTGGGGGAAGTTCTCCTGGATAATAAAGTGTGTTTTCCAACTTGGTTCCATGCTTCCCATCACTTTCAGGTACACCAATCAAACGTAGGTTTGGTCTTTTCACATAGTCCCATATTCCTCAGAGGCTTTGTTCGTCCCTTTTCTTTTTTTCCCTCTAATCTTGCCTTCATGCTTTATTTCATTAAGTTAATCTTCAATCACTGATATTCTTTTTTCTACTTGATCAGTTTAGCTATTGATACTTCTGTATGCTTCACAAAATTCTTGTGCTGTGCTTTTCAGCTCCATCAGGTCATTTATGCTCTTCTCTAAACTGATTATTCTAGTTAGCAATTTCTCTAACCTTTTCTCAAGGTTCTTGGCTTCCTTGCATTGGGTTAGAACATGCTCCTTTAGCTCAAAGGAGTTAATTATTACCCACCTCTGTAGCCTACTTCTGTCAATTTGTCAAACTCATTCTCCATCCAGTTTTGTTCCCTTGCTGGTGAGCAGTTGTGATCCTTTGGAGGAGAAGAGAAGAGGCATTCTGGTTTTGAAATTTTCAGACTTTTTGCACTGGTTTGTCCTAATCTTCATGGATTTATCTACCTTTGGTCTTTGATATTGGTGACCTTTGGATGGGGTTTCCATGTGGACACTCTTTTTGTTGATGTTGATATTGATGTTGATGCTATTCCTTTCTGTTTGTTAGTTTTTCTTCTAACCATCAAGTCCCTTTGCTGCAGGTCTGATGAAGTTTGCTGGAGGTCCATTCCAGACCCCACTTGCCTGGGTATCACCAGTGGAGGCTGCAGAACAGCAAAGATTGCTGCCTGTTCCTTCCTCTGAAAGCTTCATCCCAGAGGGGTACCTGCCAGATGCCAGCCAGAGCTCTCTTGTGTGAGGTGTCTGTTGACCCCTGCTGGGAGGTGTCTCCCAGTCAGGAGGCACAGTTGTCAGGGACCCACTTGAGGAGGCAGTCTACCCCTTAGCAGAGTTAGAGCGCTGTGCTGGGAGAACCACTGCTCTCTTCAGAGCCAGCAGGCAGGAATGCTTAAGTCTGATGAAGCTGCACCCGCAGCCATTTGTTCCTCCACGTGCTCTGTCCCAGGGAGATGGGAGTTTGATCTGTAAGCCCCTGACTGGGGTTGCTGCCTTTCTTTTAGTGATGCCCTGCCCAGAGAGGAAGAATCTAGAGAGGTAGTCTGGCTACAACAGCTTTGTTGAGCTGTGCTGGGCTCCAGCAGTTCAAAATTCCTGGCAGCTTTATTTACAGTGTGAAGGGAAAACTGCCTACTCAAGCCTCAGTAATGGCAGATGCCCCTCCACCCACCAAGCTTGAGCATCTCAGGTTGGCTTCAGACAGCTGTGCTGGAAGCAAGATTTCAAGCCAGTGGATCTTAGCTTGTTGGGCTCCATGGGAGAGGGATCTGCTGAGCTAGACCACTTGGATTACCTGGCTTCAGCTGCCTTTTCGGGGGAGTGAATGGTTCTGTCTCACTGGCATTTCAGGTGCCACTGGGGTATGAAAAAAACCTACCCCTCCAGCAGCCAGCTTGGTGTCTGCCCAAATGGCTGCCCAGTTTTGTGCTTGGAACCCAGGGCCCTGGTGGAGCAGGCAAGTTGCAAAGACCATGGGAAAGGCACAGGATCTGGGCTGGAGGGCACTGTTCCTCACAGGACGGTCCCTCCCGGCTTCCCTTGGCTAGGGGAGAGCTCCCTGACCCCTTGCACTTCCCAGGTGAGGGGACATTCTGCTCTGCTTTGGCTTGCCCTCTGTGAGCTGCACCCACTGTCTAACCAGTCTGAGTGAGGTGAGCTGGGTACCTCAGTTGGAAATGCAGAAATCACCCAGTTCCTATTTGGTCATCTTGCCCGGAAGTCAAGTGCACAAATCTTAATTGTGCAATGTGAATTGGAAATTTCACTTTCCATCAAAATACTTTTTCCATTTGTGGGGGGGATTATTTTATTATGGTAAAATAACCTAAATTATATGTTGTGATTATGTAACCTAAAATGTATCATTTTAACCATTTTAAGTGTACAATTTAGTGGCATTAATTATATGCACAATATTGTATAGTCATCAACACTATTTACAAAGCCTTTTTGTTACCCTAAACAGAAACGGTGACCATTAAGCAATGGTTCTCCATTCCCTTTCCCTCCAGTCCTTGGCAACCTCTAATCTACTTACTGTTTCTATTAATTTGTTTCTTGTAGGTACCTTATGTAAGTGGAGTCATACAATAGGTTTCCTTTTGTGTCTGGCTCATTTCACTTAGCATAATTATTCAAGGTTTATTCATCTGGTAGCATGTATCAGCATTGTATCCTTTTTATGACTAAATAATATTCCATTACATGTATGTACCACATTTGTTTATCTATTCATCTATTGATGGACACTTGGGTTGTTGGTATCTTTTGTCTATTGTGAACAATGCTGCTATGAACCTTGCTGTACAGGTATCTGTTTGAATTCCTGTTCTCCATTTCTTCGGGTTCAGCTAGGAGTAAAATTGCTGGATCATACAGTAATTCTGTTTACCTTCTGAGGAGCTGCCAAACTGCCTTTCCCAGTGGCAACACTATTTTACCTTCCTACCTGGAATTGGAAAAAGGGTTCTAATTTTTCTATATCTTTGCCGATATTTTCTATTTTTCATTTTTTGATAATGATTACCCTAATGACTGTGAAGTGACATCTCATTGTGGTTTTGAGTGGTATTTCCTTAATTACTAATAATGTTGAGTGTCTTTTAATGTGCTTATCGGCCTTATTGGCCATTTGTATATCTTCTTTGGAATAATGTCTATTTAAGTCCTTTGCCCAATTTGAAATTGGATTATTATTATTTTTTGAGTTGTAGAGTTTTTTAATGTATTCTCATCAGGTATTTGATTTGTTAATATTCTCTCCAATTCTGTGTGTTTTCACTCTCTTCACAGTGTCTTTTGATCCACTATAATTTTTTATTTTAGTGAAATCCATTTTTTTTTCTTTTTTTTGAGATGGAGTTTTACTCTTGCTGCCCAGGCTGTAGTACAGTCACGTGATCTCAGCTCATGGCAACCTCCGCCTCCTGGGTTCAAGCGATTCTCCCGTCTCAGCCTCCCAATTAGCTGGGATTACAGGCATGTGCCACCACACCTGGCTAATTTTGTATTTTTAGTAGAGATGGGGTTTCTCCATGTTGGTTATCCTGGTCTTGAAATCCTGACCTCGGGTGATCTGCCCACCTCAGCCTCCCAAAGTGTTGAGATTACAGGCATGAGCCACTGTATCCGGCCAGTGAAGTCTAATTTATCTATATTTCTTTTGGTGCCTGTGCCTTTAGTGTCATATTCAAGAAATCATTGCCAAATCCAATGTCATTAAGGTTTTCCATATGTTTTCTTATAAGATTTTTATAGTTTCAGCTCTTACAGCTAAGTCTTTGATATGTTTTCAGTTAATTTTTGTGTATAGTATGTGGTAGGGGTCCAAATTCATTCTTTTGCATGTAGATGTCCAGTTGTCCCAGAACCAATTGTTGAAATGACTGGCCTTTCCCTCACTGAGTGCTTTCAGAACCCTTACCAAAGATCATTTGACAACATATTAAAGAGTTTAATTCTGGGCTCTCTACTCTATTTCATTGGTCTGTATTTGATTACTGTACCTTTGTAGTAAGTTTTGAAATCTGGAAGGATGAGGCCTCCAATTTTCTTCTTTTCTGAGACTGTTTTGGCTATTTGGTGTCCCTTCAGATTCAATATGGATTTTAGTATGAGTTTTTCTATTTCTGCAAACACCTTTGGGATGGGATAGGGATTGCATTTAATCTGTAGATTGTATTGCCATCTTAATAATTTTAAATCTGTGAACACAGGATGTCTGTCTGTTAATGTATATCTTCTATAATTTCTTTCAACAATGCCTTAGAGCTTTCAGTGTACAAGTATTCCTCTCCTTGGTTAAGTTTATTCTACTAAGTATTTTATTCTTTTTGATGTTATTGTAAATTAAATTGTTTTTCTTATTTTTTTGGATTGTTTATTAGTTTATAAAATGAAACTGATTTTCACAAGTTGATTTTGCATCCTGCAACTTTGCTGAATTTTTTATTAGTCCTTTGTGTGTGTGTGTGTGTGTGTGTGTGTGTGTGTTTGTGTAGTCTTTAGGATTTTATACATATGAGATTATATTATCTGTGAACAGAGATCATTTTGCTTCTTCCTTTCTAATTAAGATGTCTTTTATTTCTTGTTCTTGTCTAATTTCTCTAGCTAGAGCTTCTAATGCTACACTCAACACAAGTGGTAAAAGTGAGCATCTTGTTTTGTTCCTAATCGTAGGAGAAAAGCTTTCAGTCTTTCACCATTGTATACGATGTTATCTGTGAATTTTTAATAGATGGTCTTTATTAAGAAAGTTCCCTTCTATTTCTAGTTTGCAGGATAGTTTTTGTCATGAAAAGATGTTGAATTTTGTCAAATGCCTTTTCTGTGTCAATTAAAATGACCAGTTTTTAAAATATTCTGTTTACGCAGTATATCGCATTGATTGATTTTTGTCTGCTGAACTATCCTTGCATTAAACAGGAATATATTCCACTAAGTCATGTTGTATAATCCTTTTAATATGCTGCTGAATTTTGTTTGTTACTTATTTTATAAGCATTTTAACATAAATATGTATAAGGAATATTGGTTTGTAGTTTTTTTTTTTTTAAGTGTCTTTGTCCGGCTTTGGTATCAGGATAGTGCTGGCCTCACAAAGTGAATTTGGAAGTGGTCTCTTCTTGTTAAGGAGCAAGTGTTTATGCCTCTACAAAATGTATATATTGAAGCTCTAAGCCCCAGTGTGATGATATTTGGAGATGGGGCCTTTGAGACGTAATTAGGTTTGGATGAGGTCGTGTGAGTGGGACTTATAAGAAAGGAGAAACTCAAGTTCTTGCTTTCTCTCTACCACACGAGGGCATACTGAGAAGTTGGCCACCTATAAGCCAGCGAGAGTTTCACCAGCAATTGAATCAGCTAGCACCTTGATCTCAGACATTGAAGCCTTCAGAACTGTGAGAAATAAATTTCATTTGTTTAAGCTACCAAGTCTGTGGTATTTTGTCAAGGAGGACGGAGTGGATTAATATATTTCTCTTCAATTTTTGGAAAAGTTTGAGAAGGATTCATGTAAAATTTTTTAAAACTCTTTGGTGACCAGTGAAGCCTTCTGATCCAGAACTTCTCTTTGTTGAGAAGTTGTTTTAAAATTATTTACTTAATATTCTTAGTAGTTATAGGTCTAATCAGATTTTCTGTTTCTTCATAAGTCAGTCTTCATAAAAATTGTGTGCTTCTAAGAATTCGTCTGCTTCATCTATGTTATCCAATTGTTGGTACAATTTTACTCTCTTTTATTCTTTTCATTTCTGTAAAACTGGTTGTACTGTCCCCATTTCCATTTCCAATTTTAGGAATTTGAGTACTCTGTCTTTTTTCTGCAACTCCTCTGGCTGAATTTGTCAATATTGTTGGTCTTTTTAAGTAACCAACTTTCGGGTCCATCAATTTTCTGTATTAATCTTTGGGTCTAATCTTTGGGTTTGTAGTAGCGGCACTTTCCCACTGGTGATCTGAATTAGGTGAAATAGACACCAGTTCTTCATGAACTCCCAAGAAGGATTAGAATATTGCAAATAAGATTTGTTGTGTTTCTTCTTGTTCAAGGGTGAGCACCGAGAAGTAAACTTTGTTTATCTTTTCAAATGGTTACTGTGTCTGCTTACACCCTTTCTACACAGGGACTCTGAAATTCTTCATGGGTAGCAGTCAATTTCAACATCCCCCCCCACCCCGCCCCAGCCACCCTGCAAGAGGATGTCGCTGCGGAGCTAGAAAACCAGGCTCATCTGCAAAGACTGGCTCAGAACAGAGCAGCTGGGCCTCTTTGATAAGGGAATAGGGGAAGTGGTTTTGTCTCCGACCTAAAAGCCATTTGCTATCTCACACAGAACCTCTTAGTAAGTGGCTTCCCCTTCAGTGTTTACCAAACATTCTGAGGCCCTGAACCTACAGTTTTGTGGGAACCACAACCTCATTCTCCTCAGTTAAAAGCCCCTTCCTTTTATCCCTGTCCTCCAAGCGGCACTCTGGTGACACAGAGAATTTCTACTCTTTAATTCAGGACTCCCTTTCCTCTCCTGATATGTGGGTACCAATCCAAATTCCATTCAACAAATATTTATTAAGCTCTACTAGGCACTGGCTCCTGTGATGAGGCACTGTGAGTGAAAAACGAATAAGACAAAGCTCCTGCCCTGGAGAGATATGGCCCCCAAAACGTGATTTAAGTCCTCAGTTTCCTCTCTCTAGGTTGATCAAGAGAGAACTCTCTTCTCTACCTGTGGCCCAGCACCTCTGCTTACTCTGGGTTCTGTCTGTTTCTGATAGTTGTCCTTCCTTCCTCTAGCTTTTCAGTCTCCTCCCAGGGTCCCTCATCTCTCCACATCAGCCTTTCTTTTTTTCATTGTCTGTCTTATACTCTCAATCCTTTGGTCTCTTGTGCCTCCTCAGGGCCTGGGTTTTCAGACAGCACAGGGCTTTTATCATGTGGACTAGCTCCTTTGCTGTTTCATCTGCTTACTTCGTTTTTGTGGCTCTCAAAACCAAAACAAAGTAAAACGCAAAAAAGAATAGATGCATTATAAAATGATATTTATTGTGTTTATCTGCTGAAATGGAGCCTGTAGTCTCATATCTTAGGCACTTACAAGGTAAAATGTATGAACAATACTTTATTAATAGACATTTACAAATGCCTAAAATAAAAGGCGACATGTGGAGAGGATAAGATATCTTGCTGCAAACATGATGCATAGCTTCTGGAATAGGGTGAGTGGCATTTGCCACTAGTGAACATAATTTTCATGTTCAAATTAGTAATGAACTAATCAATAAACTTTTTTTGAGGAACTGAGGTTCATTAAGTACTCAGAGACAAAACAACTTATTAACCAGTTGGAGAGAGAGCTAAGAAAATACCATAGCTATATAATTATCATAGAATATGATAAAAGCTACTACTCTGTGCTTGTGTACCAAATGCTGTAAAAGTATAAATAGAGAGCTATATACACAGCTTTGGATGGGAAGTTTTGGAAACTCACACAAAGGGAATACTCAGTCTGATCCTTGAAGTATGAAAAAGCCAGAGACAGAAGGGAGAGAAGGGCATTCCAGACAGAAGACACAACACGCGCAAAGGTGTGGGAGAGTTTGGTGGGTGCGTGGACCCATGATAATTCTGTGTGGCTGGAGCCTAGAGAGTAGGCAGGGGACAGCCTGGAAGGTCTGATGGGTCAGACTGCTAAGGAGTATGGTCCCCCAGGAAAAATATTTAGTATGGAAGTGAAGTGATAAGAACTTTTGTTTTAGAAAGATTGCTCTTTACCTAATAGCAACCGAGGTGTTACATGATAAAGCAATGATCTGAGGGAGTGAGCATGTAGAGGGAAGGTGTGTTAGAGAATTAGGCCGATTACAGGGACATGGCTAAGAGAAGCCATATAGGGAAGTTGAAATTGACAGGACCTATTCTCTGACTAGACGTAGAGGAGATCTGGGGTGACAGGGAGAATGAAGGAGTCAAGGATGAAAACGTTTTCTTCTTTGGGTAGCTGCTGACTGGTGAAGCAGTGAAGAATGGCAGTCCTGTACCCAGCTCCTGGAGTTGAATCCGGCTTTTCTATTTAGTTGGATGAGCTACTGTGACTCAACCTTAAAGACTTCACCTTTCTGTGACTCAGCTTCTTACTTTGTAAAACAGAGGATGGCTGTATCTTCTTGAGAAGGCAGATGAGTTTTAATGTTTCTTATGGTCTTGAAATGAGTAAATGTAAGACAGGACAGGGAATAGCATACAATAGGCACTGGATAAATGTTAATTATTCTGATCATGGTGAATCATTAGCACAGGAAAAACAGAAGGAAAGCAAGTTGGGAGGTCAGAGACAGACCTGTCAGTTCAATTTGGGACACTAAATTTGAGGTGACATCTGACATCTATGCAGAGATGACCCATAAACTATTGGAAATACGAGTTTTAAATGAAAGAGTTGAGATAATGTGCATTTTAAAATTGTCTGACAAATAAAGTATGTGATTATTTGCCTACAATAAGAACTTATAAGAAAAATCTTTCTCATTTGCAAAGATTTGGCCATTTTCCAGTTACAGAGTTGATCCATCCCAAACCCAGAGACTTATACAGGGCTGCTCCGGACTGTCTGGGCGATCAGCCAGCACAGTTAATAATTCTCACCCGTTCCTTTCTGAATTCCCAAAGTCTGCAAGTCTCTGCAGAATGTATTAGTCATTGCTTTGCTTCTTTAAGTCAGAATTCAGGACTTTTTAAATGGTCCTTTGTCAAAATATATTAACACTTTCATATATTTTGAAAAATTACAAGGGCTTCTCACACTTGGATGGGGGTTATTTAAGTCTAAACATTCATAGCTGTTTTTTTTTTAATCAGTAAATTGTTCAGCACAATAGTTTCTGTTATACTTGTGATTTTTAGTCATGGAAATTTACAGTTTCTCTCATTTTATATTAACTCATCAGAGTATTTATGACCTGAAACCCCTGTCTGTACAAAATCCATATAGAGAGCTCTATCCAACCTTCTTTAATTAAATGGTCATTTTCAACAGAAAAGTTGAGTGGTTATCCAGATAGCAATGGAATTAACATATTAATATATTTACTTTGAGCTGTTTTTAGTACCATAAAATATTGGTATATGCAAGTATTCATTCAGTATCTATTTGTGGTCCACCTGTTACGTGTTAAGCAAAGTGCAGGTGTATGTACGCCTAAGGCCAAGGGCCAGGTATGAGGAATCCACAGGAGGTAAGAAGAAACTGCGTGGCAGGGTACAAGTGCATGGCCCTTGGTGACAAGAAGGCTTGAGTTCAATTCCTGTCTTCCCAGCTTTCCAACTTTGCCAGGGTATTCGTTATATCAGCCTTAGCGTTAACTGGAAGAATTAATTTCTACTTTACAGGGCTGTCGTGAGTACTGAGAACAATGTATGAAGCATCTAGTTTAGCAGTTGGTATACAAAATAAACCCTCAATGATTGTTACAGGCTCTCTGCCTTCAAGGAGCTCTTCGTTATTATTATTATTATTATTATTTATTATTATTATTTAGATATATCCTCTGTTTTCTCAGTCTAACTGGTGAGACAGGGATAGCATCAGGTAAATAGATTGTGGTATAATAACGGGGAGGCAAACATTGCATATAGCAAAATATATCTGCATAAGGAGGGATGAGAGTTAAAAGTTTGATATACAACATTAATTTTGTATAGTGCTAGCTGCATTTCTGTTGTAAGAAGCTTATTTCATAAATATGGATTAGCATCTTCTGAAGGTTTCGTGCCTATAAGAACAGCTTATTAAAAAAAAATCCAGAGCTTTGCCTTGCAGAGGCACATTCTTGTGTGAGCAACACCTCATTTAATCCCCATAACAACCCTACAAGGTAGAAACTATTGTTATCCCCATTTTACAGATGGACAAACTGAGGTACAGTGGAGTTAAAGTAACTTGACTAAGGTCACATGACTAAGAAACCGGGATTCAGACCCAGGCACTCTACTGTCAGAGCCCACGTTTAAGACCACTTATTATAGTTCCTCATGTTGCCTTTGTTCTTCAAGCTTCATTTTTTCTTTCTTTCTTTCTTTTTTTTTTTTTTTTTTTTTGAGACGAAGTCTTGGTCTGTCGCCCAGGCTGGAGTGCGGTGGCACGATCTCGGTTCACTGCAACCTCTGTCACCCGGGTTCAAGGGATTCTCTTGCTTCAGTCTCCTGAGTAGCTGGGACTACAGGCACGTGCCACCAGGCCTGGCTAATTTTTTTGTATTTTTAGCGGAGGTGGGGTTTCACAGTGTGGGCCAGGCCAGTCTTGAACTCCTGACCCTGTGATCAGGCTACCCACCTCGGTCTCCCAAAGTGCTGGGCTTATAGGCGTGGGCCACTGTGCCAGGCCTTCAAGCTTCATTTTACAACTGGTGGAGACTGTCACTATTCTTGAGAAAATTTATACAAATCAAGAGTAATTCAGAGAAAAGTCAAACAGAAGAAAAATAATGAGTCTGGAAGAAAATATAGCCCAGCATTCCTTCTCTCCAGGCGGGACCTAAGAAGCGCTCTCTGTGGACACAGCACAAACCAGACAGGCTCCTTCCTGCCTGTGCCTGGTTTCCGAGCTGGCCCAACCAGGCTATTTTCTCATAGTCTGTGCAGTTTGGAGTGTTCTATAGATTTTTTTTAAATCATATTTTAAACCAGCTTCACTTTCTTCTTCTGAGGAACATGAGCTGCCGTGTTCCTCATTTTCTCAGTTGAGTCCCTCAGTAAAGTGCGAGGTGTCTGCAGGCAGAGACTGTCCTGACCTACTAGAACTTTCCACCAGAGGGCTCTCTGTCTCCGATATTTCCATTTTGATGCACGTTTTTTAAAACTGGCCCACTTTGGCTGGATACAAGATCCTGTTCCGTGGTGCTTTGATTTTATACACCTGTTGGTCACAATCTAGTTCATCTGGAAAGTTGTGGAGAGGAAAATAAGATCGCATATATTTTACGGAGGAAAATCTAAGAACTGAGCCCTAGAGAGAAGGGTGACTATTTAACGTGTTCATGAATCAGGAGATTCGTAGGAGACAAACAGTGAAAGGAGAGACAAGAGCAGGGTGTACTGAGCACAAAGACCACCTTCAGAATTCCTGGGCTCTGGCTTCATCCTTCTGGAAGACCTAAGAGATCTAATCGGCTTCTGATTTTTATTTTTATTTTCGACAATATGCACAGGGGCATTAGGACACTAGGAAATTTACACGAGTGAGCATATTAGGAAGAGGAAGAGGGCAAGTTAGAGAATAAAGATGTTCAGGAGTGAGTGTTCAACGCATCCACGGAGTGAGGACTGGTTTTATTTTAGGAGAAACGCAGCCTGTTCAGTGTCACTTTGGAACGCCTCCATCCTTTACGACCAAGCCTCTTTACTTCTTCCTGCATCTGTCTTTCTAGGGCGCTGCCTTTCACCTCCTTACAACTGGTTTGGTGCTTCAGTTGACCTCTTAGTTGGTCTGCCTAACTCTGAAAGTCTTTTCCCTCCAAAATGTCCTTATACCATGAACAGCCTCTGATGTATGCATCCTGGTATTTATTTTATTTTATTTTAACTTTTTTTGAGACAGGGTCTCACTCTGTTGCCCAGGCTGGAGTGCAGTGGCAGGATCTCAGCTCACTGCAACCTCCACCCCCCCAGGTTCAAGCGATTCTCCCACCTCAGCCTTCTGAGTAGGTGGGATTACAGGTGTGCGCCACCACGTTCAGCTAATTTTTTGTATTTTAAGTAGAGACAGGGTTTCACCTTGTTAACCTGGCTCCTCTTGAATTACTGAATTCAAGTGATCCACCGGCCTTGGCCTCCTAAAGTACTGGAATTACAGGCCTGAGCTACCGCATCCTGATATTTAGTGCTTATCAGAATTTGATTGTACCATGATTATTGACTGCTAGCTCTCTTTCTCTCTCTCTTTTTTTTTTTTTTTTTTTTTTTTTTTTGCAGGGGGTGGGGATGGAGTCTCGCTCTCTCTCTCCCAGGCTGGAGTACAGTGGTGTCATCTCGGCTCACTGCAGCCTCCACTTTCCAGGTTCAAGCGATTTTCCTGTCTCAGCCTTCAGAGTAGCTGAGACTACACATGTGTGCCACCCCACTGGGCTAATTTTGTGTTTTTAGTAGAGACCAGGTTTTGCCATGTTGGCCAAGCTGGTCTTGAACTCCTGACCTTAGGTGATCGGCCCACCTTGGCCTCCCAAAGTGCTGGGATTACAGGTGTGGGCCACCACACCCAGCCGGCTTCTGTCTATCGCCAATTCCAACATGTACAATGTAGTGAGGAAAACAAATAATTATTGATGCTGTAAGGTAGAATGAGATGAGTTCTAGTGATAGAAGGATCAAAGGGGACAAAACAGCCATGTGAAAAGATCCCTGATTAATTTTGACTCCTGATACCAGGGAAGGCTTTATAGAAGAGGTATAACGCCCATTTGAGGCGGTTATTGAAGGGCATGTAAATGGACACGGGGTGAAGGGCACTTGTCTGGCTGGGCCACCCTGTTATGCATAGGCAAGGGACTGTGAGCATGCATGGTGCATCTGGAGAGGTGCTCTGAATACACCCCACTGATCCAGGCCCCTGCTCATTTTTCATGCTTCTTTCACTTGGAGAGTCCCCGTCTTCCTCATTCTCTATCCAAATTTCATCCATCCTTCAAGGCCCAGCTTCAGCCCTGCCCCCTCATAAGGTCTTTTTTTGACGGTTCTAGTTCATACCAGATGCCGGGGTCGGGGCACTCTGCCTCCGCCTCAACTCTGTAGTTCTCTGGGCCTTTGGAACTGGGATGAACCCAGATTCATAATCTGCACCATCATCTCCCAAGTTCCTTCTGGAGGATGACTCTGCTTCTTGCAAGGTCTTCTGTTTTGATGGTTGGATTACACCCAGTTCCCCAGAAGTGTGAGAAATATAAGCTGGTCAATTCCTTTCAGAAAGCGAGAAAACCGGGCATGACTGCTTCTTCCGCTGAGGCTGCTTGGAGTGATACAGAAGGAAAGCTTAGCCAGAAAGAAAATCCTACGAGGCTTCTGAAGTAGCACGCCACGAAAAATGCCCAGCAGTCTCCAGACCCTACAGAAAGAACATTTTCCAACACTCCATTTGGAGAGCGTGTTGACATGGCTGAGAGCCACCACTCTGACAGAGACCCACACAGCATCGTCATTTGTGTTTGGAGTTACTGAGCACGTTGTGCCCGGGCACAAAGATTTCCAGAGAAAGCGATGAGTGTGCTTATATGCAGCCCACGTTCTGCCCTCCAAGCCATGCACCCGGGGAAAGGGCTGCATCTGCCTCAAGTGAAGGGTACCTTTTCCAGATTTGTGAGGTAGGGACTGGGGGAGGCCATGCACCGGGGATCTTCACACATATTGATGGTGAGGTGAGCACAGCATCTTGGCTGCTGTGCCGTGGCCTGTTACAGGTGTGCAAAACATTGATCCCCTTCTCCCACAGTTGCTGGGCAGTTTGTTACCTTCAGTCACGAGAGGCCTCTGGTCATATGCGGCTTCCAGATGTGAGCGATCTTGATTGTTTACCCCAGTGTGCCATAAAAATATTATTTTCTACATATACTACGATGGGAAGAAGTTTGGGAAACACCATATTAGGTAGCCTGCTTCGTCATTCATCCAGAAGGGAGCCATTTCAGGAAGGGTATGCATCCATTTGTCCACTTAGGCATAAGCTATGCCCAGTAACAGAAGGTTTCCGGCTTTGCTTCCATGTTGAAATATGGCAATTTTCATTCTCCTACTAAGAGCTGGGTGGAGATCTGGGTTCAGGGAACCTGCCAGTATTGGTGGCTGCAATTCAGTTTCCAGAGGGAAAACTCAGCCCGGCAGCCTAGATCACAATTTCGTAACTTGAAGTACCAGGAGGTTTACTGTCCTGTGTGCTGGCTTTCCCCATCTGTGCAGGAGACGAAGATGTGAGCACATGTTAACCGAAAAGTACTGCAGGGGAGCTCCAGTCCTGAGAGTTCCCATGGGAGTTGAGCAAATGGGACAGGGGGATGCTTTAGATTTGCCTGGTGCTGGGGAAATCTGGGGTAGCAGGGCCCTGTTCCTTGCTGAGTCCCTGT
The DNA here is from genome assembly GCF_048565385.1 of Saimiri boliviensis. NCBI lineage: Eukaryota > Metazoa > Chordata > Mammalia > Primates > Cebidae > Saimiri > Saimiri boliviensis. The sequence continues at coordinate 31,290,296 of NC_133467.1, read as the reverse complement.
GTCTGCTCCAGCCAGCCCCCATCTGGGAGGCCCTGGGCAATTAACTTCTTAGTCCAGAAAAGAGGAGTGGGTGGGAATGGTGGCATGGAGTTGGGGGAGGGGGGCGTGTATTTGGCATGGATTTTGATTACAGGCTTGAGGCAACATTCAGGTTCAAGCTACCTGCATTCCTTGTTCCTAGTTGGGCCCTAGTTTGTCTTTTTGTTCTTGTTGCTGGTTTTTTTTTTTTTTTTTTTTTTTTTTTTTTTTTTGGTATCCCAATAACTCTACTTTAACCTGTACATAGTGGGGACTCACTGCTAGCATCCCCTGTGCTCTAGCATTTAGAGGGCTACAAACAACCTTCTTATTGGCTTGAGGAGTCTTAGGTTTTAAATTAAATACTGACCGAATAACTGTCATCTAACTTGTCTATAAGGATTTATCTTGAGATGTCACAATCCAGGACTCCCTGATTAATCCCTCAATTTTTATCTCCTCTTTACACCTGCTAGAAAGTTAGGTTACTCTTCTTCCTCTAACTCTCCTTGGGATCCCAGTGCAAATATGCTGGGTGCCCCAAGCCTCACTTCTTCCCTGCTCTTCTCTTCTTTCCTCATTCCTCCCCTTCTTTTTCCTTCCTCCTTCCCTCTCCTGATCACTGAGGAAGTAAAGGTCCCTCTCTCTGGTTGTCCAGTCCATTTGGCTTATCTCTACAAGCAAACTGCCCTGTGCTTCAAGTCCCCCTTAAATGGAAGTACACTGCCCTGCTTGTTGAGTTCATAGATGTCCTTCCTATTGCCTCATAGGATCCGCTCTTAATCCTTACTCATTTTAGCTTCCTGCTTGGTAACTCAGCTATTAAACAGGAATATGTAGAAAACATTTGATTCTTTAAGCAACCCGAAAGCTGACCTGACTGTAGCAGCAGTGAGGAGCTTCAGATATGACAATCCCTCCTTAGATGCCCGAGAGTTCAAGTCCTGTCACAGGGCTATGCATATGGCGGAGAAGGACATAAGGCACAAGACAGTTGACACTACAAATGGTTGTGGAGGCTGCGTGTGGTGAAAGGGCCGCTGAGGGAACAAATGAGCTGAAATTCAGCTTCTGCTCCATTGTGCCCATCTGGGCATCTGTATAGGTCTGTGTCTGCTCAGAGGGAAGTACCTGTTTTCTCATTTTCACACCGTGAGCTGGCAGTGGCCCGCGGTATCATAGGGGCTGGAGTTCCTGGGCTAGAGTTCCCGTGCCATAGTTCAGAGGCCTAGGGACCTCTGCATTTGAATGGTGCGACCAGCATCCCAAGTAGGACAACTTGTGGGTGGCCATTGGCCTGGGGAGTGGGGCTCTGTGCATGGGTGGAAGTACACATAGATCAAAACCCTAGGGAGTAAGTCCTGAGAACTACAAGGAGTCCCAAGGCAACCAGCTGGCCCCTGGTAGGATGGACTGAGTACACCGGCATGGCTGGAAGGGATGGGAAAACAGGGATTAAAAAGCCAGAAAGGGGTTACCTTATCAGATAACTGCACTTCGGAATAAACTGTGTTCACCAGCTCTTCCCTGGAGGGGAGCACCTGTAAAACACGCATCTTCCCCTCAGCGAGGGAGCCCAGGCCGCCTGCCAAGTCCCTCTTCCTAATTCTGCCTCTACCCACTGTCCTTCCCTGGTCTCACATTTACCAGGTGGCCTCCCCCTTGGCCTCAGTGCTGGTTCCATTCAACTCTGGAGAGGATTCGGATCAGGAAGGGATGAGGTGGGGGCACATGGGTAGCAGTCGGGCAGGGTCTCGGTGGTGAGAAACCTCAGAGGCCAAGAGGGGGATCCACAGTTCAGGCTGAATCCTGCTCAGTCAGGATTTTATCTTTCCATGGGCTCTATGGATCCAGCGACCCTATCAGTCCAAACACAGCGCTAGACTGACCAGGCAGACCTCAGTTTCCCCCTTGATCCCTTGCAGACTTCAAGGAAGCAGGCCGGTGGGGACACAAGAGAAGGTGATCCAGGGTGGAGGGGGTGGGCGGAGAGGAGTGTGGGGCAGTGATTCTGAGTCTGAGGAAAGCAAGCCGCTGCTGCTAGGCCAGGAGGGGCACTCGAGGGAACTTCTCTGCCAGTTCTGCAGCCTCGGAGCTCCCTTAGCAACCTGCGCACCTCGTTGGTAGTCACATGGCAGCCCTCACCTCATGTCAGGAGCTCCTCTGTTGCGTGGCCCCTCTAGGGGGCGCCTTACTCCTAGTCATGGCTCGTCTAACCGGGAGCCAGGCCCCCTGTGGGGAGCTCAGGGCCTCAGCCCTTGGAGGCTGCCACGGGGTGACAATGGGTCATGTTCCTGTCCTCATAGAAAGATCCGTGGCTTCACTTCCCTGACATGGCATTCCTGGTTGGACCCTCCAGACTGTTGGCCGTGACTACTTTCTAGACAACAACAAGCAGAGGGCAATGGCTGCCCGTGACTCCCCGTCATGGAGATGGTGGCACAGGGGTGTCCATGAATAGCATCAGCTCACCTTGGACTGGAGAATTTCATCATAAATTCTGGACTCTGCTGGCTGGGTGTACCTTGAAGCCGTGACGTATGTGTATGTGGTTTTCTTTGAAGCAGCATCTGTCTCACAAATACATATAGATCCACAGTCTGTGAAAGGTGGGTTTTTTTTTTTTTTAAAGAGATGATCTATTCCAATGTGCTCTTTTTAAGATGAAAAAAGGAAGCCGCCAGGGGTTAAATGGCTCCCATCCTTTGAGATGGATGCTTGGATCCTCAGAATGTCTCAGGAGGCACCTGGCTGAGGCCTCAAGCACAGCTCAGTGGGAATTCTCTTCTACTCTAGAGTCCAGATTAGGCTAAAGAGAATTTCCCTACCCCTCCCTGTGTAGGTAGTCAAAGGAAGCTCTTCCACCCACGATCTCGCTTTATCTCTCTGACATTTACCACTGACTGTCTGTCTTGCATGGCATGACTTGACTTTCCATGTCACCGTCTTAGTTTTTTTAACTTGATTGATTCCCTCTACGTATACACAGTTTTGCATTCTTTTGGTGCAGACCTTGCTGTAACCATCTCAATGTTAAGCACACAGTGGATGTTCCATGAGCATTTATTGCTTGTGTGATTGATTCACAGTTTGTCTTTGTTTTTGAGACAGGATCTCTCACTCTGTTACCCACGTTGGAGTGCAGTGGTGCACTCATGACTCCCTGCAACCTCTGCCTTCCAGCCTCAAGCGATCCTCCCACCTCAGCCTCCTGAGTAGCTGGGGCTACAAGTATGTGCCACCACACCCAGCAAATTTTTGTATTTTTGGTAGATACAGGGCTTCACCATGTTGCCCAGGTTGGTCTCGAACTCTTGAGCTCAGCCCATCCACCTGCCTTGATCTCCCAAAGTGCTGAGATTACAGGCATGAGCCATGGCACCCAACCAATCCACACAGTTAATAAACATTTATTAAGCTCCTTCTATGTGCCAGGCTCTGTGTGAGGCCCCAAAGAAGAAAAGACAGTAGGTAAGTCTTTCCTTTTAAAAATGTACGGACTAGAAGAGACATTCATGTCAGTGTTCTCCTTTGCTTTGGTACTAACACAGAACATTTTAGGGTCAAGGTGAAAAAAGACGACCAGAATTTTGGACCTTCATAATCCAGGGCACCAACATATCTGCAAATAGCAGGTCTAAGCTGAGCAGTATTACAGAGCTCCAACATTCAGAGCTTAGTCCTGTCCCAGTCCCTGCCTCATATTTGGTGAGTATGAGACAAACTGAATGCTCTCTCTTATCTCATTTATAGATGCAGAGAATAGCCCTTTTCTCTTTCCAAAAGGCAGTGAGAGATGGAAGATCGATACCTCTTTGCAGGACCTTCCAGATCACCTGTGGCTCAAGCAGGCTGTGAATTCTCCCCATGGTGAGGCCATTTGAGAATGACAGATGTCACAATTCCCCTTCCCCCTAGAACGCCTCCTCCGTACCATGCCTCAGGCCCATCAGTTCTCAGTATACTGGCTAACATTTACCAAGTACTTACTATATACTGGGAATTGGGCAAAGTATTTTATATTTCTAATTCTGTTTCATTCACTTAATAAGTATATGCAGCACACCTTTACTGTGAATAGTTTACAACTGAGTAAATGGAAGCTTACCATGATAAAATAACTGGTAGCTGATAAATGGTCCAAGCTGAGACTTCCACCCCCAGACTGATTGGGAGTGAAACATGTCTTGGGAGGACATGGGATGTGGGTGAATAGGAGGGTGTAACGATCCCTTGGGGTTCTAAGATTAGGTTTTCTGAATTGGGAATGGCACAACTACAGAATGATCAGAGGGATTCAGAGGGATCTAGTGACAACCATGGAATACAGAATTAGAACATGTTTCTCAGTGACTCTCCAATGGTCATTATCAAAATACAATGAAATTGGAAGTGACCCTGGAGATCCTCTAGTCCAGACATTTCACGTGTGAGGACACGGAGCTGGAGAGGTGATCATATTTGTCCAAGGAAGCACAGCTTGCTCATGTAGGTACTAAACTAGAACCCATGTTCTGGGCCCACCAGATACTGGTGTACACAGGAATGGATTCTGGAGGCCATTCGGGGTAATGTCACACCATCCTCAGAGCCTTCATTTGGGAGGTGGTGGGGTGGGGATTGGAGGAAGACTGATTGCCTGGAACAACGGACCTCTCTGCAGCACCTTGGATAAATGGCTTCAGTTCTGGGAAGAAAGAAGGTGAGTTTCCAGATTTTACCTTCTGGGAAAATCCTACCTTGTCTCCTCTTGTACAAACGGAATGAAAACACTGAAGATAGAATGAGAACAAGCAGAAAGAATATAGCCAGCACGCTCAGCAAACTGGTGTGGTGAGTACGGAAGCTCATTGGGATATCTGAAAATAGAAGATGCAATGAGTCTTGATTCTCAGGAACGAGGCCCAAGAGGCTGGACAGGTTTGTCCACAGGGAGGGGAATTACGAAAACTGGGTGCACTTGAAAGGGGTGCCAAAGCTCCCAGGGAAACTAAACTTTCTGCTATTAAAAGCCAGGATGAGAAACTGGATCAGAGAGTTGAGCAGGGGTTGCCATAGAACACCCAGACACGTCTAGCATCTCTCAAAAGGCTTTGGCCCGTTTCCCGGTGGGCTACTTGAGAGGTTATGCCCCCAGAACTAGGCCAGACATAAAGGAAACACATTTCTCTAGAGAACGTGGCCCACATTCAGACCTTGCAGCTCCTCAGAGTGATCGCTGGGACTCACCAGGAGAGAAGAACAGAGCTGGTTACCTGCACAGAGCTCCTGCGCAGAGATGGAGTCAGAATTGTTGCTGACAGGGTTCTGGGCTGTACATGTGTAAGTCAGCTCTTGGTCCTGAGGAGTCTGGGAGATTTGAAGGACATTACCCTCTTTTCCCAGGGGGCTCCATCTATATGTCACATTCTTTTCTTCTTTCTCCACAGAGCATGTCAGTGTGACATTACAGGTGCTGTTCACAGATGTCATTAAACTCTGTGTAATTTTTGGTTTCCCAAGCCGACCTAGGAGGGGCAGACACATGAGCCAGTGGTGAGCTGGAGCTGGCTTGTACTAGTTTGTGGGAGCCAATTGTTAAATTCTCAGAAAAAATTTGCAAGCTATCATTAAAAATTAAATTATAAAAACTTAAATACATTATGTTAAAAATAAGGGTAGTAAATACTCAAAACTGATCATTTTCTAAGCATTTTTTGACTTTTTCTTACTGTCTATGCTCTTGAAGTTATTTCTGTTATATCTGCCCTTTGTCAGTGGAGAACCTGTGGGCATGTCTTTCCAACTCTGCATGTCTTAAAATCAGCCACGGTAGGAGTATTTCCCCCATAGAAATTGGCAATTGTTATAAACTAGGTCTTGATTTGCTGTTTTGATGATTGTTGCTGTATACTTAAAATAACAATGAAGAAATGCAGATTAAACTTCAAAGTATGTAATATCTGTAGCCATTACATTGTGAATAGCACAAAAAATAGGAAGTATTCTTTTGGCATTTGGAAACCATTATTCAATTCAGCAAAGAAGTTGCTCATGTCATTGATAAATGAATGAAGCTCCAATACGTACGTCTTTGTTGAATAACTTTTTTCTTATCATTTAACTTAAATGAAAATATCAACCAATGTTTGTATTGGAACTATACTCATGCATTAATTACAACTATAGGCTGCTTAGGGATATAAGTGCTTAGCAAAATCAGTGAAAGCATTCTGTAAGAATAATTGGAATTTATCTTCTAGTGCCCTCTCAGCAAAATAAATTCTTTATGGAATTTAAAATAAAGACTATTATATATTTTATTATCATTAATGAAACTGTGCTACACATTTTTCAAGTCAATAAAATTTATACTAAGTATAAATTGTATCTATATATGAATACACACACCCAATCAAGAACTAATTGAACACTTATCAGCATACAACTGCATGAAATTATCTTTAAACATGTTTTTCTTTCTGTTTTCTGGTGTATGCATATTTTCTTAATTTTTTTTCAAACTATCCATGGTGGAAAGCTATAACTTCTTTAAAAGTCCATTAAAACAAATTGCCCATGGTCATATAGTTAGCAAAGTATGTCTAATTCCAACACTAATGTTATTTCCACTATGCTGTCCATCTGGATAAGATCCGATTCAATCATCTTACATTAATTGAACATTCACAATTGCTAAGCACTGAGAAACCTGGGGATAGTACTATTCATTCATTCTTTTTCAACAAATATTTCTGGAGCATCCACTAAGTACCTGATGATGTAGGTGCTGGGAATACAGTGATAAAAAATAGTCCCTGCCTTTATGGAACCTGCAATTTAGTTGGTGACCTGTATACCTGCATTGCATCTGTCACAACATGGATAAGCCACATTTCTGTGTTTTTCTGCTATGAGGCACATGAACAGTGCAATCTTTGAGAAATAGCCAAGATGTTCTCTATGCTAGAAACTAGTGTTGCCCAACAGAAATGTAATGTGAGTCACTCATTTAATTTTAAATTTTCTAATAATCACATTTGAAAAGTAGAAACAAGCAGGTAATATTAATTTACATTATACATTGTATTTAACCCAATATAACAAAAATTTTATTTCCCTAATATGAAAATTATTGGGGGGAGGTGTGGCTGCCATCTCTGCCATTCACCGGCTTCAGCCATTCCAGCCTGCCAGCTTTGGAGGGTTCAAATGATCCAGAGGTGGAAGAGTCCCCTACAACATGGCACAGCTGCTTTGCCAGATCATGGCCAGACTGCTTCTTTAAGTGGGACCCCCATCCATTACTTCTTACTGGGTGGGACCTCCCTGCAGGGACTTCAGCCACTCCAACCAAGGTTATACAGACAGAGCTTCGAACTCTTCCTAAGACAGAGCTGTGGGAAGAGGTGGCCACCATCTCTTCCATTCAGTCAACTCAGCCGTTCCAGCTTGCCAGCTTTGGAGAGTCCAGAGAGTCTGGAGAAGGAAGGGACCCTCCAGTGTAGCACACCTGCTCAACCAAAAAGCAGCCAGACTTCTTCTTTAAGCAGGTCCCTGATCCCATTCCTTCTGACTGGGTAAGACCTCCCAACAGGGGTCCCTAGCCACCTCCTACAGGTGTATTTGGGCTGGCAACATGTCAGTACACCCCTGAGACAGAGCTTCTAGAAAAAGGAGCAAGCTGCTGTCTTTGCTGTTTTGAAGGCTTCACTGGTGATACCTCCAGGTACAGGAAAAACTGAGGCAATTAGGGTCTGGAGTGGACCCTCAGCAAACTGCAACAGCCCCACAGAAATGTGGCTTGACTATTGAAAGAAAAACAAACAGAAGACCACAGCATCAACAAAAAAGATCTCACAAAAACCCCATTTGAAAGTCAGTGACCTCAAAGATCAAAAGTAGATAAGCATACAAAGATAATAAAGAGTTAATGCAAAAATGCTGAAAACTCAAAAAGCCAGGGTGCCTCTTCTTCTCTAAGTGACTATAATACTTCTCCAGCAAAAGCACAGAATTAGGCTGAAGTTGAGATGGATTAACTGACAGAAGTAGGCTTCAGAAGTTGGGTAATAAAAAACTTTGCTGAGCTAAAGGAGCATGTTCTAATGCAATACAAAGAAGCTAAGAATTATAATAAGACAATACAGGAGCTGATAGGCGGAATGGCCAGTTAAGAGAGGAACATAGCCAGGCGCGGTGGCTCAAGCCTGTAATCCCAGCACTTTGGGAGGCCGAGGCGGGTGGATCACAAGGTCGAGAGATCGAGACCAACCTGGTCAACATGGTGAAACCTCGTCTCTACTAAAAATACAAAAAATTAGCTGGGCATGGTGGCGCGTGCCTATAATCCCAGCTACTCAGGAGGCTGAGGCAGGAGAATTGCCTGAACCCAGGAGGCGGAGGTTGCGGTGAGCCGAGATCGCGCCATTGCACTCCAGCCTGGGTAACAAGAGCGACACTCCGTCTCAAAAAAAAAAAAAAAAAAAGAGAGGAACATAACCAATCTGATGGAGCTGAAAACCACCACACAAGATATTGATCACAAATATCAATAGCAGAATAGACCAAGTGGAGGATAGAATTATAGAGCCTGAAGACTATCTTTCTGTAATAAGACAGGCAGATAAGAAGAGAGAAAAAAGAATGAAAAGGAATGAACAAAACCTCCAAGAAATATGGAGTTATATTGTTGGGATCCACTCAGGTGGCTGGCAAAATATTAAGGGAAATATCAGGGAAGTTATAGATTATAGTCTCAAACCTTCTGGAAGGAAAAGTTTTAATGAGACTGGCTGAAGGCAACCAGTTCTTACCTTAGAGCAGGCGTCCCCAAACTTTTTACACAGGGGGCCAGTTCACTGTCCCTCAGACCGTTGGAGGGCCGCCACATACTGTGCTCCTCTCACTGATCACCAATGAAAGAGGTGACCCTTCCTGAAGTGAAGTGGGGGACTGGATAAATGGCCTCAGGGGGCCACATGTGGCCCACGGGCCGTAGTTTGTGGATGCCTGCCTTAGAGCATTAAGTCATAGGGTAAAGATTAGGATAATAGAAGCTTTCCCAGGTAAGTCTGTTTACCCCACATTCCTTTGTCCCTACTCTAATTTGTTTACTCATGTAAACTTTGTGCTGGATGGTCCTCTCAGGGGGTGGTCAAAGGGGAATTACCCATTAATGGTGTTTATTCTGGGCCCCAGAACCAAGACCTTTTATTATTCATAAAACCACTCTTTTAACCATATTAATTATACACAAGCATGTTGACTTAAAACCTCTGTTGTTAAATTTATACTGAATAAATGTGAGGAGGAACAGGGAGTGGGGGTTTGTTAGCTGTAATCACCCTCTGAGATCAGCTGATGACCATCCCTAGCCGAAATTTTACACTGTACTGTGGTGTGTGAGAGTGTATTTATTCATCTGTCACTGAGTCAGGGTCTGCAAGACAGACCTCCACAGGTGGTGATCAACGTCTCATGTGGTGACCCCAACATGATACTTGTCACAGCTGGCACCTGAACAGGGACCCACTGACGTGACCAATGCCAGCTGCTGCCCCAGTGTGAAGAGAACTGATGTGATCAATGCCACAGCTGGTGTCCCTGTTTTGGCACCAGCTGTGATGAGTATCACATTGGGGTCACCACCTGAGACATTGAACACCACCTGTGGAGGTCTATCCTGCAGACCCTGACTCAGTGATGGATGAATAAATACACTTTCATACACCAGAGTGTAGTGTAAGAGTCGGGTTAGGGATGGTCATCAGCTGCTTTAGGTAAAGAGACCAAACCTACAACCGATTGGGGTACCTGAAAAAGATGGGGAGAATGGAGCCAAGCTGGAACACATACTTCAAGATATTATCCAAGAGAACTTCCCCAGCCTAGCAAGACAGGTCAACATTCAGACTCAGGAAATGAAGAGAATACAAGTGAGATACTCCAGGAGAAGATCAACTCTAGGACATGTAAACATTAGATTCTCCAAAGTCGAAATGAAAGAAAAAATGTTAAGGGCAATGAGAGAGAAAGGCCATGTCACTTACAAAGGGAAGCACATCAGGCTAAAAGAGGACCTCTCAGTAAAAACTCTATAGGCCAGAAGCAATTAGAGGCCAATACTCAACATTATTAAAGAAAAACATTTTCAACCCAGAATTTCATATCTGGCCAAACTAAGCTTCATAAGTGAAGAAGAAATAAAATCCTTTACAGACAAGCAAATGCTGCAGGAATTTGCTACCAGCAGGCCTGCCTTGCAAGAATTTCTGAAGGAAGCACCAAATATGGAAAGGGAAAATAGGTAGCAGCCACTACAAAAATGCACTGAAGTATGCAGACCAGTGACACTATAAAGCAACGACACGAACAAGCCTGCAAAATAACCAGCTAGTATCATGATGACAGGATCAAATTCACACATAACAATACTAAACTCAAGTGAAAATGGGCTAAATGCCCCCAATTAAAAAACACAGAATGGCAAACTGGTATGCTGAGATCCATCAGTACACTGTCGTCAAGAGATCCATCTCACATGCAAAGACACACACAGTCTCAAAATAAAGGAATAGGAAAAAATTTACCAAGCAAATGGAAAACAGAAAAAAGCAGGGGCTGCAATCCTAATTTCTAACAAAATAGACTTTAGAACAACAAAGATTTAAAAAAAAAAAGACAAAGAAGGGCATTATAAAATGATAAAGGGTTCATTCAACTCAACAAAAAGAGCTAACTATCCTAAATATATATGCACGCAATACAGAAGCACCCAAATCCATAAAGCGAGTTCTTAGAGATATACAAAAAGACTTAGACTCCTACACAATAGTGGTGGGAGAGTTAAACACTCTACTGACCATATTAGACCACTGAGACAGAAAATTGACCAAGATATTCAGAACCTAAACTCAGCTCTGGATCTAGTGGACCTGTTAGATATCTGCAGAACTCTCCACCCAAATTCAACAGAATATATATTCTTTTCAACACCACATGCACTTACCCTAAAGTGGATCACATAATTGGAAACAAAACACTCTTCAACAAATGCAAAAGACCTGAAATTATTCAGAAAAACAGTTTCTCAGATCATAGTACAATCAAATTATAACTAAAAATTAAGAAATTCACTCATAACCACACAACTGTAAGGAAATTGAACAACCTGGTCCTGAATGACTCTTGGGTAAACAATGAAATTAGGAGAGAAATCAAGTTCTTTGAAACTAATGAGAACAAAGAGACAAGGTATCAGAATCTCTGCAAGGCAGCTAAAGGAGTGTTAAGAGGGAAACTTACAGCACTAAATGCCCACATCAAAAAGCTAGAAACATCTCAGGTTGACGACCTAACATCACAACTAAAAACACCATAGAACCAAGGGCAAACAAACCCCAAAGCTAGCAGAAGACAAGAAATAACCAAGATCAGGGGTGAACTGAAGGAGATAAAGACACAAAAAGTCCTTCCAAAAATCAACAAATCCAGAAGTTGTTTTTTGAAAAAATTAAACAAATAGACTGCTAGCTAGACTAATAAAGGAGAAAAGAGACAAGAATCAAATAAACACAATAAAAATGACAAAGGGAATATCACCACTGACCCTAAAGAAATATAAACAACTGTCAGAAAATACTATAAATATCTCTATGCACATACAATAGAAAATCTAGAAGAAATGGAGAAATTCCTGGACACATACATCCTCTCAAGACTGAAACAGGAAGAAGTTGAATTTTTGAACAAACCAATAACAAGTTCTGAAATTGAGGCAGTACTAAAAAGCCTACCAACTAAAAAAAACCAGGATCAGAGAGATTCACAGCTGAGTTCTACCAGAGGTACAAGGAAGAGCTGGCATCATTTCTACTGAAACTATTGAAAAGGAGGGATTCCTCTCTAACTCATTCTGAGGCCAGCATCATTCTGATACCAAAACCTGGTAGAAATAAAACAACAAAAAAAGAGAAACTTCAGGCCAATATCCTTGATCAAAATTGATGCAAAAATCCTCAATAAAATGCTGGCAAACCGAAACCAGCAGTACATCAAAAAGCTTATATACCACCATCAAGTTGGCTTTATCCCCAGGATGCGAGGTTGGTTCAACATATGCCAGCCATAATAAGTGTGATTCATCACATAAATACCACTAAAGACAAAAACCACAGAATATCTCAACAGAGGCAGAAAAGGCCTTCAATAAAATTCAACATCCCTTCATGTTAAACACTCTCAATAAATAGATATTGAAAGAACATACCTCAAAATATTAAAAACCTTATATGACAAACCCACACCCAATATCATATTGAATGGGCAAAAGCAGGAAGCAGTCCCTGTGAAAACCAGCACAAGACAATGCCCTCTTTCACCACTCCTGTTCAACATAGTATTGGAAGTTCTGGCAAGAGCAATCAGGCAAGAGAAAGAAATAAAGGGTATTCAAATAGGGAGAGAGGAAGTCAAAATGTCTCTGTCTGTAGAAAACATGATCCTGTATTTAGAACACCCCATTGTCTCAGGCCAAAAGCTTCTGAAGCTAATAAGCAATTTCAGTAATCCTCAGGATACAAAATCAATGTGCAAAAATCACTAGCATTCCTATACACCAACAACAGATAAGCAGAGAGCCAAATCATGAATGAACTCCCATTCACAACTGCTACAAAAAAGATTGGTATACCTAGGAATACAGTTAACAAGGGAAGCAAAGGATCTTTTCGAGGGCAACTACAAACAACTGCTCAAAGAAATCAGAGAGGACACAAATAAGTGAAAAAATATTCCATGCTCATGGATAGGAAGAATCAATATTGTGAAAATGGCCATACTGCCCAAACTAATTTATAAATTCAATGCTATTCCTATTAGACTGCCACTGACATTCTTCATAGAATTAGAAAAAACCACTTAAAAATTCATATGGAATGAAAAAAGAGCCTGAAGAGCCAAGACAGTTCTAAGCAAAAAGAATAAAGCTGGAGGCATCACACTATCCAACTTCAAACTATGCTACAAGACTACAGTAACAAAAACAGCAGGGTACTGGTACAAAAACAGACACATCGACCAGTGGAACAGAATAAAGAATTCAAAAGTAAGGCCACACACCTGCAATTATCTGATCTTTAACAACTCTGACAAAAACAGTGGGAAAAGGATTCCCTATTTAATAAACTGTGCAGGGAGAACTGGCTAGCCATATGCAGAAAATTTAAACTAGACCACTTCCTTACACCTTATACAAAATTTAATTCAAGGTGGATTAAAGACTTAAATGTGAAGCCCCAAACTATAAAACTCTTATAAGAAAATCTGGGCAATACCATTCAAGAAATAGGCAGGGGCAAAGATTTCATGATGAAAATGTCAAAAGCAATTGCAACAAAAGCAACAGTTGACAAATGGGATCTGACTAAACTAAAGAGCTTCTGCACAGCAAAAGAAACTATCATCTGAGTGAACAGACGACCTACAGAATGGGAGAAAATGTTTGCAATCTATCAATCTGACAAAGGTCTGGTATCTAGAGTCCACAAGGAACTTAAATAAATATTTAAGGAAAAAACAAACAAAGAAAAAAAAAACAAACAGCCCCATTAAGAAGTGGCCAAAAAACATGAACAGACACTTCTCAAAAGAAGACATTCATGCAGCCAACGAACAAGTGAAAAAAAGCTCAACATCACTGATGATTAGAGAAATGCAAATCAAAACCACTATGAGATACTATCTCAGGCCAGTCAGAATGGCAATTATTAATAAAGTCAAGAAATAACTGATGCTGGCAAGGTTGCAGAGAAAAAGACATGCTTTTACAGTGTTGGTGGGAGCGTAAATTAGTTCAATCATTATGGAAGACAGTGTGGTCATTCCTTAGAAACCTAGAGGCAGAAATACCATTTGTTACAGCAAACCCATTATTGGATGTACACCCAAAAGAATACAAATCATTGTATTATAAAGATACATGCACATATATGTTCACTGCAGCACTATTCACAATAGCTAAGACATGGAATCAACCCAAATGCCCATCAATGATAGACTGGGTAAAGAAAATGTGGTATATACACACCATGGAATACTATGCAGCCATAAAAAGCAACAAGATCATGTCCTTTTCAGGGACATGGATGGAGTTGGAAGCCATCATCCTCAGCAGACTCATGCAGGAACAGAAAACCAAATACTGCATGTTCTCATTTATAAGTGGGAGACGAATGATGAGAACACATGGACACATGGAGGGGCACAGTACACACTGGGGCCTGTTGTAGAGGGGGCTGGGAGAGAGAGAGGATCAGGAAGGTTAGCTAATGGATGTTGGTCTTAATACCTAGGTGATGGGATGATCCGTGCAGCAAACCACCATGGCACATGTTTACCAATGTAACAAACCTTCACATCCTGCACATGTATCCCTGAACTTAAAGTAAAAATTAAAGAAAAAAAAAAAAAGAAACCAATTGAGATATTTTATATTCTTTTTTGGGTGCTAAGATTTCAAGATCTGGTATGAATTTTACACCCACAGCACATCGCAATTTGGACTCATCACATTTCAGATGCTCAAGAGTTGCATGTGGCTAGAGGCTACCATACTGAACAGGATAGCTCTACATCTGTGCTTCTTTTTTTTTTTTTTTTTTTTTTAAGACGGAGTTTCGCTCTTGTTACCCAGGCTGGAGTGCAATGGCGCGATCTCGGCTCACTGTAACCTCCGCCTCCTGGGTTCAAGCAATTCTCCTGCCTCAGCCTCCTGAGTAGCTGGGATTACAGGCACGTGCCACCATGCCCAGCTAATTTTTTGTATCTTTAGTAGAGACGGGGTTTCACCATGTTGACCAGGATGGTCTCGATCTCTTGACCTTGTGATCCACCCGCCTCGGCCTCCCAAAGTGCTGGGATTACAGGCTTGAGCCACCGTACCCGGCACATCTGTGCTTCTTAAACTTTGGCACAGATGGGAATAATCCAGAGAGAATACTAAACACAGATTCCTGGACTTCATTCATTCACAAAGGTCAGGGGCAGGACCTGAACATCTGCATTTCCAAAAAGCTCCCAGTCGACGCTGACACTGCCAGTCCACGGACCACACTTGGGATAGCTTGCACACCAAAGCACACGTATCTCCCAGTGAACCGTGGCAATTATAATGATGATAACAAATAGTTCTCATATTTTACCTTTCAAAAGCACTTTGCATAGCAACTAGAGAAATTCAAATTAAAACTAAACTGAGTTACCACCGCACACCCATCAGAATGGCCAAAATGAGAAGTAATAACACCAAATGCTGGTGAGGATGTAAAGAAACTGGATCACTCATACATTCCTGGGAGAATGGCAAATTGAAAATAGTTTGCCCATTTCTTTTAAAACTGTAAATGGATTTATCATACAATTATATTCTTGAGCATTTATCCCAGAGAAATAAAAACTTATTTCATGCAGAAATGTGTACACATATAGTCACAGCATTTTTTATTTGTAATAGCCCCAAACGGGAAATGTTCCTCGAGAGGTGAATGGTTAAACAAACTAGTTCATCCATACCATGGAATACTATCTCACAGTAAAAAGGTATAAACTATTAATACACACAAGAGTTTGGATGAATCTCCAGCTAAATGAAAAATACCCAACCTCAGAAAGGTAAATCCTCATTCCATCTACATAACATTTGTGAAATAGCATAGTTGTAGATATGAACAAAGTAGTGTTTTTCAGGGATTGAGGAAGTGAACGATGGAGGTGTGGCTATAAAGGGAGAGCAGGAGGGAATCTTGTGATGGTTAATCTTGGTTATGGTAGTGGTTACACAAAACTGCCCATGTGATTAAATCATACAGAGCTACACACATGCTCACACATAAATGAATGCATGCATAGATGGTGAAACCAAAATAGCTGTATAAATTGTGCTAATGTCAATTTCCTGTTTTTGATATTGTGCTATAGTTATGCAAGGTGTTAACACAGGGTGAAGGGTACACAGAACCTCCCTGTATATTTATTTGTACCTTCTTTGCATCTATCGTTATCTCCAAATAAAAAGTTTTTTTTAAAGCACTTTGCATATGCTATCTCACTTGATTCTCATGATAACTCTGGGAAGTGGGCAGTATGATCACTAACATTATGCAAAAAAGAAAATCAAGCCCCAGGGGACCAACCGCTGATGGAAGATTACATAGGTAAAAACTGACAAAGCCAGAACTGAAGTTAGACTACATCCTTTCATAAGTATTGATATATTAATGTATCAGTATTAATAGATATAAAAAAATTTAGGGGACCCAATTATCAGAAATGTAGATGTGCTTCAGAGAGTAAATTTGCAAAGTATAAATAAAACACAAGCCCTCCATCTTCCCATGACTTACGATAGACTTGCAGGTTGTAGCGCTTGGTGATGGTGAAGGGAGCAGTCTCTGTATTTATATCTGCTTTGTAGTCTCCTGTATCTTCCATCCTCAGATTGCTAATGATCAGGTTGCAGCTTGGATCTGAGACATGTATCCGATCATAATAATTTCTATGGGTCACAGTAACTGTGGGTGCTGTTTCTGAGTCTCCTGGGTTTACAACAGCAACAGATGTTTCAGAAGTCCAGGCAATGATTTTCACTTGCTGTGGTTCTTGGATATTTACAGGGAAAGTGACTGATTCTCCCAGAATCCCAAACACCGTGAAGATTTCTGAGTCTTCTCCAGCTGCTTCTGGCCCTGAGAAAGCAAAAAGTAAACTGTAGCCATCTGACCATTGTCCCTTTTACAGTTACCAATCTTTCTAGCCTTGGAGCTCCCTGAGGAGTTGCCACAAATGCAGTTCACCCAGTTTCTTGAGGATGCCCCCCGCCCCGCTTTTTTGGCATTCTACTCTAGGTGTATTTACTATGTTATAACAACTAATTTTTCTAAAGCATTCTCATTCAAAAACTAAGTTTCTCATTAGAGATCCATTTTATTAAAAATATTTTTACCAAGACTTACAGACCGCAAACTAGAAGGCATTTAAGAGGTGAAGGCCATAAGCCTCCATGAAGTCTAAGATATCAGGTGCATTTCTTTCCCAAGATCATATTGCCAAGTGCTGGAAGAGCTGGAACAAGAACCTGGAATATCGTGTCTTGGGTCATTGCTTTTTATTTTCCTGTAATCTCTGCAAAAAGCAAGTAACAGCTTTGTCCCTTTTCCTGGAAGATACAGGCAGAGTACTTTGGAGGCTCTGGAGAAAATATTCCCCAAGTTGGTGATTTTTGGGGATCTTTTTCTGTTTACTTCTATATTCCTAGTCTCTAGAAGAGTGCCTGACACACAGAAGGTGCTTAGTAAATATCTGCGGAATTAATTGATAGAATTTACTCTTGTGTTTTCTAGACTCTCTTGGAACAACTTCTGAAGTAAGCAAAGTTCGTTTATTCATTCATACATTTGTGAATGAATGCGTGTATTTATTCAGGATCAGTTTTGTTCCAGATACTATTGTGGGTATTTATTAATTTAATTTATAATATAAGTGTTTGTTGGACATCTGCTCTTAAACAAGATACAAGGGACTGGGGATACAACGGTAAGAAGAAACAGATGCAATTCTTGCTCTTTGGAACTTACAATCAGAGGAAGATACCAATGTTGATCAGATAATCATACAAACAAATGGATAGACAAAAAATATCTAAGTATTATGGTAATTTCAGAGAGACCAGCAAGAGGACTTGATCTGTTCTGGGAATCCAGGGAACATTTCCTAGTGAAGGCTGAAGGATCAATACTTTTAAAACGTAACATGGGAAGATGAAAAGCTTATTTTCTCTTCCCTTTTTTCTCCACTATCACTTTTGAAAATAAACTCATTTAATACATAGTTTGTAAAACGAGAGACAATATAATTACAAGACATTGTTTTTCTGCTCTTCCTCGTCCTCTTCATTATCATGTAATTCTCAATGAGTGCTCTTCAGTGAGAAACAGTGTTTGGGGCAAGCATGGATGATATTCAACGTATTTAATAACCGGTATGACATGGACCCTGATCAATTGGAAATGGCGTTAGCCATAAACAAATTAGTTGGGCGGTTCTGGTGTGTACTGGCTACATGTAGGCTCTGATGACCATGACATCAGTTTTCCACCTAAGTGGGTTCAGGTTGATCCTAAAGTTTATCCAAGTCTTGATATATGGACGAATAAAGATCATGAAGTATACAAGTCACTTTGAATTGGCACAAAAATAAAGGGATTTCTTAAGCTGATGGGGCTGACTCATTAAGGTCACCTCTGCTTTTCAGCTCAGCAACCACTGAAAGAGCCCCAGAGACAGCTGATGTAAACCTCTTTCCTTTCTGACCAACAGAGATTTTTCCCCCTAGGAGTAATAACCAGGACAAGGCCTTAGGACTTAGCTGGGGCTGGCTAAGAACAAGACATGTAACAGGGAAGGGCAGGGAGTATGTGGGGTGGGAGTAGTTAGGGGGTAATTGGGAACCCTCATCTGCAAACATTTTTAAGTACCAATTGTGTGTCAGATGCCGTGTTAGGGACACACGGATAAACAGGATATCCTTGCAGCCATGAGGAGCTCACAGCCCAGAAAATAAGACAGATGTGGACACAAATGAAAGATAATACGACACTATGAGTGCAAAATGGTAAGACCACTAGAAATAAACCATTGTGGGGGGCGGTGGGTCAGAAAGAGGCTAATGCTGCCTTTGGTGGTAGGAGTCACGGTTTGCCAAAATTCAAGAACATTAATTCTCCCCAGACAAACTGTTTTACTGGGCTGATGGGTTCTAGGAGAGACGTGTTTGGAGTGTCCCAGCCTGAATCCCCGGATGTTCCAGGCAGGAGCATTCGATCTATTCAGTTGCACCGAACCCTGAGCTCAAAAGGACGCTGAACTGGACTTAATGCTGCATTGCCACCTCGAAATTCTACATGCTATTTAAACAAGGGGCCATCCATTTTCATTTTGCACTGGGCCTTGCACATTATCTAGCCAGCCCTGTACCAGATTTCCCATGTCTCAATTCTTTTTTGAAGTCAGGCCCTTGTGCTTAATTGCCTGCCACTTCAGAGATTAGGTGTGAGGAGACAGACAGAACATAGATTCCACAGACTCATAATCTGGGTGGGTTCTCTCACCAAACCCCAGGAAGTGTGTAGGTAGATTGCTTAGGATGACACATTAGGGCAGTCGAGCAGCCACGGTGGTTGGTGTGTGGTGCAGTTTTAAAAGTACGTCTCGTCTCCTGTAGCAAGTCATTCAGGAAGTGATGCTGGAGTATTTAAGGGCAATCAGGCGGTGGAAGTGGTGGGTAGGCAAAGCTGGGGGAAGCCGTTATAGGTGCTGCTGGTGTAATTGGCAAGAAAACTTTGCTTGCTGAAAAAGGCAAAGGGGTTGCACATGTTTAATATGAAGATTCTGCCACCTTCAGACACTCCAACTGTGCTCTGAGAGAAGCAGCTGCAAAACCATTGCCTGCTGTGGAAAGATAGGGAGGCAGAAGGCGTAGGTAAAAGTACTTCTACTTATGAGCTGGACAATCTTAACATGGTCACAAAACCTTCCTTTTTTTTTTCTTGACGAAGTCTCACTCTCTCACTGTCGTCCAGGCTGGAGTGCAGTGGAGTGGTCTCAGCTCACTGCAACCTCTGCGCCCGTGTTCAGGCGATTCTCCTGCCTCAGCCTCCCAAGTATCTGGAATTACACGTGCATGCCATCACGCCCAGCTAATTTTTGTACTTTTAGTAGAGATGGAGTTTCACTATGTTGGCCAGGCTTGTCTCGAACTCCTGACCTCAAATGATCTGCCTGCCTCAGCCTCCCAAAATGCTGGGATTACAGGCATGAGCCACCTTACCTGGCCAGGTCACAAAACCTTTCTGACTATGCAGGAAATGACATAATATGAGCCTCAGTTTCTTCATCCATAGAATGAAAATAGTAACTAAGGTATTTGCCCTATTTGGTGAGCAGCAAATGATGTAATAGGAATAGAAGTATTTTGTTGATCATCAAGGCAAAATAAAAGTTATTTCTGGAGTTTATAATGGTAACAGTCATCATACCTTCATCATCACCTTGACGTTTGGTACAAGCCCTTTGGGGCTACCCTAAGCCATCCTTATGACGGCCTTGGCGATGCCAGGGCCATACTGGAGCATGTATCAAGAGCCATTTTTTTAGAGCTAATTCAAGTAAAGCCTGCAGCACAGTTTTAGGTACCCTGGATAAACTTTATTCTGCTCTTAAAAGACTTTAAGATTTAAAAGAAATAACCTCCATATCAATCAATTCCAATATTCATGTTTCTAGATGCCAAAGGGACTCTAATATATTACCACTGGAAGTGACCTTAGTAAAATCTAATTTCAGAGATAACTTGCGGCACAAAAACATCTTAAGGACTTAACATGAAATGCACTATGCCAGTCTATGACGAAGACAGATTCTCTGCCTTTTTGGGGGAATTTGATACCCAGTTAGGGAAATTAAGACAGACAGACAGACAGACAGACAGACAGACAGACAGACACACACACACACACACACACACACACACACACAAACACACACACACTTGAAATTGTCCTTTGCAATATGAGGTAGTGAATAATAAATTCAAATGAATGGTAGAAACAGTGATTACAGTAGAAATTCTAAGAAGGGAAGGATCACTGAGCTGTAGTGGTTAGGAAAACTATCTCAAAGAAAGTAGAATTTGAGGAGGATTTTGAAAGGTGAATAGAATTCTACTGGATGGAAAGGGAAAAGAAGGGTGTCTCAGGTCCTCAGATCCTGAATAAAAGTTTAGAAGCAGAACCTATGATGTTAGCTGGATGAATATAGATTTCCATAACAGAGTGGGGGTAGATACGGCTGAAGATAACAATCTAGGTTTAGATTTGTGACAGCCTTGAGTTTGAGGTCTCCGTCATAGGCAGAGGGGAGCTATTAAGGTTTTTTGATGGTGAAGACTAAAATAATGTTTTAGTCGTTGTAATGTAGTAATGATGTGTGGGGAGAAAAACAGGAAATAGAGGCTGGATCAGAGAGGCTATTTAGGGGCTACCGTAGTCTTCTGGACACGACCCAGGAAACAATAATGGGTATGAAAAGGAAGGGCTGGATTTGACAGATAGCACAAAGAAAGGCAAGAAATAAAGAGGCATCTACTAGAACTCAATTGTTCAACAATGTATTTTGAGTTTCTACTTTATGGCGTTGGACAACTCATAAAGTTTATGATGGAAAGAAATCAAAGGGGAAGACAAGTTTAGTCTTAAAAATATTAAATCTGAGGTGATGGTGGACCACATAAGTAAGTTGTTGGAAAGATGGAAGATAAGGAGAGAGGATGGACTTGAAGTATTATTTGGGGCACTGTGACAGAATCTGCTAGCTGTTTTCCAACATTTGTTCCCACCTTCATTCTTCGTAATAGAATCACTAATTTTTACCTAGGCATATAGCCACCCAAAATAGACTATATTGTCCTGCTTTTTTCTAGCTAATGTTAGTCATATGACTAAGTTCAGCCCAACAGAATGAAAGTGGAAGGGCTGTATATGACTTCTCTGACTGTAAGAAGAGTGAGGAGCCTGGTGCGGTGGCTCATGCCTGTGATCCCAACACTTTGGGAGGCCGAGGTGGGTGGATTGCTTGAGCCCAGGAGTACGAGACCAGCCTGGGCTGGTATGAGACCAACATGGCAAAACCCTGTATCTACAAAAAAAAATACAAAAATTACCCGGGCAATGATGGTGCACACCTGTAGTACCAGATGTCTAGAAGTCTGAGGTAGGAGGGTCACCTGAACCCGAGGGGGTCAAGGTAGCAGTGAGCCAAGATCACACCAGTGCACTCCAGCCTGGGCAACAGAGTGAGACTCTGTCTCAAAAAAAACAAACAAAAAAAAAAAAAAAAAAAAGAGGGAAATTTGCCCTTTTCATCTCTTCCTGGCTTTCGTAGGCCAGAAGGCCATGACAGCTGGATCTCAGACAGACATTCTGAGTCACGAGGAGGACATCAAGTTCTAAGGATGGTGGAGTAGGAAGAGAGAAGTCAGAGACCCCAGTGACCTTGTGAACTATTCTACCAACTGTGAACTGCCAACTCTGGACTTTTTTTTACATGAGCAAGCAATAAACTTCTTTCTTGCTTAAGCCATTCTTACTTTAGTGTCTCTGGTACTTACTGTAACACTGAAATCCAAGGGGTTCAGAGATCATCCACAGAAATGGGGTGGGTGAAAGAGGAGGGTCATTCAGGAAGAATCAGCCTGAAGTCCACGACTGAGCCTTGTGAGAGTGCTCACATTTATAGACTAGGCATCATCAAAAGAAACCGAATAGACAAAGCAGTAAGAGTGCAGGAGGGGCACCAATAGTGGACAATGTCACAGAAAGGTGAAAGAGTCTCGAGGAGGAGATTGCCACTGATGTCTAATGATTCAGTGTTCAATGGAAATGAAGACTGAAAATGGCCCTGGGTTTGCGTGTTACGAGGTTATTGATGGCCTT
Organism: Saimiri boliviensis; assembly: GCF_048565385.1. NCBI lineage: Eukaryota > Metazoa > Chordata > Mammalia > Primates > Cebidae > Saimiri > Saimiri boliviensis. The sequence continues at coordinate 31,267,752 of NC_133467.1, read as the reverse complement.
TGAGAATGTAGTACAAGTAAGACAACTCAGTGGGAGGCCAGAGTCTAGGGGACTGACAGAGTAGGTGGTAAAGCGAAGGAAAAGCTTGACAGTGAAAGAAGGGAGATAAGAGAGAACAACAGCTAGAGGGTCAGGTAAAACTAATTTATTTGATTTTGTTTTAAAATAGAAGAGACTAGGGGGGTTGGGGGGCAGGTGCTAGGGAGAGTGAGCAGAGAGAGATGTCTCCAGTGGGCCTGCTCTAGGTCAGACGCTCCTGCTCATGGGCTTTCTGGAACTCCAGGTTTCCCTCTCATAGCAGTTGCCACATTGTGTGGTGGTCATCAGTCTGCATGTCTGTGTTCTGGACACCGTGAATGACTTGAGTCCAGGGGTCTTGCCTTAAACCTCTGGTATGAAGCACAGCACAAGACACACAGGCCACTAATGCTTGTCACGGAACAAAAGGTGGAAAGGAAAATGCAAGCGGTGGAAGCCAGGAATTTCCAATCAGAGGATGGTCACACCCTCACCTGAAGTGGAAAGGGAAAAGGAAAAGATGAGTGAAAGAGTGAAGGTATTCTGAGATACTATTAAACGTGGGGCTTTAGTAACAGAAAGAGGCTGCTTGGTGAAGTAGAGTGACTGCAGACTTGAGCCAGGTGGGCTTGTGCTCAGGTTCAATCCCTGACATTTGCTGAGGTCCTGATGTAATTTGACCACAAGATAGGCTATAAGAATGCCTGCCTCACAGAACTGTTGTGAGGGCACATAGAAGGTGCTTAATACACAGTGGACATTTTGGAATAGATAGGATAAAATGCAAGACAATCATTTGGTGGCCTTCACCTCTTCAGTAATGTAGAAGGGGAGACTAGCTGCTAAGAGTGAGGAGGCAAGAGTGGGACCAGCTAGGAGGTATACAGACTAAGGGTGCAGGTTTTGAATCCAGCTTTGTTATCTTGAGAAAATCATTGAAATTCACTGTTCCTCGGGTGCCTCATCTGTAAAGTGTGGACAATTATTTATTTATTTATTTATTCATTCATTCATTCATTTATTTTGGGATGGAGGCTCTCTCTGTCACTAGGCTGGAGTGCAATGGGGTGATCTCGGCTCACTGCAACCTCTACCTCCCGGGTTCAAGCAATTCTTCTGCCTCAGGCTCCCGAGTAGCTGGGACTACAGGCACCCACCACCATGCCAGGCTAATTTTTGTATTTTTAGTAGAGATGGGGTTTCACCATGTTGGCCAGAACAGTACTGAACTCCTGACCTCGTGATCTGTCTGCCGTGCCCTCCCAAAGTTCTGGGATTACAGGTGTGAGCCACTATGCCCGGTGGGACAATTATTAAATGTAATTGTGAAGATAAAGCACTTAGCACACTGCCTAGCACATATAAATGGTAGCTGCTATTATTTTGGTGAATGTGAACATTTTGAGGAAACGGTACTATAAGGAATATCATAGGGAGTTGACAAGAGATTGATGAAGGGGATCAAGTGTTCGCTAAGTAGCCTTGGGAGCTCAGTGAAGAAGTGGTAACCCACATTTTCAACCTTTCCCAAAGAGTGTGATTTACTGACCTTCTTATGCCAGAACTCAAATAGGAAGAGTAGGACAAAGGAGAAGCAAGGGCAAGAAAAGGCTGAAACCCTGGGGTGGAGGCTTAGATGGAAGAATCTGTCCACTGTGACTCTTAGGTAGCTATGGCAAAGAGGGAGCCCAGGACCCGGAGGGCAGGATGACCAGTGTTGAAAGAGAGCACTGAGGACTAGCTGCTCTCTGGAGGTGGCCTGCCCCTCCTGGCTCGGGCTGAGGCAGCCTTTCCCATGCAATACACCTTTCTGTGTATAAGATGATAATCCTGTTTCCCCGGATAATCCCAGGTATATGGGTGGACTTTACAAATGTACATTTCATGGTTAGGTAGCTGCCAAAGCCACTGACTAAAAGAAGACAATAGGGATTGTGAGAAAAAGAAGAATATTTGAACAAACAAACAAATAGAAAAGAATCAGAAACCTCATACATAGTATAAAGATTGATGGGGTATGACGCTTTTAACTGGTGAGAAGAAAGTTCTTCAAGGCTGGGCAAGTGAAATTTACTGACGTTTTGGGTGGAATTCAAAGTGATTTTGAAATGTCAAATATTGATGATAATGGAGAGGGCATTTAGGCCTAAAATCCCGTAGTTCTCCTTAAAGTCTATTAAAAGTGAATATGGTGTACCCTTGGAGTTTGGGGAGCTCTCCAGTCTCCTTTCACAACCTCTACCGTCACTGCTAGGCTCTGCCGGATCTGCCCCTATTTCTCCCCCACTCCATCAATACCAGCTCCCTCTGTTCTGTAAACAGGCCAGGGGCACTTTGCCTTAGAGCTTTTGCACCTGCTGTTCTCTTCTTTTCCTACTACACCCTTCAGCAGCCCCGTACTTTGTTCAGGTTTCTGTCCCAACATCATCTCATCACGAAGAGCGTTCCCGGTCACTGTGCCTAAAATAGCAATCCCCACCCCATCGTTGTCTGTTGCCTTGCCTTGCTACCCTTCTGTTCATCGCACCACTAAAGTATTGCCTGTGCATATTTATTGATTGTCTCCCAACCTATCCCCTCAATACACTGCTACTATGATGCAATTATCAAGAATGCAGAGTCTTTGTTTCAATCACTACTGTTCCTCCAACAACTAATGAATGATTATTAAATGTTTGTTGAAAAAAGGAACACCAGCCTGGGCAACATAATGAGATGTCATCTCTACAGAAAAGAGAATTAAAAAAAAAATTAGTCAGGCGTGGTGATATGTGCCTGTAGTTCCAGCTACTTGGGAGGCTGAGACAGGAGGATCACTTAAGCCTGGGAGGTCAAGGCTGCAGTGAACCGTGATTGTGCTACTGCACAAGAATTTTTTTTTTTTTTTTTGCAACTGACTCAATCATTCTTTTCCAACAACAGAAAACAAGGCAGAAAATCACAGCGAGAAAAAGAGTAAGGGCAAGAGAGGACTCTTTACTGGTCTCTGAGTCTTGATATGAAAGATGAAGGATCTAAACTGGTTATTAAGAAGAGGCAGATGGCTAACTGTAACTTCTTTCTACTCCAAAATTCTATACTGTTTGTGAAGAAATTTTTTTAGATTCACAGAATGGGGACCCACAGCATAGTTAGTAAAAGTGTCATTAACTAGGGATTAGGAAACACATTTGAGTCAAGGGTCTGCTGTCTACTAGCTAAATGACCATGAACATCACTTACTTGCTAAGTCTCAGGGTTCTAGTTGGTAAAAGAAATAAAACAGAGCCATCCTGCCGCTTTGAGGAATTATGAGGATTAGACGACATGAGAGTGCTCTCAAGTGTGTGTACTAATGGGGAAGAGCCTAGTGGTCCCAAGGGGAGCCTTGCCTTGTGGAGTTGCCTGTGTGGCACCGTGAGTTAGTGATTGAGAACTAGCCTGCCTGGGCTAGAATCCTGCCATAAACCCTAGGGAAAGTCAAGAAAGACAAGAGGCCTTGTCTTCATCTTGAAGACCCCTCGATGTAAGAACTTCAGATCAATGGCAGAGAAAGTCAGTAACCTCTCTGTGCCTCAGTTTCCTCAACTTTAAAATGAAGGTAACATTAGCACATTAGCGAAGGTAATAGTAGCACAATATTTGACCACATAAAAACATTATGAGGGTTAAATGAGTTAATATTTGTAGACATCTTAAAAATAGTGCCTGGCGTATACTAGGCACCATATGTATTTGCTATTTAAAACAAATTAACATCTTCAAAGAGACTAAACTAACACCTCAGACAACTGCGAAGGGAAAAATAAGAGTTGGGGTATTGGGAAGATGTTAAAGTCAGCAAATAGCTATTAATAAGAGTGGAAATGGGGAAGAGTGTACTGTTGCTTAACAGATACCTCCACCCCCTTACTTTCTTAGCATCCTCCAAATAAGCATTTCGGGTGTGTGTGTGTGTGTGTGTGTGAGCGTGTGTGTGTTTGGTGTGTGTGGGACTAGCTAAACTTCCCCTCCTCTTGTCTACCCACTGCCTCCTAGAATCAAAAAGTGGGGGTGGAACATCGCTGAGTATTGCAGGTCCGGGAGAGTGACCAGATGTAGCTTTAGCATGTGGCACCCAAAAGAGAGTTCATTATAACTGCTCACACAGAGTGAAGGGACATAGAGGGAAAGGGGAAGCACAGGGTTGGACAGCCAGGAGTTTTGTGTCATTCTTCAAAGTGACGGAAAGTCCTTGATCATGAGATTTTAAGAAAAAGGAACCTACCACCCCACGCAATAGTACCTTATTTTCCCCTGGAATTTTTACTTTAAATCATCTTTATTGGGATTTAGGTTAGCTTGAATCAGTTCCTTGAACACACACACACACACACACACATACACACAAACACACACTCTCTCTCTCAAAGCAAACGGGATCATCACCAACCACCATTTTATCATTGCTGCCGTCTATTAGCATGTACTTGAACATTGACTACAACAAAGGGGTCCAGTTATTCACAGTGGGCCCACTCACCTCTCGGACTTTTAAGTCTTCACTGCCAAAATGCCCACGACTATGTTCAACATCCAATAGGCCATCGAGATTATGTTGATACTGGACTTTTATTTGTTTAAAGAAACTAATTCAACTCACATTTGAATAATATTAAAATGAATGGTCTTTGAAACATGTCTGGAGATGGTTATTTGCTTGGGTATTCTGCCTCACTGGCCTGCCTAAATTTCTGTTATTGGCAAGGACCTGCCGGCAGCTCCTTCTTCCTCTGTGGGCGGGTATAGAGACAGGTGCAGCTTCTATCCCAACAATCCTGTCTTGCCGGAAATAAATAAATCATCACTTTTCACTGACAAATTCCCAAATGTGATCAACATTAATAGTAGGGAGAGTAATTTACTCCACTTCAGCATCAAAGTGGATGGATGCAGCATGATTCAGAGGTTAAATCTAAGGACACTGAAGTTTAAATTCTATTCCCTTCGCTTTTTGTTAAATGACCTTTGACTCTGTGCATCAATGCTTTTATCTGTATATTTCACCTTTGACTCTCTGTGTATGAATGCCTCCTTTCTGTGAAGGAAGTTTAAATTCTACTTGCCTCACTTTTTGTTAAATGACCTTTGACTCTCTGTGTACCAATGCTTTTATCTGTATATTTCACCTTTGACTCTCTGGGTATGAATGCTTCCTTTCTGTGAAGGAAGTTTAAATTCTACTTCCTTCACTTTTTGTTAAATGACCTTTGAGACTCTGTGTATCAACGCTTTCGTCTGTATATGCACATATTAATAGTATGTATCTCATGGTGTTGTAAAGATTAAACAAAATAATAACTGTAGACTACTTAGAGTAATGCCGAATATGCAGTGATTGCTGCATAAATGATTATTTATTAGTATTATTGATGGGAGATAAGATAGGAAATTGAAGAAATAGAAATAAGAACAGGGCAGAGAAAAGGAAGAATTAAGAGTGTGAGACAGAATATGCAGAGGGGATGGGCAAGGATTAAAACTTGTAGACTGCTCCATCTCCTACCCCCAGAGTGGGAGTGTCTCCTACGGTATGTGGAGAGACAGTCAGAGTCATGGTGTTTCCAAAATCATGATTAGAAAGTTGAGATCAGAGCATAAGACTGTGAATTTTGACTCAGAAAACTTTTCCAACATGGAACAGTCATGAGTTTGCACACTCAGACTTCCCTTATGTTGGTGATTTCTGGGGGGAAACGGGGATTTCTCCCTGCATCTCTCCACTGCTTCTCAGCCTCTTCAACGGCTCTGAATTCCAGGAAAATGCATAAAATGTAGACTCCGAAGCCTAATACTGAATATAAAGGACTCCCTCTAACAGAAACAGCAGCAGGAGGAATTCAGGGTTATTTTTGTGCTCAGAAAAGGTTTGCAGAATAATCCTTAACAGGCAAACAGATAATTCGGTAAAAGTGGACAGTATGTAAAAAGTATTCCTGGCTTTACTTTCATTAAAAAACAAAAACAAACAAAGAAAACTCCCATTCCCTCTTTCATGGATCCTTGATTAAATGGCTATCTCATTACTAGTCTCCTTTTCCAGAATTCCAACAACCAACACGTAAACTCAAACTCCCACCACCTTTTCTCCTGTTTATGTTCCTTGGACCATTCCCAGACAGAGGAGTCCTGCCCAGGATCTCCGTGCAGTAAAGCCACGGCTCTTCCTCAGAATGCGTGGAAAGTGAGGGTGAAAAACAGCAGCCTTAGCTAACGTCTGTTAAACGATATATTCAGCTACTATGCCAAGTGTTGTATGTGTATTATCATTATCATCATTTTGATTCTCAAAACAATTCTACTACATTAATACCTTCCCCATTTTGAAGCTGAAACAAAAGTCAGAGGAGGAATATAACTTACTCAGGGTCACAAAACTCATAAACAAAATAATTCACTACTAGCCGATTTGACAATTTATTTCAGTTTTAGTAGATAAAAGAAGTGTATCCTAGAGCTACCTTTTATCTTAGCAGGTATTAACCTTTTGCATCAAGAATTTGAAAACAATGAGTGAGGAGGTCAGGTGGAAGAAAGAAGAACCAATGAGATTGGGATTCACCTTAAGATTAGAAAAACCAACGTCTATTTCCACCTCTACCAATTTAGATATTGAAATTTCACGTGAATTTTTTAACCTCTAAATCTTGCTTTATTTTTCTTGCATAATGTAATGAATAATATCTATCTTTCCCATCTCAATGGTTTTCATATGGGTAACATAAGAATGTAGGCATAAAATATTGTAAAATGTTTTGAAAATTGAGTGGTATCAAATGCCACCTTGTCTAGTCTCTCTCTGGAAGATTAAGGACATTCCCAGTACCAACTTTTCCTCACCTAGTTGCATTTTCTGTTTGCCATTCTAGAGCAGCCCACAGAGGCTCCAAAAATTTGATTTGACCTGTGTTAATGTTACACAGTTTTCTTTGTACTAATAACAATCAATATTCAGGTTGTTCTTTTAGTTTACTGTTATGCCGTAAGTAAGAAAAATAGGGTTTTTAATTCAAGTTTTCCAACTATTCTTTTGAGACTGTGTAAAATGGGATAGTAATCTCTTCCTCATTTGTTTTAGAGTTTCGGAAGGATAAAAGCAGCGTCATGTCTCCAACTGTATTTTGAAAATAAAGGGAGTTTATAGAGATGAGACCTACCCAAGGATAACAATGAGTCAAGCATCACTCTAACCTGATGGAGCAATCAACTATAATTAAGAAAGACATCTCTGTCTCAAAAACCACCACAATTGAATGCCAAGAAGAAACTGCTTTTAAGTCATTCAAGCTTTTCGATGATCTTTCCTTTGCCAGGCTTTGTGGGTGAGTTTACCACGTTCTGGCTCCTCTGAGAAGGATTTGCTTCAAACCTTTGGAAACTGAGCTCTCCAAAACCAGATAAAATTCAGAAATCTAGACTTTAAAGCTGAAAACCACTTAGGTTTGGATTTTAAGTCTTTCCCCAGCCAGTTGGATCCTGCTGAGTACAGTAAATACTGAGACTCAGCAGTTCTATTACAAACATCAAAAGAACAGTTCAGTCTTTCTTAAGGGCAAGTTTTAAAACTTTACGGAAAACTAGGAGGGGATCAGCAAGGGTTGGAACTCACAGGTTTGCAGGCAAAGGAGCAAGATCCATACGTGGTGTTGAGCCATCTCTCTTGGGGTCTAATCTGTGGAAAAGCACAGCACTGTTCCAGCACAGTCAGTTTCACTCGAGTTTTTGTCCTCCTTTTTATAGCTAAGTTGAAGAAAGGAAGTGCAACTAACTTCCTTGAGTTAACATTGGTGTTGTATTACTGTGCTAGTTTTTTTTTTAATTTAAAGGGCCTAGCATTAATTATTTAATCTATTGTGTGCCTACTATGTGCCAGACACTCTTCTGGGTGCTGGCAATATACAGAGCAACAAAGCAACTGATCACCCTCTTTTCATGGAGTTTTTACTCTTTTTTGGAGTAATCAACAACTAAACAAGCAATTCCAATGTAACGTAATAAGTGTTGTAACAGGGAAAATACAGGGAACTCTGAGAGAACAGTAGGGGCATCTATCTCAGGCTAAGAAAAGTTGGAGTAGGCTTTCTGAAGAAATTGACGACCAACCTCAGACAAGCTTGAAGAATGAATTACTATTATTAGGCAAATGGTGGTGGGGGATGTGAAAGAGAAAAAATGTTTTGACATATGGAAGGAGGCTAAAAAATTGTAGCAATTAAATTTATATAATTATAGTTATATAAAATAATCACAATATATAATTATGTATTATATATAATCATATTTTAACATAAATTTTATATTAATTATAGCATACTTAGTTAATTATATATTATTTAATATTTAATATAATCAATTATATATTAATTATATATTATTAATTATATCAAGTCAAAGGTTGAAGGGAAGGTGGAAGAGATATAATACTGAGTTATATTAAATATTATGTTAATGTATAATTATATTTATATATGATACAATAATATATAATTATATAATATATGAATACATAAAATAGTATAACTTTATAAATATAATTATGTATGATTCCATGATATCATCATGAAACATGATTATGATCACACCTTATTAGGGACACAAAAAGCATTTGATAAAAATTAAAGCTGAAAGAGATTTTTAGACTATCAAATCTATTCTGCAGAAGGAGAAACTGGCTCAGAAGGAGAGGAAGTGATTTTTCCCTATTTCACTCAGTGAATTAGTAAACTGAGGTAAAAGCCAGCAAGTGTCACTTGGAAAAGACAGTGACTCCTGCACATGAGGGACGGCAGGTGCAGAGGCATGCTTAGGTGGAGCTGAGCTAGATTTAACAGGACTTTTTCTTGTGGAGGGTCCTCATCCTGGTTAATAAGGAGAAGAGTGATTGCGTAATGTGTGTATGGGAGAGGTTGTCTGGGAATGGTGATGGAAATGGATATTTGGGCCCAGAAGCTAAGCAGTTTGACCCAGCTGTTTTGGGGAGTGCTGGGAATGCTGGGGACGCTAGCCCTGAGACCTGGAGAATGTGTAAAGCTTTTCCAACTGAGAGGAGTCTTCATGCCAGCTAGCTTATTCCTAGGAAATCTGGGCCTCTAGAATCACTCATTAAACAATCCTCCTGATCATTTCCCATATATACTTACGTAATACTGAATATAGTTGACCCTTGAGCAATGTAGGGGTTTGGGGTGCTGTCCCCTCAAATGGTCAAAAGTCCATGCATAACTTTTCACACCCCTAAACTCAACTACTAATAGCCTGCTGTTGACTGGAAGCCTTACCAACAACACAGTTGATTAACACGTATTCTATGTTGGAGGAAGCAGCAATGGAGAAAGGGTTTACAGTGTGCCTATATAAACTGGTTATAAGTAATGTATAAAAGAAATCAGGAACACCTTAAATCACTTCCACTTTAAACTGTAGAAGACCATGGAGGCCTCTGGGGAGGAAGGCCCCTCTACTATCAGCATGTTCCCAGAAACAGAGTGACCTAAGCTCTGATATTCTAAACATAGTGCCTAAGGACATAATACTCCCCTGAAGCACTGGAATGTAACCAGACTTGCAGGCTCCTTGCTAAGCCCACTCCCGCCAGCTGCACGGTCTATTGATAAGCATACGCTTTTAGCTCTTGAAAAATTCTCATAAACCACCACTGCTAACAACTTTATGTTTGATGCACAGCTTCTTTTCACGAAGAAGAGATACAAGAGGTCGAAGGGAAGGTGGAAGAGACAGGCAGTCAGTGTAACTTTTCAGAAACATATTTAATTTTTGTCTGACTTTTTTCTTGTTTCTCTATGGTACCCCTTCTTACTTCTACCATTTGTTTTAGTTTTAGTGCCTGTATCATACTACAGAAGGGTCCATGTCATAAAAGAAGTCAACACTAGTCCTGAATAGTCAGAATTCTTCTGCCAGACTGTCTAATGTCGGCTTGTTTGCTGGCACTGCTGCTTCTGCGTCCTCTTCCTCATTGTTTGATCCTGGCTTAGAAGTATTCTTCTCCATTGGGTCATCTGTTAATTCCTCTAGCGTGGTGTCTACTCTTGAATTTTGGTGAGATCTATTGCTTGAAATCCTTTATCCCACACCTTTTTTTCTTTTGGCCATATCCACAATATCTTTCATAATTTCCTTGATTAGCTCTGTCAGAAATCCCGTGAAGTCACACACAACCTTTGAACACAGTTTTCTCAAGCAGAATTTATTGTCTCAGGCTTAATGGCTTTCGCCACTTTTTCTGCAACAATGATGGCATCTTTAATGGTGTAATCCTTCGAGACTTTCATGATGGCCCTCTCTTGGAGTTCTCTTCCATAGCATTGAGAATCCTTTCCATACAGTACGTGTATAATGAGCCTTAAAGGTCCTTATGAGCCCCTGATCTATAGGCTGAATTAGAAACATGTTTGGGGGACAAGTATACCATTTTAGTGCTTTTGATGGTTAACTCATGGGGCTCTGGGTGGCCAGGGGCACTGTCCAATATGAAAAGAACTTTAAAAGGCAGTCCCTTACTGGCAAGGTATTTTCTGACTTAATGACAGAGTATTGATTAAACTAATCCAGGAAAACTGTTCTTGCCCAGACCTTCTTGTTGTACAATCAGAAGACTGGCTGCTGGTGTTTATCTTTTCCCTTCAAGGCTCAAGAGTTAGCAGATTTATAGATAAGGGCAGTTGTGATCACAAACTCAACTGGAGTTCCACAAAATGGTAGAGTTATTTATCCCTTTCAGCCTTAAATCCTGGTGCTAGCTTCTCTTCCTTACTAATATATGTCTTTTGTGGCATTCCCCCCCTCAACACACACTATACCACTCCCCACAGAATAGAGCACATTCATCTGCATTAAAAACCTGCTCTCCTTACTTGGTATATTCTCAGAAAAAAAAGAAAAGGAAAGAAAAGAAACAACCACAGACCTGCTCTCCAGTAACAGTTTGAATGTAAAGAAAAAATAAAAAACTGCTCAGATAGGTACCTAAGTGAGAACCTGGCCAGAAAGGGAGAATTTTTTTAAACAAAATTATGAGGGGCCATTATTTTGGACTGAGCTTATGCACTAGGTCCCAACAAACCAAACCAAACTAAAATGGAGGCACTCATGCTAAATGTGACATAATCAAACTAAGGCTTCAGGAAAACACATAAATCCTAGAACAGACCAGATTTTGTTTTTTCTCCTGAAAACAGGATGTTCCGGCTTAAGGAGGGACCCTCTCTCTGCTGAGTCCTTATTCCCTCCTTGAAAAACCCACTGTTCTACTGTTTTCCAGTGGGTTTCAAAACCATATAAGTCCATTTACAATAGTGATAGCCACATCAGTGACTAAGATTTTGGTCAATCTCTCAAAATCGAGAAAATGCTCAAAAGGGAAAAATCGCTGAAGCAAATTAAATACTGCCTGAGAAGGACTCCAAACTTCTATATTTGAGTCCTTCTGGATGAACTGTATCCTAGCTTAGTAGTCAGACAAAATTGAACACCTAACTTAATAGTATGCACCCATAACAATAGCTCAATGTTGGCCAATCCTAGTGGCCATACTTCATACACTCATAGACTGCTGAGTGTTCAAACTATTCAAATAAGTCAAACGCTGAGCTGTAACCAATGTTGCTGTTTCTGTATCTCAATTTTGATTCCTGAATGTCACTTTAACTTTTTTGTCTATAAATTTGTTCTGCCCACGAGGCATCCCTGGAGTCTCTGTGAATCTGCTGTAATTCAGGGGGCTGCATGATTCGCAAATCCTTCATTGCTCAATTAAACTCCTTTAAATTTAATTTGGCTGAAGTTTTTCTTTCATCAACTGCAAATGCTACCATGTATAATCCGTGTTTGTGTACGTTTTGATAAGTCTTAACTTTTTAGAATAGATTTGTGTATATTTTATGGTAGTAAATGATAAAATAGACTAGTATCTACATATATTTATGCATTCGTGACATACCTAACTTTTTCATAGTTTTAAAAATATTTCTAGGCTATGCAGTTCATCTGCTGGTTTTTTCAAATTGTCAAAAATCTCCAAAAGTTTTCAGTGCATTTATTCTCAGAAATCTACATATAAGTGGGCATGCACAGTTTGAACCCATATTGTTCAAGAGTAATTGTAGTTGAGTGTCTTTGTGTAGATACAGTGAACTGGACAGTTATTTGGGACCAAAGAAGTATCAAAAATAATGAAATTTCCAAAATTATTTTTTGTTGGTTTAGTATATTATATATTACAGCTTTGAAAACCATAGAAATCAGTTATCCCAGTTTTTTTCCATAAAAGACCCATTTTTCCAAAGCATTATGCACAGTTTTAATTAGAATATAACAACAGATGATATTCCATAATTTTTTAAATATAAAATGAAGTCAATGACTCAAAAAATTATCAGCTGGAATGTTTGAGGGGACATTTCATAATATCATTACAGATATAAAGTATAATGGTTCAACTTTTTAGTGCTTGATAGGGAGGAATCATGATAAAAAGGTCAATATAAAATCATTTGATTATAGCAGCAATATCTAACATTCGAAATGCATCCATGATTTCTTGTATAATCCTATTAAAGTATATTTTCACATCTGTTATAACTGCTATTGCAAAGGAGAAATACTATTGTCTTATTTTCCAAGAAATATACACAGAGCAATTTTTTTCTCCAGGATACTTGTGCAAACCAATATGAGTTCTAAATTCTTCGCATAATATATAAAACAGGAGAAGCCTCTTCAGGTTTATTTTCCGAAGTCTGGAATGCCGGCACTTTCCAATTAGGCAACAGTTCTTCATTCCTGTAATCTGGCTCAAAGCTGCTGCTACTGTGGGCTTAGAGCAGCAGACATGATTTCTTTTTAGGATTCTTCTTTTCCACTGGTGTTTTTCTATTTATCTGTCTGACCAGGTCGTAAAATATCTCATTAATATTGATCTTTGACTTTGCAGAAGATTCTGAAAAGGCACAGTTACACCACTGTCTTGCTAAATTCTGGCCCTGTTCTTTGCAACTACTCACTCATCTTCCAGGTCACATTTATTGCCAACCAAAATCATTAGAACATCTTCTGTGTCCTTAACCCGTACAATCTATTCCCTCAGGTCCTGTAAGTTGTTAAACGTGGACTGAGCTGTAATAGAATATGCTAGTGCAAAACCCTGGCCATTTTTTAAATACAAATCCCTCATTGCTGCAAATTGCTCTGTTTCTGCAGTATCCAGGATTTCGAGCATACACTGTTGGCAATCGACTTCAACTTAACTTTCTGTAGGAGTCTTCTATGGTTAGGTCATAATTTCCAACAAAAATTCCCTGAACAAACTGAACCATCAGAGCAGACTTCCCACCACCTCCTGAACCAAGGATCACTAGCTTGTACTCATGCATGATGTGGTCTGTTTAAATACTGACGATCTCACCGGTTTGGAATCTTCTCCACCTCCTCCTCCTCCTTCACCTCCTCCTCCTCCCTTCTCTCCGCCATGTCTCCTGTTCCAGCTCTGTGCGACCACCTCCAAAATTAATTATATTTTATTTCTCTCTCTTTTTTTTTTTTTTTTTTTTTTTGAGACGGAGTTTCGCTCTTGTTACCCAGGCTGGAGTGCAATGGCGCGATCTCGGCTCACCACAACCTCTGCCTCCTGGGTTCAGGCAATTCTCCTGCCTCAGCGTCCTGAGTAGCTGGAATTACAGGCACGCGCCACCATGCCCAGCTAATTTTTTGTATTTTTAGTAGAGACGGGGGTTTCACCATGTTGACCAGGATGGTCTCGATCTCTTGACCTCGTGATCCACCCGCCTCGGCCTCCCAAAGTGCTGGGATTTACAGGCTTGAGCCACCGCGCCCGGCCTATATTTTATTTCTCAAGATTAAACCATAGTACTTTCAATTTTTTAGTGAGTAAATCTTCCTGCAATATGTACTTACTACACGTTCAAAACTATACACCTGTCACATATTAGTTGCACATAGAAGGAAGAAAGGAGACAGAACATGAGGTTGCCAAGAGCTAAAAACTTGATTTTGTATCCTCTTTCTTTTCTTTCTTTCCTGCTCCTTCTCTGTAGAAACGTTTCTCCTTCTTTTGAGATGTCACGCTTGATTGGTCTTATGTCTACGTCTTTAGAAATCCTACATTGGTGTCTTGTTCATGGTCTTATCTCCCGTTAAGTCTGAATCAGTGTCTTTGTGTTTTAACCTTAGGCTACCTGATAACAAATGAGTATCAAGACCATGTTGGCTTTTGAGACTTCCTTCTATTGATGATGATGTGAAAGTATACAAAGGCCCTCTCATTCCATGGAAACAATAGGAAAACCATGGACAAAATAAAAATTCTACCTTTTTATAGTGCATGTAAGAAACGTTTGGTGGACTGAATTCAATCTAGAAATGAGCTCTTTGTAGGTAAGCAGAGTGCCTACTCCCAGACCTTGAGCAGGAAGCTAGTCTATGGTACAGCTCAAGAGAAGGGACGGCCTGCCATTAACAAAGATTTTGTAGAAAAAGGACAAATTGAATAAAATTTGCATGAAAGATGGGCTGGCTGGACAGACTGGAATTTAGAAGAGCCCCCAATGCAAGAACAAATTGCTTTGTACGATTCCTATCCCTTTCTAGAATTTTGCTGAGAAAGTGGCACAAAGAAGGGATTTCAAAGCAGAGACAAATTGTATGGTACCACGTAGTTCATAAGAGTTGGATTCTGAGATTTTAATTTAAAAGTAAACCAAAAACACTAAAACTGCAGCCCCACCCCTTCCTACATCAAACATTGATAAGATTTAAAAGGCGGTTGTGTTTGACATGATTTGTGGAAGGAAAATAAAAAGTAAAAAATAAAAATAAAAATACATAAATTATAAATTTTAAAAAGGTAGTTGTGGTGAGGGAAGTTGAGGGTTGGGTTAATTACAAGTGAACTCGATCTAATTAAAACTGTGGCCTTGCCTAGATCAATTTAATTCCATGGCAACAATTAATGATAAGCTGCTCACTCAAACTGCCAGACAGAGGAAAGGGCTTACCTTCCAGGGATATAAACAAGGCAAAGCAAATTAAAAAAAAAAAAAAAAATTCCACTTGAATATTTACTATCCTTTTATACTTAATAATTGAGAATTGTTAAGAAGCAAGAAATTTTGATTCATAATGAGGAAAAAAATCAATAGAAGCAGGTTACAGATGACCCACTTGTTGCAAATAGCAAAGTCTTTAAAACAACTGTTATAAACATGAAGTGGGTCTTCAAAAAGTTCACGGAAAATGCATATAGTGAAAAAACTATGCATGGATTTAAAAAGTTTTTTCGGTTGTTTTGCACCAAAATAAGCTCGTACTAACTTGTTATAATATGTCTGAATGGAATTTAGTTTGAGGTACTAAGGATAAGAAATCTATTAGCTTGAAGAGAGCCCCTATTACAGCAACATGAATTCCGCTAAAATTGAAGTAACAAACATCAAATTTGTTGTGAAGCTTGGGTAGAAGAATGGTGAAATCACTGATGCTTTATGAAAAGTTCATGAGGACAATGCCCCAAAGAAATCAGCAGTTTACAAATGGGTAACTCATTTTAAGAAGGGACAGCACAATGTTGAAGATGAAGCCAGCAGCTGACCATCCACATCAGTTTGTGAGGGAAAACTTCATCTTGTTCATGCCCTCATTGTAGAGGACTAATGATTAAGCCGCAGAAACAATGACCAACACTGTAGACATCTCAATTGGTTAAGCTTACACAATTACACTGAAAAATTAAAGTTAGGCAAACTTACCACTCAGTGATAGCCAAAGTGATTGCTCCCAGATCAGCTGAAGACAAGAGTAAAGCTTTCATTGGAAATTTGAAACAAGCAGGATGATCCCACTTTGAAAATGCTTTGTCGAAGCATTTCTTTAAAGATTTGTAACAGGAGGTGTAACATGGCTTTATCAATATGACCCTGAAGAAAAAGCACAATGAAAGCAATGGCCGCCAAGAGGTGGAAGTGGTCCAGTCAAAGTGAAAGTGAAGCAGTCAAGAGCAAAAGTCACTGCAACAGTTTTATCGGATGCTCAAGGCATTTTGTTTGTTGACTTTCTAAAGCCCTAAAGAACAATAGCATTTGCTTATTATGAAAGTATTTTGGAAAAGTTAGATAAAGCTTTAGCAGAAAAATGCCCAGAAAAGCTTCGCTAGAGTCTTTCTCTGCAACAATGCTCCTGCTCATTTTTCAATGGGAAATCGTTAGGATCCACTTTACAGTTCTGATTTGGCTTCTTCTGACTTTTTTCTGTCTCCTGATGTTAAAAAAATCTTTAAAGGACACGCATTTTTGTTTAGTTGATAATGTAATAAATACTATGTTAACATAGTTAAGTACTCAGGAGACTCAGTTCTTTAGGGATGTTCTAAATGGCTAGTATCATCATTTACCGAAGTGTCTTGAACTTGATGGAGCTTCTATTAAAAAATAAAGTTTACATTTTTAATTTTCCTTTTTAAATTTTATTTTTTCATAAACTTTGATGTCCGAGACTGGAGAGATTTATATTTCTGGACAGAAATAAAAACCCATAAAGGAACCCAATGGAAGTTCTAAATTGGTTTCAGCATTTAAGAACAAGAAAACAAATACCAGTTTAATTCTTGTTCTTTAACTTTTCCATCTGGAAACATTTAAGATTTTCCCTTTATCATAGAAGTTTAAGATTTTTCCAGGACGTGTCCTGGTGTGTTTGCATGTGTATTTTTGCCTGGAATCTGTTGTATTTTCAGTCTGATGGTTCAAATGTTTCTTTAGCAAAGGAAATTTTTCTTTTGTTTCTTTGATTGTGGATTCCTTTTTGGCCTTTCTACTTCCTCTTCCTAAAAGTCCTCCTAACTATTTAAAGCTATCCTCCATATTGCTGAATTAATATTTTCTAATTTTCTCTTTGTCGTCTTGCTTTACATTATGATAGAGTTCCCTATAGACACCCTACAGAATGGGTTCTCAGCTATGTCTATAACTTTCAGCTATTTGCTTGAGTTTTAAATTTTGGTAATATGCTTTTATTTCCAAGTCTCTTCATAGCATCCAGTTATACCTGATTAATAATTATCTGTAATCCCATGTTGGAAAATTCTCTATACTATAGAAAGTGTAGATTAAAAAATAAAACATAAGGATAAAACTCTATGGAAAACAACTATAACTGAAAGAAAAGAGAAGAAAGAAAGAATTGTTAAAGCAATAGGAAAAACACCAGGAGAGGTGATATCATGAAAGCCAAACAAGGAAGAATTTCAATAAGAGAGAAGTGTGAAAACATTTTGAATTACGCAAATAATTAAAAGGGAAATGAAAAAGTACATGCAACTTTTTATTCTGCTTTTTTTTTTTATTATACTTTAAGTTCTGGGATACATGTGCAGAATGTGCAGGTTTGTTTCATAGATATACACATGCCATGGTGGTTTGCTGCACCCACCAACCCATCATCTACATTAGGAATTTCTCCTAATGCTATCCCTCCCCTAGGTGCCAACCCCCTGACAGGTCCCAGTGTGTGATGTTCCCCTCCCTGTGTTCATGTGTTCTCATTGTTCAACTTCCACTTATAAGTGAGAACATGCAGTATTTGGATTTCTGTTCTTGTGTCAGTTTGCTGAGAACGATGGTTTCCAGCTTCATCCATGTTCCTGCAAAGGACATAAACTCATCCTTTTTAATGGCTGCATAGTATTCCATGGTATATTATGTGCCACATTTTCTTTATCTAGTCTATCATTGATGGACATTTGGGCTGGTTCCAAGTCTTTGCTCTTGTGAACAGTACTGCAATAAACATACGTGTGCAAGTACATGCAATTTTTATAATGTCAAGCAAAGGTTAGGCTCTGAGTAAGCAATGCAAAACAATCAAATAGCATAAGAAGACTCCAAAAACATGTATCTCTGTGACCATAGCTTTGAGCTTTACAATAAAACCATCGGGATACATAAGCTAACTACTCTGATCTGATCACTATACATTATATATATCAAGACATCACTATGTACCCCATGAATATGTATAATTATTATTTGTCAATTAAAAAATTAACTAAATCTTTTAAAAAAGAAAACGAGTTTCAGTTTCAGTTTTGCTACTTACTGAGTAGAATACTTGTATTAATGTCAGGTGGTCAAGTTGAATAATCTCTGATTTCTTTTTCTCTTCTTTTTCTTTTTTCTTTTTTTTTTTTTTTTGAGATGCAGTTTCAGTCTTGTCGCCCAGGCTGGAGTGCAATGGTGTGACCTTGGCTCAGTGCAACCTCTGCCTCCTGGGTTCAAGCAATTCTCCTGCCTCAGCCTCCTGAGTAGCTGAGATTCCAAGTGTCCACCCACCATGCCCAATGAACGTTTGTATTTTTAGTAGAAATGGAGTTTCCCCATGTTGGCCAGGCTAGTCTTGAACTCCTGACCTCAGGTGATCTGCCCGCCTCAGACTCCTAAAGTGCGGGGATCACAGACGTGAGCCACCACGCCCAGCCCATGAATGTAAAGTTTTATTAGAACATTAAAAAACAAAACAAAGAAAAACCTGTCACAAGGAAAGTGAAAGGAGGAAACTACAATTTACATGAGAACCACAATAAAGTTCTAAGATGGCACTGTGATGCAAGTAAATGAAGGCTTGGGAGAAAAGGTAAAGAATCACTGCCCCTACTCCTCAGCTATGCCACCCTAATCAGGTTTCTTACCCGTTCTAAGTCCTGTTTTTCTCATCCATAAAACAAGAATTGCCATAGTAGCGCCTTAAGTTTGTTTAGGGGATTAAATAAGAGTGTCTGAAAACACTTAGCAAAGTGCTTGGCACGTTATACACTTTTCATAAATGTTACTTCTTAATAGTATTATCATTAATAGATGAATAATACACAGTTTGAACATTAATGATCTGGAAAACTGTCCACCAGAGGGCAACGGATGGTAAAAGATCAGGCACCAAACAATAAGACAGACAAAATGATCATTTATTGAGTGCTAGGTTTGTTCCCAGAGCTATGTTCAACACCTCCACATGAGAAACAGTGAAAGAAGTGGGATTGATTGGCCCGGAAAAGAGGAAACCTAGTGAGGGGGCTGTGATTAAGTGATCAGGTGGATTCATGTGACAATTATGGCCAGGTATCTGAAATGCTTGTGTTTGGCGTCAAAATGTCTCCAAGGACATGATCATGAAAAACGAAGAGGCTTGTGTTGAAACCATAGTAAACCACAAGTGTTGCTCCAGGAAAGTACAGTGGTTCAACATAAATATATTCCCCCTAACAATTGTAGTCATCCCAGAACAAACAGTTCAAACCAAGACTAGATAGACTTTTGACATAAATGTTATTGTAGGAATTTCTCATTGTGTAGTTGAATCTTGAATGTCCCCAAACAAGCACAGTCTTGCTCTGTTGTCCGGGCTGGAGTGCACTGGTGTGATCTGGGCTCACTGCAACCTCTGCCTCCTGGTTCAAGTGATTCTCCTGCCTCAGCCTCCTGAGTAACTGGGATTACAGGTGCACACCTCCATGTTCGGCTAATTTTTGCACTGTTAATAGAGATGGGGTTTCACCATGTTGGACAGGCTAGTCTTGAACTCTTGACCTCAGGTGATCTGCCTGCCTCAGCCTCCTAAAATTGTTGGGATTACAGGCATGAGCTACTGTGCTTGGCCAAAAGGGTTTCATTCTTATACAGTCTTCTCAGCTAGCTAGTGTACAGGGTCATGAACTTCGAGCTGTCTGTCTAATAAATTGTGCTTTTCTAGCTGACTCAAAAACCCTATAGCAGCAGCATGTGTGTAACCTAACATGATAAATATCAGAAAGAGAAGGGCTAAATTTTGCGACAAGTTTGGTATTTTCAACATGCAAGCTGAATTGAAGTACCTAATCACTTTCTCTTTATCAGCCTAGGAAAATCTATTCTGGGATAATGAAAAGCAAAGAAGCCTGTGTTTAACTGTTGGTCAGAAAGATCATAAAATGTCAGCCAATGCTTGTTAGCATTTTCTCAAGTTAATTAGGGGAAACAATGAAAAGAACAGCAAGTCACACACACACACACACACACACACACATATGTGCACACACATTTCTTAGGTTATTTGCTCAGAGACAATTATTAGCATCCAATCCACTCTTCAAAGCATAGAGAAAGGTTCTGCTTTTAAATAAAAACTTTTTTCCCTTCCTTCTTCCTCCTCTCAGTTCCTCTTTCTCTTTCCTATTTTTTCAAAACTGATTTGAAGAGAAGATAAGCAAGTTGATAAGATTCATGTTAGTTTAAAAAGACATTCCCAATAATCCCAGTGGTCTTGTATATAGAGAGATATAGCTGGAAAATGAATACTGCTATGTACCAGAATTAATTATTCTATTGTAGTTATTGTACTTATGTTACTATTTATGCTTACAAAAAAGACAAATAAAGATCAAATAATATGGGAATTAAGCAGAATAAGGAAGAGAAAAACTAACGTGTCTTCCAGAAGGATGCTATGGTTGCTTTGAATGAAAAGTCAATGGTTATTTGGGCTCTGTCCCTTTCCCTCCACCCTGTGTCACCAATTTCTGCCTCATTACTGGGCAGTAATGCAAACACACATAGATACTTTATAACCTAGTTGCAGAAATAATATCTCCTGACCTCACTTCTTCCACTATATACCATCTCATTTTCTTTGCTCTTATTAAAAGCGAAACGTATTTAAAAATAAATGTATTGTCATCTCTCTTCTTCCTTGCTTTATTTTCAGCCTTCTCCAATACAGCTCCTGAGTCCACTAACGCTCCTCCTGCCAAGTTTATCAGTGATCTCTATAGAACTCTACTGGTTATTTCTTTATTCTCCTCTTTCTAGAGGAAATATACAAGTTTTTTTCTTTTTTCGAGACAGAGTCTTGCTCTGTCACGCAGCTTAGAGTGCAATGGTGAGATCTTGGCTCACTGCAACCTCCACCTCCTGGGTTCATGTGATTCTCCTGCCTCAGCCTCCTCAGTAGCTGGGACTACAGGCGTGTGCCATGACACCCAGCCGATTTTTGTATTTTTGGTAGAGATGGGGTTTCACCATGTTGGCCAGGCTGGTCTCAAACTCCTGACCTCAGGTATCCACCTACCTTGGCCTCCCAAAGTGCTGGGAGTACAGGCGTGAGGCACTGCACCTGGCCTAGAGTAAGCATATAATTTATTATCCAAACCAGGAGATGTTTGGGATAAAGAAGCACTTAACTGATTAATGTTATTTGATTTTTTTGGAATATTAATATATGGCATGAAAAATCTATTTTTATTATATTGGTAAAATAGTAAAACAGTTTTGCTAAAAACATTTTGAAAATAAAACTATTTCTAAAATATATTTATGTTTATTGAGGTAAAAATCAAAATTTTATGTATTACTACTTACATATTAAACCATATTTATGTTATTGGTCATCTGGCCATCATCAATAACATAAATAGAATAATCATTTCTGGGACACAGGCACAGAGCTGCAGGTTTTTAGCTGTATCTATCTCTCATACCAGGTCACTGGACTATTTTTCTAAAAATGTCCTTTTTAGCTAACTTTGATCTTATTACTTTAATTGTCTTCTAAAATTGCCTTGTGAGCATCTTCAAATTTGCATTTTCTACCTTGAGGGAGAGTTGGAGGGAAATTCGCTGAGTCTAGGCCTGAGCTAAATGTTGAGCTTAGTCTAGGCTGAGGAAGAAAGAACAGTAAACATTTTCTTGAATGTGTAAGTGTAGAGGGAAAATTTGGAAGCTGCTATGGTTTGAACATGTCCCTTAAGATTTGTATGGTGAAAATGTAATCTCCAATCCAACAGTGTTGAAAAATGGATCCTAATGGGAAGCGTTTCAGTCATGAGGGCTCTACACTCATGAATGGATAATTGGCATTATAAAGAGGGTTTGTGGGAATAGGTTCACTCTTCTCTGCTTTTCTGCCATGTGAAGACACTTTACGGCCCTCCTATCTTCTGCTATGTGAGGATGCAGCAAGTAGGCCCTCAAAAGATGCCAGCGCCTGAGTTTTAATTTCCCAGGCTCCAGAACTGTGAGAAAATAAGTTTCTATTCTTTATAAATTACCCAGTCTCAAGTCTTCTGTTATAGCAGCACAAATGGACTAAGAAACCTGAGGTCATCCCTAACACATGTCTGATTTTCCCACGGGACATATGCTAGGTTCTAGGAGTGCGTCAGAGTCTGGTGATCTAGACAGACGTCTTCTAAAAGCAGCATTAAATCTTTCACAGTCCTGCATACCGTGAAAGAGACGTCCTGTGTTCTTTGTATCTCCTGCTAGATGACAAGCTCAAACACTTAGTGGGAACTTAGTAACTATTTGTTGAATGAGTGAAGCATTGAGTAGAACTAGAAGCCTTCTGTGAAATAAACTTAGTACAGTTAACCTTGCAGAGCCTGTCATCAATTCACATTGGCCTCCCTATCTCCTTTCAGCATGTAAGAGCTGAAAACCAGCCACGGTTTCAGCCAGTCTGTGATGGTCCACATCCTGTAGATACAAGGGAGTGGCAGGGACGCTAGGCTTGGTGGCTTGTGTTGCTATATCACCCTCTCGTGGCTGGTGTGTGGAACTCATTACAAAATCCTTCGTGTGGTATAATCTCTAAGGTGGTAAGCTCTCAACCCAGATCCCATTTTGGTTTCAGGTTAGATTTGGGCATCAGTATTTTTTAAAGTTACCCAGGTAATTCTAACATTTAGGTAACCTTGGGTGTTACTGGCAGATTTGGGCCATGCTTAAATGACCAGGTGGCCACCTTTGGTAGATCGACTTCTTGGTATATAGAAACGTATTTAGTCCTCTCAAAGCTCACCAGGGGGCCAGCATATCTCCAGATCAGTGGTTCTCAACTGGGGGAGATTTCGCCAAGCAGGGGACATTTGGCGTTTGGAGATACTTGATTGTCACAATCAAGGACAGGGCACGTGCTATGGCATCCAGTGGGCAGAGGCCAGGGGTGCTGTTAAACACCCTACAGTGCACAAGACAGCCCCGCAAGAAAAATTTATCCAACTCCAAATGTCAATAGTGCCGCAGTTGAGAATCCCTGCTCTAGATTTTGTCCACAGGGGGAATCTGGTGGACTTCGCGGAAGGGAATTACTCTGGAAGTGACAAAAATTAAACAATCCTTTCAACACAGGTCTCCATGTGGAGGGTGCTTCCTGATCTTTTGCGAAGGGGATGCCAAGCTAACCCTTGTCCACCCCCAGGAAAGGGACAACCTCACATCCTATCTGATCAAATCTGCCTCCTTCAGCATTTCATAACCGTAACATGGAGACGCAAGGCCAACAAACATGTCATGCCATACTACTGCGTTATAAATCCTTTAGGAGACACAAGACGAAAGTGCCATTTCCTTGATGGACTGGCTGTAATTTATTTATTTTCAAAAAGTAGAACAATAAACTTCAAAAGAAGAATCAATTCACAGTAGCTTCTCAGCCAGCACACACCACCCCCTGTAACAATCACATCCCCGCTGTGTGACTGGAGGAAGCGTCCTGAAGAGCCTGGGGCTGTGCCCAGTTGTATTTCAGAACATCAGTCCCTTCAAACCGAGAATGGGTGTGTTCCTCCTGACTTCTCTAGAATTCAGACGTGCTTGGTCAAAAGAAAACAACA
This sequence comes from Saimiri boliviensis, assembly GCF_048565385.1. Classification (NCBI taxonomy): domain Eukaryota; kingdom Metazoa; phylum Chordata; class Mammalia; order Primates; family Cebidae; genus Saimiri; species Saimiri boliviensis. The sequence goes on along the minus strand of NC_133467.1, from coordinate 31,244,045 downwards.
TTAGAGGGGAAACACGGGGAAAACAGACTGAAATTTCAATTTTATTATTTTAAGCCTGAAGAAAAGGCGAGCTCCCGCTTGCCACTCACCACTCCCACAGTGCCATTTGGGGCAACGAGAGAGTGGTGAGTGTATCACCAAAACGGGTTGTTTTCCCACTTTGTAACCATGGTCCAGGGGTGAGAGGCATAATGCCACTGCTGACAGGTGCCCCAAAGACTCCTTTCCCAGTGAGGTCTTGATGGACTGGCTGTAATTTATTCATTTTCAAAAATTAGAAATATAAACTTCAGAAGAAGAATCAATTTGCAGTAGCTTCTCAGCCAGCACACACCACCCCCCGTGAAGGGCGGTTCTCGAGGTTTTGAGCCCAGGGGTTCAGGAAACTTAGAAGTGATAGCCTCTTGTTTACCCTTTGTTTCTGCCTTTCCGTCAGGTAGAATTCAGCTGCTGGAAAAACCCAAATGTCGGGAGCTGAGCTTCTAGAGCAATCTGAGTTGTAGTAGAGGAATTAGCGCTCATAACCCCGGGGTTTACAAATCTTCATTAGCAGCACCACAGTCTTGAGCGTAGACAGCGAATGAGGCTAAGGTTATACAAGGGTGGCGTAGTGGCTAATTGTGAACCTTTTTTGTCTGCCTACCACCTGAATCCCACTTCTATTATTTCTAAATTCCCTAATTCATAAGAAGTCAAAGTGGAAAATGCCAGATATTCAATTCCCAACCTCCCTTGGAGATAGGACATGGACGTGTGACCTAGGATTGGCCAATCAATCCCAGGCTTTGAATTATAAGCTAGAGATGAAAAGATAAAGAAGGGACCCTGGAGAATTCATTTTCATGGCAGACAGTGCAGCAGTAACAGTACTATCCAGTTTCCAAGTCCAGCAGAGATAGTGAGGCAGTGGTAGAGTCTGTGCCTAGTGCTGGGGACGGTGGCTGTCCAAGGACAGGATCGCCATCCCTGGGCTCGTTTTGTAATTTTGGCTGTGGACCCAGCCATAGCCTCGTCTCCTCTTTTCCTCCTCACTTTCAAAGCATGGTTTTACAGAACCTTCTAGCAGTTACTGGACACAGTATCTTTTCAATACAGCTAGTGCTCGACTTAACGACCACGGTCGGGACCGTGGAACCGTCGTAACACTATTTGGCCGTAAGTTGAGTAGGCTATATGTACAGTTGAAATTGTGCACGTGGAGACGGTAGTGCTGCCGGAAGCTGGTCCGCACTGTCGTATGCCCAGCTGGGCAACGTTTGCGCTGCCAGACGCAGAGAAGTCGTGGCTAGCGACTGTGATCATAAAGTCGAATGGTCGTTAAGTTGCATAGGTTGTAAGTCGATCAACACGTGTAGGTTCCTTTTCTACATAAAAAAGCCAAAGCCAGTTTCTGTTGATTGCAACTAAGAACTCTATTACAGAAGCTGGTACCAGAAAATGAGTTAGGCTAAGCAACAGGTTTACAATGTGAATGGACCACATAGAGGAGATGCGATATAAGGAATAAGGACCTGAGTTTTGAGCTGGGAAGTTGGTGCCCCTTATTATGCAATGGTACAATAGTGGCTATTTCTTACAGTACTCGCCAAGTTTATATAAGAACCAATAAGAAAAGGAAGGGCTTAAATTGAAGACAGCCTGTCTGAAAACAGAGAGTAGGAAGAATATAGGACTTTACTAAAAGAGGCTCTTTCTGCTTGTAGCCTGCAAAATAAGTTATTGAGCATTCAGTGATTGGAAGCTCTTAGACCAAAATAATTTAATTTTCTACTAGAAGATACATTTCATGAGAGGAGACGTATGCAGGGAGTAGAAAGTGCCTAAGAAAGACCTTGACCTCCAGTACCCCTTGAAGCCCTGGATATAAAATATGTTCAGAACCTGGTCATAGAGAGTCTTAGCTGAGGCTCCAGGTTTGCGGTTCAAGGGAATAAACAGAGAACTGGGATTTAAACGTCATTTTGAGAAGTGACAAATCACCCTGAAACAAGTTCCTCTGAGTGTTCCAAGTTCCTTTGTAACAGCACCACCAAACGTGTTACTTTTTCCCTAAAAACTGATTACCATTTGCACAGAACTGTACTTTTAAGGCTCTTACATGGCTTCCAGTCCACTGTTCAAAACTCAGAGATCTCAAAAATCATTCTTTCTGTTTATTGACCCTTTAGCTTCTGGATTTTGCAAATAAAATAATGATATTCTTAGCTTCTTTTATACAATAATATCAGAGTGTTTATACACATAATAAGAAATTCACCCTTCATCCTCTATTCACTCTTTATCCTGAGAGAGAAACTGAGGCACAGAGGCTTGATCAGGTCTGCAAGTGATCATGACCAGCTCCCAGAACAAAGTAAAGACAGCCAAAATGTAAACTTTTCCAGACTTCGTGCCTGGTGGTCCGCTGTCTGAGATAGGTACTCAGATGGCTTTCAGTCTTTGGTTATTATTATCCAATTCCAGCCAAGAGCAAGATGCCCAAAGTCTGAACTCACATCACTACCCATTTCATCTGCCACAACACAAGGATGCAGAGCTGTTATCAAGTACTTCTCTGTTCTGCGCCTGCAGCCACTGCAGAGCAAGCTGAATTCTTGGGCAGCCTCACTTCCTTGTTCATTTCACAGATGCATGTGGAAGAAACATCACCAGGGTATTGATCCAAGAAGGGTACAGAGGTATAGCATGTCTGTCAGAGGAAACTCCGGCCCGGGGCCAAGTTCAGTGTTCGTTTTGGTTTTTCCATTTTCCTTCAGAAAGTCCCTTTGTTGGGTCGTGGATGTCAGCTCTCTGGAAGTGTCACACTAGCATAGACTGTGATGGAATTTGTTTCCTGGGGACAAAACAAAAGTCTGTGAGTGGAGGGACTGGATACTCACTTCACAGGATGCAAATGAAGACGGTGCCGCTGAGGAAAAGGAAAGGGTCTAAGCGATCACGTTGCATGTTGACGTGTGCAGGGTCTGTCACAGACAGGGCCTTGCTGGGGCAGCACCTGGGTTCCCACACTGCTTCCCCACCTGCAACAAGGGCCACAGCTCCCTTCCAAGCACAAGCAGGCCATCACGGGGAGCACAATATGAGGATCGGCACTCAGGGCTCTGTCTCCCTCTTTGCCCTCTCCCCTTCCATTCTCTTGTAAGGAAAACCATTTCTTTTGCTGTTGGGCAGCGTCACAATCTGGGGAAGCCAAGAGAGTTGTAAATTATTGAGTTTTTAAAAAGCCTAGTGGGACTCAAAGGGAGAGGAGAAAAGAGATATTGGCAGGAGAGAGGAAGGGAGGGGAGAAGAGGATTATGTGCAAAGATTTCTCACAGGGTAAGGAAAGTCCAAGAAACAAAGAGAAGAGAATGGGGAATTTAAGAGGTTTTGCCATAACATGTTAAGTATAGCATACTGCTTGTGTCCTTAAGTAGACCTCAGTAAAAAATCTATATTATTTTGAAGATTTTGAAGTCCAGTTTATAGTTTTACTTCCCTCTTGGCTATGACAATGTACTGAGAATGGACCTCAAGTTGAAGATCTATTTTATCTTGAAATAGGACAACTGCCCAGGCATTTCTGGGTGTGTGTGCAGTAGGAGCACTGAAGAAGGTGGCTGCAGGCATTTGTGTGATCTTTGTGCCTCTATAATCCTGGGCTCTCTTCTGAAAAGCCCAAGTGGAGCAAAGATTTCAGCCCAAAATGTATTTCTGCTCATTCAATAAAGGAAAGATTTCTGTCCGAAGTAAACTTAGTCCCTGCTGATCTTGCCATAGGGTAGAACAGGCAAGTCTCATTTTCAGCTGCACCTCATATTCTCTTCTAGGCTTTACACCTATGCAGAGATCCAACCCTAAATATTCTGATTAAATGGGGCCGGGCAGAGTCTAGGCATGAGAATTTTTACAAAGCTTCCCTGGTGATTCTGTTTTGTAGCTGGAGTTGAGATCTCCTGGACTTTAACTGCTGTTCTTAAACTTGAGGGTGTCTCAGAATTACCTGAGGTGTGGGTTTTTTTTTTAAATATGTAGGTCTCTGTCTACTCTCCATAGACATTTTCATTTAACAGAATTCTAGGTGGAAGGCCCCAGGAATCTTTATTTTTAACAAGCATGCTGGCTGGTTCTGATGTGGTCCTTGGACAACTCTCGGAGAAACACTGGCCAGTAGGGAGTCAGCGGTGGCCCCGTGTGCGCGGGTGTTGGGGGTTTCATGGAAACTGGAAAGCCAAGGCCACGGCGACTCCTTGCTGCCTGCATGCTGCGGCCTACCTTCCCCAGTCCAGCAGTCATCATTCTGTTTCATTTAATTTGTTTTTAAAGTTTTCTCTTTTTTTTAACTTTTATTTTAAGTTCAGGTGTACACGTACAGGTTGGTTACATAGGTAAACCTGTGTCATGGGAATTTGTTGTACACATTATTTTGTCACCCAGATATTAAGCCTAGTACCATTAGCCATTTTTCCTAATCCTCTCCCTCCTCCCACCTAAACAAATCCCCCTTCCTTTCCCCTCCTCCATGTATTCCCTCTCTACAGAGAGTAGGCAGAGAAATGCCTCACCTGGACAGACTCTGGGACAGGTTCTGTGGCAGCAACGTAAATGGTGGTGCAAGGGTCCTGAGCTGGGAAGGAGTCAAGTTTCTTCTGAAGAGGCTACAAGAGAAGCGAATAATGCAGATTAGCTAAATAGAGAGAGCTGGTTCTCACCCAACTCTCCGATGGAGAAGCACAGACTCAAGAAGCCTTGAGGCCGGGCACGATGGCTCACGCCTGTAATCCCAGCACTTTGGGAGGCCGAGACGGGTGGATCATGAGGTCAACAGATCGAGACCATCCTGGTCAACATGGTGAAACCCCATCTCTACTAAAAATACAAAAAGTTATCTGGGCATGGTGGCGCGCGCCTGTAATCCCAGCTACTCAGGAGGCTGAGGCAGGAGAATTGCCTGAACCCAGGAGGCGGAGGTTGCGGTGAGCCGAGATCGCGCCATTGCACTCCAGCCTGGGTAACAAGAGTGAAACTCCGTCTCAAAAAAAAAAAAAGAAGAAGAAGAAGAAGAAGCCTTGAAGCAGAAAGTTCCTTCAAGTCATTTGGCCCAACCTCCTTCCCACATGTGAATTCTCCCCCAGATTCCCTAGAACTCAATTTCCCAGGCTTTGCTTGGACTCCCCAAGTGGCGTCTTGGAGCACGCAACTTCCCAAGGCAGCCTCATCCATTGTTAATGCTTCCCAGATGTTTTAAATGTCTTCCTCACAAGAAACTGAAATTGATGTGGCTCTTACAGAGGCAGCTGGAGGGGACAGAATAGTTACAGAATTTAGTCTGCCTCACTCATGTCACTGGCTACATAGAGAGTTCTTGCATCCCACCCTGCCATTCCTGTTCTTCCTCCTCCTCACATATGTCTTCTCATTTGCCTCAGAACCAGTCTGTGTGCTAAATACTGTTGTTACTCACACTTCACCGATGACAAAGCTACAGCTTGGGAAGATCGAGTGTTTTCTTAACGTGCACATGCAAGAAGTGTCAAAGCCAGGAGCCCCCCGCCTTAAGCTCTTTTAACTTAAAGTGCATGTCCTTTCTATCACTATTCTTCTTTGGTCACCTCAACTTATAGTGACCTAGCCCATACCTAAATTCGTCAGGAATTTAAGTTCTGATTTACACATTATGGCATTCTAATTCATCATATAAACAGAATCAAGGACCAAAAAAAAAAACAAATCCAAGGACAAAAACTACATGATTATCTCAATAGATGCAGAAAAGGCCTTTGATAAAATTCAACACCCCTTCATGGAAGAACTCTCAGTAAACTAGGTATTGATGGAATGTACCTCAAAATTATAAGCGCTGTTTATGACAAACCCACAGCTAATATCATACTGAATGGGCAAAAGCCCTCACAAGACAAGGATGCCCTCTCATCACTCCTATTCAACACAGTATTGGAAGTTCTAGCCAGGGCAATCAGGCAAGAGAAAGAAATAAAGGATATTCAAATAGGAAGAGAGGAAGTCAAATTCGCTGCAGATAACATGATTGTATATTTAGAAAACCCTGTTGTCTCAACCTAAAATCTCCTTATGCTGATAAGCAACTTTAGCAAAGTTTCAAGACACAAAATCAATGTGCAAAAATCACAAGCATTCCTATACACCAATAATAGACAAATAGAGAGCCAAATCATGAGTGAACTCCCATTCACAATTGCTACAAAGAGAATAAAATATCCAGGAATATAACTTACGAGGGATGTGAAGGACCTCGTCACGGACAACTACAAACCACTGCTCAAGGAAATAAGAGAGGACACAAACAAATGGAAAAACATTCCATGCTCATGGATAGGAAGAATCAACATTGTGACAATGGCCATACTGCCCAAAGTAATTTATAGATTCAGTGCTGTCCCCATCAAGCTGCCATTGACTTTCTTCAAAGAATTAGATAAAACTACTTTTAACTTCATATGGAACCAAAAATGGGCCCATATAGCCAGGACAATTCTAAGCAAAAAGAACAAAGCTGGAGGCATCATGCTCCCTGACTTCAAACTATACTACACGCCTACAGCATGGTACTGGTACCAAAACAAATACATAGACCAATGGAACAGAACAGAGGCCTCATAAATAATGACATACATCTACAACCATCTGATCTTTGGCAAACCTGACAAAAACAAGCAATGGGGAAAGGATTCCCTATTTAATGAACGATGTTGGGAAAACTGGCTAGCCATATGCAGGAAACAGAAACTGGACCCCTTCCTCATCTTATACAAAAATTAACTCAAGATGGATTAAAGACTTGAACGTTTGTAAGAACTAAAACCGTAACAACCCTAGAAGAAAACCTAGGCAATACTATTCAGGACATAGGCATGGGTGAAGATTTCATGACTAAAACACTAAAAGCAATGGCAACAAATGCCAAAATTGACAAATGAGATCTCATTAAACTAAAGAGCTTCTGCATAGCAAAAGAAACTATCATTAGAGTGAACAGGCAGCCTACAGAATGGGAGAAAAATTTTGCAATCTATCCATCTGACAAAGGACTAATATCTAGAATCTACAAAGAACTTAAATTTACAAGAAAAAAAACAACCCCATCAAAAAGTGGGCAAAGGATATGAACAGAAACTTCTCAAAAGAAGACATTTATGTGGCCAAAAAACATGAAAAAAAAAGTTCATCATCATCAGTTATTAGAGAAATGCAAATAAAACCACAGTTAGATACCATCTCATGCTAATTAGAATGGCGATTATTAAAAAGTCAGGAAACAACAGATGCTGAAGAGGATGTGGAGAAATAGGAACACTTTTACACTGTTGGTGGGAGTGTAAATTAGCTCAACCATTGTGGAAGACAGTGTGGCAATTCCTCAAGGATCTAGAACTAGAAATACCATTTGACCCAGCAAGTCCATTACTGGGTATATACCCAAAGGATTATAAATTATTCTACTATAAGGACACCTGAACACGTATGTTTATTGCAACACTATTCACAATAGCAAAGACTTGGAATCAACTCAAATGCCCATCAATGATAGGCTGGATAAAGAAAATGTGGCACATATACACCATGGAATACTATGCAGCCATTAAAAAAGATGAGTTCATGTCCTTTGCAGGGACATGGATGAACCTGGAAACCATCGTTCTCGGGAAACTAACACAAGAGCAGAAAATTGAACACCACCTGTTCTTACTCATAAATGGGAGTTGAACAAGGGAACACATGAACACAGGGAAGGGAAGCATCACACACTGGGGCCTATCGGGGGTGGGGAGCTAGAGAGAAACAGCATTAGGAGAAATACTTAATGTAGATGATGGCTTGATGGGTGCAGGAAACCACCATGGCATGTGTATACTTATGTAACAAATCTGCACATTCTGCATGTGTATCTCAGAACTTAAAATACAATAAAATCTTTGTTTTAAAGGCATTACAAAAAAAAAGAATTACAGGCAAATTTCATTCAGAAACATAAGTGGAAAACAAAACTCTTAACAAAGTGTTAGCAAATAAAATCCGGTAACACTTACAAAGGATTACTAAACTGGTCTACAACAAAATTAAGACCTTCTCTTTATCAATAGGTATCTCTAAGAAATTCAAAGGCAAGCCATGGGTGAAGGTATTTGCTAACATACCCCCGAAAGGGCACATATCCAAAATATATGAAAAGCATATACTAGCCCATAAAAGAAAGACTTAAACCTCAAAGGAAAATGAGCAAAAAATCAAATGGGCACTTTAAGAAAGATAATTTTAATATGGCGAATAAACATATGAAAAGTTATTCAACTTCCTTAATAATTAGAGAGATATAGCAAAAGCATAATAAGGCACATCCAAGAGTAGGACTAAAATTAGACTGCTAGTAGCAAGTTTTCATTAGAATGCAGAGCAGTTGAGGCCAGGCACAGTGGCTCACACCTGTAATCCCAGCACTTTGGGAGGCTGAGACAGGCAGATCACCTGAGATCAGAAGTTTGAGACCAGCCTAGCCAACATGGTGAAACTCTGTCTCTACTAAAAATACGAAAATAAGCCAGGTGTGGTGGTGTGCATCTGTAATCCCAGCTACTTGGGAGGCTGAGACAGGAGAATGGCTTAAACCAGGAGGCAGGGGTTACAGTGAGCTGAGATCACTCCACTGCACTCCAACCTAGGCAACAGAGGGAGATTCTGTCTCAAAGAAAAAAAAAAAAAAGAATGCATAGCAATTGAGATGCTCATATGTAGCTGATAGAAAAGCAAATGGAAAAACAGTTTGACCTTATCTAGTCAATTTGAAGATATGCATACCCTATGATTCAGTAATTCTACTCCTAGGTATATACCCAGCAAAAATATGTGTACATGTCCAATTAACAGCTTGCATATGAATTTCACAGCAGCAACTTTCATAATAGCCTCAAACTGGAAATAACCCACATGTCCATCAATAGTCAACTGGATAAATAAACTCTAGTATATTCACACGTTTATGTTTTATGAAGCAATGAAAAAGAATGCATTATATCTAAATTCAAAGACATGTATGAATCTCATGAAGATAATATTGAGCAAAATAAATCAGACACCAGAGAGAAAAGAATAAAAAATTCTATTTTTATAAAGGTCAAAACATAAGAAAAGGAAAACTAAACTGTATTTCTAGAAGTCAGGATAGTAGTTATGTTCTGGGAAGAGAGAGGAAGTAATGATTGGGAAGTGGCACAAGAGGCCTTCAGGAAGTATGAGCAATGTTCTATTCTTTGATCTGTATGGTGGTTTTGTGGTATTAGAAGACTCAATACTGAGGCCGGGCACAGTGGCTCATATAATCCCAGCACTTTGAGAGGCTGAGGTGGCCCGATCACTTGAGGTCAGGAGTTTGAGATCAACTAGGCCCACATGGTGAAACTAAAGATACAAAAATTAGCCAGGCATGGTGGCAGATGCCTGTAATATCAGCTATTGGGAGGCTGAGGCAGGAGAATCACTTGAACCCAGGAGGCAGAGGAGGTCACAGTGTGCAGTGAGCTGAGATCACACCACTGCACTCTAGCTTGGGTGACAGAGCAAGACTCTGTCTCAAAAAAAAAAAAAAAAAAAAGGCTCAATACTGAAAGACACAATTTCTCCTCATATAGATCTGTAGATTCAATGCAATCCTAATAAATTTTTTTCTTTTCATGGTACTTGATAAGTTGATTCTAAAATACATGTGAAAGTACAAAGGAACAAGAATAGCCAAAAACTCTTACAGAAAAACAAATTAGGGCCGGACGCGGTGTCTCACGCCTGTAATCCCAGCACTTTGGAAGGCCGAGGCGGGTGGATCATGAGGTCAAGAGATGGAGACCATCCTGGTCAACATGGTGAAACCCCGTCTCTACTAAAAATACAAAACATTAGCTGGGTGTGGTGGCGCGTGCCTGTAATCCCAGCTACTCAGGAGGCTGAGGCAGGAGAATTGCCTGAACCCAGGAGGCAGAGGTTGCGGTGAGCCGAGATCGTGCCATTGCATTCCAGCCTGGGTAACAAGAGCGAAACTCCGTCTCAAAAAAGAAAAGAAAAGAAAAGAAAAACAAATTAGGAAGACTTGCTTTACCAAATATCAAGACAGGCCCTTATTGGTATTCATTGAGCTGACATTTATGTCTTGTGTACTGTTTTGGTCAGAGTTGATCCTGACTCAGGAGTGGGCATGCATGAGAAAGAGAGAGAGAGAGAGAGAGAGAGAGAGAGTGTGTGTGTGTGTAAAATGGAGGGGAGAACTCAAAGTGTGATCAGAAGCAGCTGGAGGTAGCAGAGGAGGTGCAAGTTAGTCCCCACAAGTGTCTGCAAAGTTAGACGTGCCTGCCCAGCACTCTCCTAAGTGCTATAGTAGCTACAAATAGAGCAGAGAACAGACTCGGGTCCTCAAAGACTTTCAGTCTTGCAGGTCAGCTCAGACTCAAATGTTGAACTGGGAGGACAGTCCTGAACTGACAAATGCCACTGGATTTTAAATTTCATTTCATTCAAATTAATTTAAATTTAAAAAGCTACCATGTGGGTAGTGACTACCATGTGTCATTCTTCACAGTAAAAAACAGGGATGCTAGCAGCATAGAATAGAGTAGTGAGGGAAGACACCACGGTAAAGATGAACCTGGTTACCTAAATATGCAGATGAGAGCATGGATGAAAAGGGTTACTCTTGGGATTCTCATCTATTTAAATGGAGTTTGGTCGAGAGGGAAGGATGAAGCAGGGTTCTGTAATAAACCCTCCAGGCCACTAGGGGACAGCAGAAATAAGAACTTTGTCCAAGATCCACCTCTTGGTTCTCAGAAGTGCATTTGCTGTCATTTGATGCAATTTTCTAAGATACTAATAAAAACTGTCTTTACCTTCACATCTTTTACTCAAGAATGTGCCTCTCCCTACACCTTAAATGGCCAGATTCTGGCCTAAGCATTACCAAGAATTGCCTTCATGTTGAAAAACTACGGTGTCTCTACATCTAACCACAATTGTTTAGCATCTCTAGCTCTTCCTTCTAGCATATCTGCTCTCAACTTCACCAGGGGCCCAGTTTTTCTATTCTTCACTTCTGAGTCTGATGATCGCTCTATCACAGTTTTGCTTTCTTCCATCTCCAGCCTATGTATCATCTTTCATCTCTTTAACCACACTCTAGCCAAAATTTTGAAGACCCTACCTCCCTTGTCACTTCCAACATGTCACACAATAGCTTTTCCAAACCTTCTCCTCTCTCCTCAAGCCTGCACTCTTTTCCCTAGAGGGAATAATTGAGTAACATGGAACCCTGGACTCCTGGAATACCAGAGCTGGAAAGAGTCATACAGCATGTATTTCCAGCTTCGTCATTTTTTTTTGCTATGAAGAAACATAATCAGAAAATTATCGCATTATTTCAAAAACTGAGGTTTAGTAACCTTTAGGAGAGCTCTTGTTCTTGAATCCTGTTCCCTACTTTCCTCTGTTCTGGACGGAAAACTGTGAATGTCAAACAGGCAAGGTAGACTGGCCAGGAATCCCATGGGAAACATGACAGGTTCATCTCAAACAACGTGTAGAACTTACACCTGGTTTCTGGACTTGGGCATAGATCGTAAGGTTTTTTTTTTCTGTTGTTGTCTGGTAACGGTCCGTTTTACCTAGTGAAAAGAAACCATAATGGTTATCTTCCTCTGGTCCCCAGCAGGAGCTTCCTACTCAGACCTGTCTGGTCTTTACTCTCCTTTGCACACTCACTTTCCCCAAGAGTGCCATAGAAACAAAGCCCTGAGTCCCAAACCCCCTGCACATGTGGTCTTAGGTTAGTTACTTGATCTCTCTAGGCCTATCTGTGAAATGGGATTTGAAATACCTGCCTCATGGGGCTGTTGTGATAATTAAATGAGATACCACTTGTGAAGTGTTTAGAGCATTGCCTGGCACATAACAAATGCCCAATATGCATTAGGTGTTATTCTCATTGGTGTACCATTCAATTATTTTAATCTCTGTTGCTCAATGAGCATATCTGGTTTTCCAATAGGCTTCTAAGTTCTTTGAGGGCAGGGCTAATTATTTATACTTCTTTTGTATTTTCCAGCTGGTAGTATGTTGCTTCACTCGCAGCTTTCTCGCCTCCCTATTTCTGGGGGAATCGATGTGTGGGGGATGCGGATGGGGGGACATATAGCAAGGATGTTCCACCTGGGACTATTTGGAAAATAAAGCAACAATGTCATTCTGTTGCCCACCATCTGGATATTTTGCTCAGGGCCTAGGGTCTCTGGAAATTAATAAGTTACAGAACATTTTAATTTTTAGCCAATTTTTAAAAGTTTCTTTTTAAATAGTAGGAGTAATTTATTCTCACCATAAAATAAAAATTGTGAAGAAAAGTATAAAGTAAAAAGTATTAAGTCCCCATTCCCCATTAACCAACTCAATTTTATTCCCAAAAGAAACCTTTTTTTTTTTTCAATACCTGTGAAAAGAAGGGGTGGAGGGAGAGGAAAAGAAGAAACCACTTTTTAAAGTTTGATGTATATCCCTGTAGATCAGCTCTGTGCAACAAGCATGTTGGCCAGGCTGATCTCTATTCCCATAAGAGAGGAAGGGAAGGGCCCGGTCTGTATGTGGTAAGCATGGTACAATGTGCTGTGTGATGGTGCAAGTCTTGGGGAGGAAATGTTGGCCAGCCACTGATAAAGTTCCAAGAATTCAAGGAAAGTCAACAGGGGGTTTTTTGTGTGTGTGGGTATGAGCATGGTGTGCCTAGTGGTTTCAACTTCACTTTTTTGGTCAGAGTTGATCCTGAGGCATGTGTGTGTGTGTGTGTGTGTGTGTGTGTGTGTGTGTGTGTGTGTAAAATGGAGGCAAGGACTCAAGAAGCAGTCGGAGGTAGCAAAGGGGGTGCATGTTAGTCCCCATGAGTGTTTGCAAAGTTAGACATGCCTGCCCAGTATTCTCTCAGGTGCTGTGGTGGCTACAAACAGAGTAGAGAACAGACTCCAGTCCTCAAAGACTTTCAGTCTTGCAGTCAGCTCAGACTCAAATGTCAAATTGGGAGGACAGACCTAAATGGTTAGACAGATGGAAAAGGTGAGGTTGATTGTTGTTACTTAAAAGTACATTGGACCAAGATAATTTCGTCTCAGATTATTTTCCCCATTGCAAGAACAGGTTTTCAGGAGCAAGCTCAACTCAGCTCCAAGTCAGCAAGGTCTTAGGCTCTAATGAAAAAGTCTTGGCCTTAGAATTAGGACATTTACATTCTAGCCATCATTAGCTGTGTGGCATAAATCAGGTCATTTCAATGGATCTCTTCTCTTACCATAACAGTAAAATGAGAGTATAGAGTATCTAATATCCTTTTCAGCTCTTACCTGAAGCATAAAGTCTTACGTTACCATGATTTCAAATACTTTAAACCTGTTCTAGGTATTGTTTACAGATGCTTCCAGTGCAGCCCTCTCCTGGGCATAACACTTAAACATTGGTGTTTTAACTCACCTACACTAAGAGATTTGTCTGTCTATGTATGTATCTATCTATCTAACACTCATCCATGGGAACCACTGTGTGTAGTGTTTTCTGTGCCTTGATGCTAGTCTCCATAACAATACCATGAAGTACATAAATTTTCCCTGTTTTGCAGATGAGAAGTTAAGTCATTTGACTACACAGCTTGTCAGTAGCAAAACTTGCATTTGAATGTAAGTTTGTCTAATGCCCATACCCACATTCTTAATCAGTGTATTCTCCTGGACATCAAACTGCCCAAGAGTCCATTGAAAAGCTTTCAGAGTCAGTCTGCATTCTGAAGATTGTATCATTAAAAGCTGCCAACAGAAGTTCTTGTGCAAGGTTTTGTGGAAACTATGGCAACTAAATATACATTTTACCACAAGTGTGAGGCAGAGTTTTTTGTGTTGCTAACTTACAAGGGACAAACGCTGACTAGAGATGAGGTGAGGATGGGTATATGTGTCGGGGAAGGTAGTGGGGAATTGTGGGGTGGGGCACACTATTCCCTTAGAGCACAACCATGTGATGAGCCAAGTGTAGTTGAAGAAAGTGTATGGGATAGGATCCCAGCAACTTTGCTAGGTAGGTTAATGCGGATAAGTTCAGTTCAGTTTTCTCATCCAGGGTATCTCACTGTTCCCTTATCACAAGCTAAATGTGATTGCCCCACCTGCAGCCCCATAGGCTGTCAACATAATTTCTATCTGAATCACCCATCCCTCCTCCCTGGCTAACTCTTAGATGGAGGAAATGAGACATAAGTAGTTTGCTGTGCTATGATCTAGATTTTTTTAAATATAAGCAAAACCAACATCAGAGTGCCGAGGTAAGGGCTTTTCTAAGAAGGTTACTTGTAGATGATATTGATCTACTTGAGAATGAAATCAGTCATCAAGTTGGTGGTATGAGGATCAAGTTCTATCCTTACCATGGGAAGGCAGCCGGGGCATCTGTCCTGGTCTGGGTCAGGACATTTTGATTCCAGTGTGGATTGGTAGTAGTCAGGGTGGTTGAAGAGAGCACAAAGCCCTGAGATATTGAGTCACAGGGAAATTTGGAGGAGAGGACAGGGGATGGGACCTCTAGGTGCTTAAACTGCAGGGGAATGATTGTGCCTTACTGGTTTCGTTTTAATCTGGGTGACTTTGTGGATGAGATCCAAGAATTTTCTGAATTTTGTTCTCAGTGAATACTCTTAAACCTCTTGTACACTTCTTCAGCATCCTGTATTTACCTTGTCGGCTGTGCTAGTCACACTGAACTGAAATTATCTGAATAATGTCACTCACATTAGAAACCTGTGGCTCTTCTATTTCTCTCCATAGCCTAGTAGAGGGGATCAAGACATGTTGAATTAGACTGAATTCTAATTCGATTAGAATTAGGAGCCAGGATATGTTTATCTAGTATTTTTGCAAAGGTGGCCCCATGCAGAAAGCCGAAGTGATGACAGCAAGTCCGAGCCTGTGGCAAGAGGTTCCCCGCTTATCACAAAGAGTGTGATCAGAATGTCTTTATTGCCAGACACCTACCTCTTCTTCTCAGCAGCATTATTGCAATCATGATGAGAATAATGATGACACCCGCTAATAACAGCCAAGCATACACTGGCCATATATTTGTCTCTGAAACAACAAAAAAAAAAAGTCAAAGAGCAATCTCAAAAGTATTCTGAGTTTTAAAACATCCTACATGAAGTCAGATAAAGGAGCCTCCTGTTCTATTTCTGCATTCTCTCCCAAGGGAGACGTTTGTTTTCATGATTTTAGAGATCAGCTTTAGACCACTGAAGATTCTTATGTCTGTTTTCGTATTCTTATTTCTCTCTATATACTTTCACATTCTTAGTTTCATCAAGATTTTTCTATCCAAATGCTTTATTTTTAACTCAACTACCACATGTCTAAAATTAAATTTATCTTCATCTCTCCTAAGTCAATCTCTCTGCCCAGTTTCTCTATCTTAAGATTTCTAATGTGTCCTGTATCCATTCTGAGTAAAGAGAACATAATGGTTCCATGTGCCATCCCTGTGAATTCACATTACTTTCTTGAGACACTGGCAGAAAGAAAGATCTACTTTTCTTTTTAAGCGATAAACATAATAATGCTATTGTTGTCCTTTTATGCAAATAACTGTGTTAAACCCAGCAGACCTGAACTGAAAGGAAAGTATTTAGTCTTTCCTCTAAATCATCTTCATGTTTAAAATTAGCCTGAGAACTATTCGCCAAGGCTTGAAATCAGACAGACAACTTTCATTGCTTTCTCTCCTTTACCCACTTTACCAAATCCTTTTGGACCAGGAGCAACACTTGGAAAAACAGTGAATGAGAACTATTGCCCCAAGATATGTAGCTCAGTAAGATAGTAATAAACAATTATTCAGCACTGCAATGGGGCATATATTGTTAGTGCACCGTGTGTACTAACATTTAATCCTCACAGTAATCTTACAAGGTGGGTACACTCACTACTCCCATTTTGCAGAGAAGGAAAACAGTCTGGAGAACCTCAATAACTAGAGCTTGGTTTAGGAGTAGAAATGTGGCTGAATACTAAAGACAGACTTCTTGTAGAGCCAAAAAGACTTACGGGCTTGGGAAAAGTTATACCAGCGTATGAACAGCGGGGACCAACCTGAAGCACTAGGGTTCTAAGTGGAGCATTCACACTAAGGTTCTAAACAGAGGAACACCAGATAACATTAACGTGTAAGGGACACTTATAAGAATGATTGTGGAATAAGCCTGCTTGTTGTTGAACCTATGATGAATTTGTGGGGCAGAAACTGAAAAAGAAAAAAGTGGGTTCCAAAGGAACAGAATCATGGTGGACACAACCAGGTATTTACAGAGTTGACCAAAGATACAGACAATCTCAATGAATTCGTAAAAGGCATCGTACCAAGATCCAAGGGGGCCTTCACCATGATAGCTGACCACAAGTTTCCTTCTGAGTTTGAAAAGAGCCTCTCTTTTTCTCCTTAGGCCTTTCATACATCAAATCAGCCCTAGGAATCTTACTGAACTGACTTTGCAAACACCTTGGTTATGAATTCTATTCCCTAAAGTAAATATTTTAATTCTGGTACCAGCTTCAACAGCCATATGCTCTGATTGAAAAAAAAAAAAGTTAGGGAGCAGGCAGAGAGTTCTGAATTTGTATAAAGCATGACATTTCTAATCATTGCTGATGCTAGAGAGGGAGCAGTCCTACTCTGAGTGACTTATGGTCACTGAGAACCCTGTGCAGGAGTGTGTGTGTGTTTGTGTGTGTGTGTGTGTGTGTGTGTGTGTGTATGATTGATCCATTCAAGGTTTATGATATCAACATCAGGAACCACTGGAGAAATTACTCAAACACCAGGATAAGAAGCAAAGCCAGTAGCCTGAACTTTGTGTTTCATCAGCCTGTGGAACTGATCCAGCAAACTATTATAGCAGCACTTACTATTCTGAGACTAGTTCCTCTTTCTTCTTCTATCATAGATATTTTGAGAACTTCTAATGTAACAGTCGATTTGAGAAGAAATACCCCTGCCATTTATATTATTTTAAAAGATATTATTTCTCTCCAATTTCATTTGAGATTAGAAAAAATAAAACCAACAGAAAAGTACTACCTTGGAAGTGGAAAATAACACGATGAAAGTGCGTCAGTAACGCCTGGCGAGTCAGCCTCCTCTCCCTCACACCCGGTGCTGGTTGCTCTGCTGCCCACCAACTCACAGAAACTAATGATGACTGGACGCAGCACCAAGGCTTCAGGACATGATGATGCCAGCCCTCTCTATCTTTCTAGGGTCTCAGGAGGATGAAAGATATCTGCCACCTTTGTCCTAAGACAAGCTTCTGCCAGTCCATCTAGATCTGAGACACAAGTTGGCCACGGTCCTGGAAGATATTTTATAAGCCCTAATTTTTTTCCTAAATCTTTGAATACAAATATGAACCATAGACTTTTTTTTTAACCTCAAGGGGACTATAGTATAGTGCTTATTTCATCCAACCCACTACTTTTATTTTGAGGACACTTAGACTCAGACAGGAGTATCTAGAGCCACAGAAAAAGTCGGTGACAGCTGGATGAGATGAGAACTGTAGATTTTTTGGTTTGTGTTTTAGCCTCTAGAGATGGGGTCCCCATAAAGAAGGCACTGGTAATGTCAAAGCCCTTTTGACTCAAATCTTTTGAGTCAAAAGCCCTCTGAGCAGCCAACCCATCCTTCACCATCCTCTACCCAACACATGCTCATCCCTGGCCCCAGGCTCCACCCCACACTCTCCTTCCAGCCTTGATGCCCAGGCCAATCTTACTTTCTCTGTGTTACCTTTCCTGGCCATCCCAGCTCTTGTTCTTCCCTCTCCCTTGAACTCCTGCAGCACCAGCACCTGTGGTTTATGTCAGGTATCTTAGAACCTGAACTTTGGCAACATCGTCTTTACCATGGAGACCATTTTCAGTGATAGTATTTGGAGCCAGATAGATAGGTTCAAATTCTGGGTCTACCACTTGATAGCTCTGTGACTATAGATACACTACTCACATCCTCTGTGGCTTCCATTTTCTCATCTGTCAAACGAGCATAATAAGTTCACAGCGTTGTTCTGAGAAACCCACGCAGTAATGTTCGGAAAGTGCCCAGAGCAATGTCTGGAATCCTTCCTGTGGTCAATAAACATCAATTACGTCCTTAGCCTCAAGTCTCCAACTAATTGTTAGGTTCTAGGAGACCAGAGACCATCTCTTACACTTCTTTTGCAGCTGTCTTAGTACTCAGTTCATAGTAGAGTCTCAGTAAATTCTTGCTGATGGATTGGAAAGACAAGAAAATGAGTTTGATCTCAAGTCCAAAGGAGTCTCTTCACTGGTGTCTGGAGATGCTTCGGCCCCATCTCTTCTTACTTATGGCTTAGTTTCCCCATCTGTATAGTAGGCTGAAGTATTTGTACACTTGGTGCTCATGCATTTGTTGCTATTCCCTAATTATGATATTTACATGGAAATCAAATATCAGAGACCACATGCTCTTAGGAATTTGAATAAATATGAAAAAGGTGCTACTATTACAGCTTGCTGGGGTCAAGCTGCACATGATTTCTGTAATTTCTGGGAGTAATTTTCTCGTGGTTCTCTAAGTTTTTGCTCCTATAGCTCCTCTTGCTCTATTCTGTGCTGTCTTGGGTGCAAGGTTCAGTCCCTTCACCAGGGATATGGTTTGGCTGCACCCCCACCCAAATCTCAGCTTGAATTGTGATAATCCCCATGTGTCAAGGGTGGGGTCAGGTGGAGATAACTGGATCATGAGGTGGTTTCCCCCATGCTGTTTGTTCTTTTGGTAGCAAATAAGTCTCAGATCTGATGGTTTCATACGTGGGAGTTTCCCTGCACAAGCTCTCTTGCCTGCTGCCATGCAAGATGTGATTGTCTTCCTCATTCACCGTCAGCCACGATTGAGAGGCCTCCCCAGCCATGTGGAACCAAGAGCCAATTAAGCCTCTTTCTTTATAAATCACCCAGTCTCAGGTATGTCTTTATTGGCAGCGTGAGAACAGACTAATACAACCAGTTTCCACAAACAAACAAACAAAAATTTTTAAACCTACACCAAGAATCTTGTGGGTTTAAGTCCTCTACTGAAGATTGGAGGGTCCCAGGGAGCAAATTCCACTGTGAACCAGGCAGATTCATCACCTAGCAGGCCCAGACCCTCTCTTTCTCTTCCCATTTCTGCACAAGCATCATCTTCCTTCTTTCTCATACCGAACCATCCAACCCACACGCAGATTCCCCGGGGGTCTCCACCTGCCTTCCGGCATTCATTAAGGTACTATCCTAAATAAACACGGTTCCTTTTCAAAGAGGAATTCTAGTAGCAGTGCCTTGATTATAATACGTCTTTAAATATTATCTTTTTCTACCTAGTAAGATACAGAAGTCCCACTTCCATTGCAAGTTCCGTGAAGGTAGGCCCTGCACATTATTCTTTAGTTGTGTCCTCCATTCTGCCCGAAACAATACAGGGCAGCAGGTCACTCAATATGCACTTGATGAACTAAGTTAAATTAGAATCCACAAAAATGGATCTGGAAAAAGACTGCTATGTACTTTTTTGTTTAAAAATTACCAGAAGGAATGCAGGATGGCCTGCTGAATGGCCCAAGGCAGGAATCAAAGCAAAGGAGCAGTAACCCACTTGGCTTATACGCTACAATAACAAGATGGAGCCAGGAGGCAAGTGTGTGTGTGTGCCATCAGCGCGACACCTGTGCTCCCATTTTCAAACCACCATTTCCTGTGGCAGAAGCTCCAGCTCTTCCTCTCTTTGCTCAGTCATGTGGTGAGGCCTCTCTGGATGGTGATGCTGAGAAATCAGAATTGTCCTGGGGTCCACAAGCTCCTGTCTCCTTCGTTCACAAAGAGATGCTACCTGAGCATTTTTGAACCAGAGGTTTGGAATTCCCCCCACTCCCAAAGCTCTTAGAGGCGGCTGAGCACGCTGGTCAAGAACTCACATGCCATTTGAGAAGAATACTTAGCTCGAGTCTCCACCTGGGGCCCTTCCACTATTGGCTGTGGTTTAAACATGATAACTTAGCACTCAGTCATACCTCCAAGCAAAAAGCTAGAGAGCTTTTTTTTTTTGTCTCTGAATGTCTGTTGTCACAGAAACACAAAAGCGTGTCTCTCTCTCAAGTCCCCAAATCTTATTTTTTTTTTTTTAAGGAAGATGAAGAAGAAAATGAAAAAGAATCTGAGAAACAAATGTAGTTTACCCAGGAGATACTGCGACGTTAGCGTAACGGTGGGAGCGTGCCGGAGCTCCTTCCTGCCTTTCATGTGGTTCTGTCAGCAAGGTTCCATCTTCAAGATACACATTCTTGTTGGTGGCAGTTTCCATTCAGAATTGGGGGTGGGGAAGGATGCTCATGAACCATTTGCTAATTTAAGGTCTGGGACCATACAAGTAAACATTTTTCCAGAGCTCACAGCTTCCAGAAAAAATCACTTTCAACCTGCCTATCCCACCCGGCATCGCAGAAGCTACCGGTTGTGCTCGAATGTGATTTCTCTCATGCTTTCATGGTAACACGAGTCTTGTCTGGGTATAGGCTGCCTAGCTAGGAAAGACGTGTCTCAGCTTCCCTTGTGGTGGGTGTGGCAACACGACCAGGCTCTGAGCCGTGGGAAGTTTCCAGGCTTCTTCTTTCCACCACTGTTAGGCTCGCTAAATTTCGAAGACCCTGGAAAGAGACCTGTCTTTGTGCTTGGAACATCTAAGTGACTCTGAAACAATGGGAACTCCCTATTTGAAGAAATGACCTTGTTAGAGAGGGGAAGCCTCCGGAGCTCACTGGGAGGTGCCAGCCTTTTCTTTCACTGAGTTAACTCAGACATGCTGAGCCAGCGTTGTGCTCATCTACTGAAAAAGATTCTCTTCAAGATGAGCTTCTAGGGGCATTGCTTTTTAGATTCCTTCATTCTGGCACAACCATATCTATTTCAGAATACAGTCATTGAGGATGGCAGCAAGTCACACACTGTCCAGAGCTGACCCCCATCCACTGGCTTCACATGACCTAGCCAGAGTACTACACGGCTCCCTAGGTTTTGGACTTTGCTATAAAGATGCTTCATTGTGATAGACATTAAAACACTGAAATGGGGATTGGAACAAAGACGAATATATGACCTGGACAAATGTCACTTGAAGAAAAAGCTTTCAAGGAACATAGACATTTTTGCACTGTTTAACAGTCCTGTCAGGAGACAGTGCTGACATCACATTGCATTCCGTCTCATCACATCATTAACCACAGGGAGGTTTTCATTAATGAAAATGAAAAATGTCTTAAAATCACTGTCCTGATGACAGATGGTGAAGCAACTTCTAATAAACCCTCAGACCCCCACCCTCTCATCCCAAGGCTGGAATTTCCCTTTGTGTGCGCTGGAAAAAAAGTTTTTAACTGACAGTTGCTGCTTCAGCTCAGGTCTCATCAGTTCTGATGGATGACTGCAATCATGGCCCCCAGAAGGCAGTTCCCCTTTCTTCCCCTTCTTCTCTGCCCCAGTCTGTTCTCTACACCACTGGATTTTCTCTTTGAAAAGCAAGATTGGCTGGGCGCGGTGGCTCAAGCCTGTAATCCCAGCACTCTGGGAGGCCGAGGCGGGTGGATCACAAGGTCGAGAGATCGAGACCAACCTGGTCAACATGGTGAAACCCCGTCTCTACTAAAAATACAAAAAATTAGCTGGGCATGGTGGCGCGTGCCTGTAATCCCAGCTATTCAGGAGGCTGAGGCAGGAGAGTTGCCTGAACCCAGGAGGCGGAGGTTGCGGTGAGCCGAGATGGCGCCATTGCACTCCAGCCTGGGTAACAAGAGTGAAACTCCGTCTCAAAAAAAAAGAAGAGGAAATGTGGACACACAAAGAGACACCGGGAAAAAGAGAGAGGAGAGAGAGAGACCGGGGTGTGAGCACACGAAGGAGAGACCAGGTGTGGACACAGTGAGAAGGTGGCCATATGTACGCTGAGGAGAGAGGCATCAGAAGAAACCAAACCTGCCAACACCTCAAACTTCCAGCCTCCCAAACTGGGAGAAAATTTAATTTTTGTTATTTAAACCACCCAATCCGTTGTACTTTATTATAGCAGCCCTAGCAAACTAAGAGAGGTGGCCCTAATCCAATGTGACTGGTGTCCTTAGAAGAAGGCGAAATACACAGAAACACACACAGTGGGAAGATGATGTGAAGAGACAAGCAGAAGACAGCCATTTGCAAGCCAGGGAGAGGGACCTAGGAGAGATCCTTCTCTCACAGCCCTCGGAGAAAAACAATCCTGCGGGCACCTTGACTTTAGACTTCTGGCCTCTAGGGCCGAGAGCCAATACGTTTTGAAGGTTGAAGCCACTCGGTCCTTTGTGCGAGTAACTAGTCAGTGTGTGGCCCTTTGTTACAGCAGCCTTAGCAAACCCGTACACAGTGGCAAGCCTCTATTTGCGTTCTTATTCACACACACACACACACACACACACCAAACACACAGACACACAGACACACACACACACACACCAAACACACAGACACACAGACACACACACACACAGACACACACACACACACACAGACACACTGAATCAAGGACTGTCGACTCTGGGAGGGACTTCGCTTGTTCGCCCTTTTCATTTTACAGAGGACGAAACAGAGAACCAAGAGAGAGAAACGGCTGGACAGTTCTCTTAATTGACAGGGCCCCTCCTGTGGTACCAGGTTTCTGCTGCTTCCTGTCCCACCGCTCCTCGCAAGACCCTGCTTCCTACTCAGTAAATCTGGTTCCCACTGGTGTATATTTGGTCCTCAGAGTGGCTGGATGGGTAAGCGCATCTTCACGTGTTTTCTCAGAACGTCCTGAGCCAAGTGTCCTTCGTGTAAGCTTCATGGCCCACCAACACTTTGGTATGCACTGACTAAATTCTTTTTAAACTACATCGAAGAGTATGAAGAAAGTTCTGCCCGTTTTTTGGGATAGGCCAGGGTAAAATCTTCAGTGTCCTGTCTTTGCACTCTTATAGTGCAGCTATACCCAGAGAGGGCTGTGCTGAGGTAAGGGCTACTGCTTCCTCATTTAAATTTTAAAAATACATTGTAGTTGTGTAGTCTTTATAATAAAAATTACACTTTCATTATGGTTTATAAGGCATTTGAGGTGCATTATCAATACCTATAAGGCTTCCAGAATCGGACAGCCTAGCTCCATCACTTGCTCTGTGTGTGACCTTACATAACCTTTCTATAGCTTTGTTTCCTCATCTGTGAAGTGGGATATTAATACTGTTCATATTATTTTGTTTCTGTGAGGATTGACTGAGATACCACATAACTGGCACTTAGTAAACCATAATGACTCACCAGCTGTTATTTACAGATGAAGAATCTAAATTTCAGAGGAGTTGAGGGACTTACCCTTGTAAGCAGAGAGGGCAGCACTGGCTCTAGAACTTCCGGAGCCACATTCTGTAAGCCACCCCCTATGCTGCACTGCGTGCTTGTCCTGCCAGCACCTTCTAAATGGCTGTGGGTGGGGAGAGCACTCTGAACTGGGGATTAGCCTCTGAATGTGGTTTGTATGCAAGGTGGGCAAGCAGCCAGACACAGCCAGTAAGTGAACAGATTGGGGACTCTGGCTATGAAATGGCTGGGGAAGAAACATAAGCAGTGGGTTAGACTCACTAAAGCACTCCCAGGTGCACACAGGAGGCCAGGTGGGATTTCCCAGCAGTCTATCTGGAAATACTCCAGGAGAGTCTCTGTGACAGGCAGTGCTATCTATGTGGAAGGGCATTACTTGGCTGAATTCCCCGGTCCCTTCTTCATCCATGACCAACTGGGAAAGCCCTCCACATGGGCACCATGGCTACTGTGGGCAGAAGACCCATTGTATGTACCCCCAGTGGATGCAGAGAGGAGAATGTCCGGGTGTAAGCAATGCCTTGCAGAGCAAGCACCCTGGTCCTATTGTCCCTGAGCCTGCCTGAGGCAGGGACACAAGATCTGTCGGTGAAAAGGGCCTGTGTTCTAGCCTGTATCCAAGCGGTTAGATAGGCTTACTTAATAAGTTCTCTCTTCCTTTTGCTGACAGAATAATGACGCTTTTCTTTCTAGAGAAAGAACAGTCAGAAGATTTAGGTTTAGGGGCTAACTCCGCTATTTACAATTTTAAAAAGCTTGAGGAGGATACTTAAATGCTATGAACGTCAATTTCCTCATCTGTAAAATGAAAGTATAATAACACCTATCTGGCAAGGTTATTGTGAGGATCAAAAGAGATTATACAGTCGAGAGTGCTTTGCTAATGATAAAGCGCTATGCAATTTATCATTATTCCTCAAACTTCACAGTCCAACTCTTAGTCTCTCTTTCTGACTCCTCTGATCCTGCTATGGGATTCACAGTCCATTCCATGAAACAAGGCCCTTCATTATATCTTGTACTTCACTATTGAGCAAATGTTTTATATCTTATCTTTACAATGAATTGTTAGAGATCACGTATCATATTTATTCACCGTTTCGTATCAGGCATGTGATCAATAAATACTTATTGATGGGGTCGAACTGCCCCAGCATTAGTAGGACATAGACTTGGGAGCCAGACCCCCCACCTACACCACCTCACCCAGCCAACCTTGCAGGTTGGAGCCCAGAAAAGAGGCAGAGAAGAAGGCTATGTTGTGGAGTCTTAGGCTCTTGGTCTGGCTCTATCATTTCCTGTCAGTTTCCTCAACTGTGAACTGAGCATAATAATGCCACCCTGGTCAACGTGAGAGCGAGCTCACTAAATGCACGTAGACAACGTTTGCAAACTATAAAGAATATGTGAAGTATTGTTACTAAGGTGAATTCCATGGCTGGAGAGCAACTGGGCCAGGTGAAGACTGAGCCCATGCTCATTAAGGTGGCACACAGGCTGCCACCAGCACACTCACCTGAGGGGTCTTTCCTGCATCTGAGCCATGGGACGATGTCCTGGGAGCTGTTGCTGATGGGGTTGCTCACAGTGCAGACGTAGATATTTTTAGCATGCTGGGGTCCGAGGGTGAGGGACAGGAGGTGGGAGCTGTTGGCTGGGCTCAGTGGATGGGTGCCCGCCTTCTCACTCCAGCTGTAAGCCACATGGTCCCCCTTCTTCACTGTGCAGCCCAGTATCAAGGTGCAGGTCCCGTTCTCCTGGGTCTTGTTTAACACTTTAATTTCTGGAGTGGAGACCTGCTCTGTCAGGAGTAGGAGGAAGGGAGCCATCACTGAAATGAACCCCTGGGAATTCTCACTTGACCTTTTTGTTAGGACAAAGTACAGACTAATGGCATTCTCCCGCCCCCTCAGTGTGAATTATTTCTAGCGGGGACGCTATTGCTTCACACTGTTTCTCATGGCCCGCTACACCCTTTCTAAGACCACCTTGGGATAAAATAGAAAAGAAGAATTTGCTTTTTAGGCCCCTTCTACCAATATTGTTAGGGCCTCATTCGCCCTTACTGATGTTCTTGACCTGGGTTGCTATTCTCCTGTCTCCTGTCAGTGGAGTTTGCTGTCAACTAATCCACTATGGTTTTTAATTGGCTTATGTTGTTACTTCCCAGAACTAAAAGAATGACTTTTTGGTGGTGGGATTTCATCTATAGTGATGTGTGTGGGCGGGTGTGTATGTGTATGCATGTGTGTGTGCATGGGCATGTGCAAGCACATACCTGTGCATGGGTGAGTGGGTGGGTGTGTAGCAAGTGCTTTTGTGTGTCTGAGATAGAGTTAGGTCCTCAATGATAACCATAGGCCCCATCAGTCTATCCCACTCTAAGGCCATGAAATAGGCCGGCTAAAAAGTAAAATCTTGCTTATTTAGCAACTATTATAGGACAAGCACAGTGCTCATTTATCATCTTTTAAAACCTTCTCAACAATTATAACTGTAGTTGTAATTATTCCCATTTTATAGATGAGAAAGCGAAGTCCCAGGGAGGTGGAATGTCTTACATCTCCCAGCTTCTAAGTGGCCAGGTGAAGATCTGAACCTAGAACTGTCTTACTGCGAAATCTAAACTCTTCCCTTGGCTTGATGCCAGGTTTGCAGAGGCCACATTTTCCAAAGTAAGAATTTGATCACAGATGTGACAAAAACAGGAAACTAGGAACAAAAGGATGGAATGCATGGCATCCACACTGTTTTGGAAAATGTCTCCTGTGCAGCCTCCAGGCTCATGGCAATCCTGCCCCGGAGTCACTGTTGGAGCGACTCTCAAGTGCCTAGGGGAGCGCCATGGGAATTCTGCAGGGACTGTTTGAAGGAAGGAAATGCCGGGGCGAGGGAGGGCGTGTGAAAGTATTGCTGCCTTCCCTCTAGATACTTGAGAATTTCAAACAAATGCTAGTTAGGTGGGAATTCCTGTCCTAGCCCCAGAGATAAGGATGTCATTTTGAAGAAGCAGAAAAGCCCCACATGGCTATCAGGACCCCTGGAAATTCAGATGAGCCTCTGGGTCTAAGAGACACAATCCCTGAGTGCACTCAAGAGGGACTGGCAGTTAAAGAGGCTCAGAAAACCACTGGCCTTGGATTCAGGTGGACCTGGTTCCTAGTTTAAGTACAGCAACTAAGAGACTTCATAACCAAAGCCTTTGTTTAAATGTGAAAAGGCACTTCTTCCACCAGGTAGGTGTGATCTGGTACGGGAATGCAGGGCTTAACAGGTGGCATGTGGGCTGGATTTCAGCCTTCTTTATCCAGAACCCCAGTGCAGTGAAACACCTACACAAATGTGTGTAAATGTGCTAACCGCTTCTCACTAGCTTTCAGTGTCTTTGTGTATGAGAGAGGCTGAGTTTCATCTGTGGTATTCAATTTTTTTAATCAGAAAAAAAATCCTATTTTCAAATAAAATCTTATTTGCAAACCAAGATTCTTGAAGATATAGGCCCTCCAGTCCACAGGGAGCTGGCCCCCTTTTCTTTGGGAAATTGGAGTAGGAGTAACTAATGCTTAATCAGATACCATCAATGTTCAATTTGGAAAAAAAAAAAAAAAATCAACCTTAATGTCAACGTCTTCCAAGCAACAAGTTTAAATACCCTTGAATTAGAAGATCATTCAAGTCACTTCCAATTCTGAATACCCTTTGCTTTTGAGAGAGACCTAAATCCTTGGTCAAAGGAGCACTTTGCCCCTCTAGTGTGGACTGGGGAAGCCGCCATTATTACCATAAAGCTTCAAATGCAGGCAGAAGCGCTGAACTGAAATATTTTTCTCCAGGGTCATAAAATACCACCCCTCATCCTTCTTCGTGCTTTCCCGGATAGCCAGGCTCAGGTTCTCCAGGTAAAACCTGTAACGGTCTTTTAGGTAACGCGGAGGGCCTGCTTCGGATGGATCAAGAGACACTATTTTGTTCTCGACACTGTTCTCCAGTGATTTTGCCATTGTGACGATAATGTGGATGCTTTTGTTCATGCTTGTATTTATCCTTTCATGCGTCAGGGGCAGCAGCACATCACTTCCCAATTGCTGGACAATCTTTGGGCAGTTCATCATGCGCCCACCTGTGGGAGGGAGAGGAGAGTCCCTTATTATTAAGGCCTTTCATAAACATCGTGTCTGTGGATCAGGAAGGACAGACTGGAGGCTCTTCCTCGTCCTCTTGAGCTATCCCTGGGGTTGCCAAGTCCTTTGTGGTCTGTAAGGACTGCCACGAGGTTCCCCACTGTATTCTCAATATTTCAAAACTCTCCATAGAAATCTTAAAATTACTTAGGATGGAGTTGTATAGAGTAACTAGAGCACTGGGTCTTTATCAACTCAGATTTATGGTTCTGGCATCTAAAAAGCACAGAGAAGTTAAATGGCTTCCCTAACTAGCAAGTGGCAGAGACAGGACTAGAATCCAGGTCTGTTAATTCCTCTCCCAGGGTTTTTTCCACCATTGAATATATAGGAGGAAGGATGGAGAGCAAACGAAAGTGATTCTGAGTTCATGAGCCCAGGAATCATTTCAGATCATGAGAAAAACAGAAAAATCCAAGGAATGTGGAGTCAGGAAGGGGAAAGCCCATGTTCAAACTGTGGGATGCTGTCTCTACAAAACACCCTGAGATAGTTAATAATGTCGATAGTGAGATATTACTGTATGTCTCTTTTTCAAAAAAGCTGAGCCAACAACAAGGTTAAAAAAAAAAAAAAAAAAACCCAAAAAACCAAAAGCCTTTCAAACCACTGTAAGGGATCCTGCTGCTGATTATTTAACACCTCCTCTCTCCTCAAACCCACAACCTGCCTTCCCTCTCATCTCTTAGGTGACAACTTTGCTTTTTGTTTCACTGAAAAATAAAACAGAAGAAACAAAAAGAGAACTTCCATTTATTACCAGCGCTGAATAAACCTACGTACTTGGATGGATGGTCTACATTCCCACTTAAGGCCAGCCTCTTCCTCCACGGAGCACTCACCTACTTCAAGGCTTTGTTTGAGCAGTTGCCTGCGTCCTCCGTGTTGTCAGTTCTTTTACTAAGTTATTTCCATCAATACACAAAATGTTAACTTGTAGTTTCCTTTATATTAAACATCTCTCCCCTGATCCTAGGTCCATCCCCAGCTACCTCTCCATTACTCTGTTTTCCTTTACAGCAAATGCTTTAATGTGTGTTTATGATTTCTTTCCCCATGTCCAGACTCATTTTCTGTTGGACCCACTATAAACAGGTGTTCTTCCCTACTGCTCACTGGAACCACCTTTGTCAGGGTCACTGTCTACTCCACAAAGCCAAGTCAAAGTTCTTATCTTACTTGCTTTCTCAGGGGTACTTGACATAGTTCACTCATTTCTTCCTGAAATGCTGTCTTCATTTGGCTCAGTAAACACCATACTATCCCAGTTTTTCTCCTATCCCACAGGCTGCCTCTGCTCAGTCTTCTTGGCAGGAACCTTCTGCTCTTCCAGACCTCTGAACACTGGAGCATCCCATTCCTCAGAGTTCTCTTCCTCATCCACACTCATCCGGTTTCTCAGCCAGTTTCACAGTCTGACATATTTCCGGAATGCTACTGCGTTATATCTCCCAACCAAACCCATCACTGTACTCCCAACTGCCTACACAAGACAGGACTTGGAGGTCCAAAGGGCATTTCCAACTTAGCAAACAAAGTCTTGATTCCAAAACACCTTCTGCAAACATTGTAATTCAGCCAGTTTCTCAGGACAAAACACTGGAAACATCCTTGACTCCCTTCTTTCTCGCATGCTCCACACTCATTTTAACAGCAAATCCTCCTGGCTCTGACTTCAAAGTATGTCTGGTATCTGAGCCCTTCACACCTCCTGCATTTTGACCACCATCATACCAGGCCCTGGGTACTGCTGTCTTCTTCCAGCTGATCTCCCTGCATTCATACGATGAATAGAGTAATCTTTTAAAACCTAAAAGAAAAGATTGTCCTATTCTGTCTCTCTCCTGCTTTTATATTTCTATGGCTTTCTGGCACTGATAGAATAAAACCATAGTATATTATTGATATGGCTTCAAAGGCCCTGCAGACCCAGTCCCTAGCACTGTTCCAACTCCACTCCTGCCCCATGGCACATGGGATCCTGGCTGTTTCTTAAGCCCACCAAGCACATTCCTATCTCAGAGCTTTTGGTTTGGTGTTCCTCTCTCTGGATAATCTCTTCTTTCTCTCTCTGTTTTTTTTTTTTTTTTTTTTTTTTTTTTTTTTTTTTTTTTTTTTTTTTTTGAGACAGAGTCTCACTCTGTTGCCCAGGCTGGAGTGTAGTGGCACAATCTCGGCTCACTGCAACCTCCGCCTCCTGGGTTCAAGCAATTCTCCTGCCTCAACCTCTCCCATAGCTGGATTACAGGCACCTGCCATCACGCCCTGATAATTTTTGTATTTTTCGTAGAGATGGGGTTTCATCATCTTGGCCAGGCTGGTCTTCAACTCCTGACCTCGTGATCCACCTGCCTTGGCCTCCTAAAGTGCTGGGATTACAGGTGTGAGCCACCGCACCAGGCCAATAGCTCATTCTTTCACTTTATTTTAGGTATCTGCTCAAAACAGTATCTCCTCTGAGAGGTCTCCTCTGACCGTCTTTCTAAAATAGCTTTCTGTTTATTTCAGCACTATCACTGCCTTATATTATATATTTGTTAGTTTTATTTTTGTCTCTCCCAATAGAATTGCAAATGCCTCAAGAGGAAGAACTTCATTTTGTTCACTATTTTGACCCCAGGACCTACCACGTGCTTGTCACATAGGAGGCGTTTAATAAACATCTGTTCAATTTATGAAAACCATATTACCTGACCAAAGCCTCTTATTTAGCTTTGTCTAACATATATATATATATATATATATATATATATATATATATATATATATGTGTGTGTGTGTGTGTGTGTGTGTGTATGTGTGTATATATATATATATATATATATATATATATATATATATATAACTGAACGTAACCGTAAGCTAGTGTTCATAAAAGAAGGAGCCCATGACTCAAAGAGAGCATAGATTGTACTAGTTGATAAGAAAGTCAGAAGAGTAAAATAGAACCATCAGCTTAAGTAATGCAGCTACCTAGAAGAGACTCTTTGACAACTAACTTGTGGCTAAGATGAGCAGTTGGAAAATTGGACGCATTGGCCAATTCTCATTACCAAAATACCCTGAAATCCCAACATTGTTCAGTAAAGAGCTCAGCTAACAGTAGATTGAAGATTCAGTGATTGAGGAAGAAGAAAAACAGTCTACCTGGGCTAAAATCAGGATTCGAGTGGTTGAAATTCATAAATTGTTAAGGAAAAGTGAGAAAGGCAATTAGGCACTTGTTTTTTAAAATATTGCTAATATATTAACCTTAAAACAGAGTGCTCTCCCCTGCTGCTTGATGAGATGAGGAGCATTATAGTTATTGTGGTGGCGGTTGTTTTTACATTAATAAATTGGGAAACATGTTGGATTTTCTTCCAGCCTCACTTACAGATGCCTGAAGGTCTAGATAATGTGACCCCTTTGGTGGCCATGTACCTGAAGTGTAGGCATAGTACCTAAGAGAGTAACCTCTTGAATCCTGAACCTAAACTTCTATGTATAAAGAAATGAGAAAAAATTTAGAGCCGTATGTGCAAGTATGAATTTCCAAACTTCTGTATAAAAAGTTGTGTAGATGAGCATATGTATATTTTTCTGGGAGGACATCCATAAATGCCATCTCTTAAAGAGATCTGAGATTCAAAACAAGATTAAGAATTGCTAGCATAGTGTTGATTTTTAAGGCCGACTTTGATAGGGAGAAAAAAAAGAATAAAGATTTCCATTTTCAGACCATAACCCAACACCACCACTCCCTACAACGGGTCCCATGCACCCTTTCCCACCTAACCCTGCAGACTCTTTGCACCCTGTTTGCTTTCAGAGCTTGGAGTTGGTGGCAGGAGGAGAAAGGGGGATATAAGAGAGGTAGGGGATGGCCAAAAAAATCAAAGAAAAAATAAAAGAAAGAAAACAGAAGGAGAAAGAGGAAAAGGGAGGGACAGATGAGAGAGGCTGAGTGGTTTATGCATACTCAGTCATGAGGAGTGAAACCAAAAATTCATCAGGAAGAGACCCTTACACCCCACAACCCACATCAAGAATGATGACGCAATGCCTGAGTATGTGAGTGTCGGGGTCTGGAGGGGGTACTTGAGATTACCCTCACCTAAGCATACGTGGAAAAATAAGTGGGGGCTTTAAAGTGGTTCATAAAACCCTTCAAGTGGCGTCCCTGCTCCTGAAACATCCTACTACCTGATGAGTGTTTTCCAGTGTGTCTGTGATTCAGTCAGCCCTTGTTTACTAAGAGAGTCTGGGAGGAAACATGTGTAGCTGTTAACACCAACTCACTTTCCTTCATGGGTAATTCTACTTCGAAAAGTGAGTGATTCACATGGGCCTATGGAATTTGACCAAAAATTATTAACAGTAGGATTTAGCCAACCCTTTCACAAGATGGGCTTCTACCTAATGGTAACCCTTTTTATTTTATTGTATTATATTTTTTGCCGAGCCCTGATACTTCCATATGGGCTTTTAGCACCTTGCTACAGCATTCTTTCAGTAGAGAAGGAACAGAACTCGTGGGCCCCACAGTTCTTTTGGTAAATTTAGGCTCAGAAAGAAAAGACAACTTGTCTGGGTTTGCTTTTTAAACTGTATCCCCATCAGTCAAAGTCCTATTTTTGGTTTTTTGACACTGCTGGGTCTATCTTAGACTATTAGCATGTACCTTCCCTAGACTTAGACTCTATTCTCACCCTTTACTTGCCTAGCTAACACTTTCCATCCTGCTCGTCTCCATTTTGACATCTCTTTCATAGGGAAGACTTTTCTGACTCCTGGCTTAGGTTGGGTTTTCCTGCCACAGGCTTCCGATGGACAACGAATGCACTCCTTCATATCGCTCATCACATGTTCGACTCTGGTTCAATGCCTGTAATCTCGTACTCTTATAAGCTTCCAGCAGTAGGGATTGTGTCTGTTTTATTCACTGCAGTATCCCTAACGCCCACCTGGGACATAGTTGGAGCTCAGTAAATTCTTGTTGCCCAAGTGAATTAATAAAACAGAATGGGATGAATGAATGAATGAATGAGCAAATGACAACACAGAGTCCAAGTTCTTCTCCCTCCAAAATCAGAATGTACTCTGATTTGCCTTTAGAACATCCCTAAGAGGTATGTTATGGAGGAAAGTGGTGGGGACCCTTTTCCCCACTTGCCAGCTGAGGACATGGAAGTGCCTTAAATATGAATTCTAGGTTTCAGGTACAGTGGACCACTTGTTATTCCTCCTGAACACTTGAAACACTTTACCTCTGCATGTGCAGATTTGAGATAAAATCAATAAAAAATGAATATTAAAAACTTAGCCCCAAATAAATAGGTTGGATAGGTTGGATTTTTATGGAATACTCCTTCTCAATCTGCACATGAGATATTCTGGATTAGAGTCCATTTTCTTATTAAATGACTCACAGTAAATAGTAAATGCTTTGGCCTCCCTTGCCCCTAGGATGATGTGATAAAAAGCAAGGTCAATTGTTCTATGTGAGTAACCAGACACTCCATAGGTAAGAAACAAGCACAAATTATTTTCCCTACCTGTAAAGGGGAAGGACGCAGCTATCCCCACTCTCCTTCCTAAAGGTATTCTCCTTGCTCCAACACTTTAGTGGGTAAAGAAATCTCCCCAGGAGCCAGACAGTCCCTTACATGTCTTGGCTTTTACGGCAAGTCCCGGGACTCGTCTCCTGGTTCTGGGGCACATTCCTTCTTGCCTGTTGCGTAATGATGGCACAAGTTTATGCTGTCCTGCTTAGGAAGATAGTGACACCTTGGGCACTTAGCCTAGGGACCTTGTTCAGGATGTAACCATTTGGTCCTCTTGGGAAAAGTTTTGTTATTCGTTTGGATCAGAGCAATTACCTATACAAATGTCTACAGATTTAATTATCATGGCATGAAAAAAGCGTCAGGAAGCTAGTATTCTTCACCAGGACACTGAAAGATCCAGATAAGTTTTATTTCCTCACTCTCTTTATCTTTAAGTCTTGATTTCTTCTCTGCCATGTTAAAAATTAACACATAATAGATGTACGTATTTTCAGGGTACACGTGCTGTGATACACCCATATGAAGTGTAAACATCAAATCAGGGTAATTAGGATACATATCACATTGAGTATTTCTCTTTTCTTTATGCTAAGCACATGTGAATTATTCTCTTTCAGCTATTTTGGTATGTACGATAGATGATTGTTAACTATAGTCCCCCTACCCATCTATCAAACACAAAGACCTATACATTTGGAAAGCCACACAAAAAAACAGCCACAGTGGTTGCCTCCAGTATGAGGTATGGAAGGGAGATTAGTCTTCACTAAATACCTGTTTGTACTGTTGAAGTTTCATAGACATGACATGTTTTATGGATGTGATCATCAATAAACAAGCTAGTTAACAAAATTTAAATGAACATTGACGTGATGAGAAAAAGTATTCATTTTCCAAATTCCAGCTCAAATACTTCTTATATGCCCTCTACATGCTTCTTTGATTTTTATCAGTCTCTCACTTTTTGAAATTTTCTATACTTCAATTTATTTCAATTCAATTCCATTCAACTCATATGCTTCAATCATAGATCGCACATGCTAATCTTTACCACGGGACCTGGATACAAATTTTAGCATTCCCCCTACCCCTGCTTCCCAAACATAGTCTTGTCCAGTTTCACTCATTGAAGTCTCTGGAGTCAGACAACTATGTGAGCACAAAGAAATTGCTACACTACTCTGTGCCCCTGTCCTCATTTATAAAGTTGTCATGGTATCAATAATACACACATATCATGTAGGGTTGGTGTGAAAATGAAATGACTGACACACAGAAAGCATTTAGAACAGTGCCTGCTACAGAACAAGTATGCAGTGTATACTAATATTATTCGTGCACCAAACATCTGTGGACAGGCTCTTGGTACAGACGCAGTGTCAGATGCTGGCCAGTGGCTGTTGCTCATTTTGTTTTCCTCACACCTTGCACCCTTGCACATCATGTGCCCTTAACAGTTGCTGAAAGGGATCATTGAAAATCTATCGATGGATAAAACCAATTAGCCCTGATTGATTTCCAGTCCAGTGCTGGAGACAGTGAAGGTGACAGCATCACATCACAATATCAACGTTTTTGAGAAATAGATGTGCCTAGATTGACATCTGGGGATAGAATGGGCCCCCAAACACACAAGGTTAGCCCAAGTCTAGAACCCACGCACTTGTCCCTCACCTTCCCCTAGAGCGTGTGAGGGAGGCGCAGAGGCCCTGCATGGAGGAATAAAAAGACTCACGGAGGTAAGACCATCAGTGATAACAAATGGACCACCCTGATGGGGGACATTGATAAAATCCCCCCACAGGCTATGCATGCATGGGGCAGAGGGTACATGGGAAATCTCTGTTCTTTCTGCCCAATTTTTCTGTGAACCTAAAACTGCTCTAAAAAACAAAGTCTAAAAAAATCTCATTGGGGAAAATGAAAAATTCACTTTACTTAGGAAATGAACATGTGGACTTTGTGATTTTTACAGTTCTGACTGGGAATTAGAAGTCGAGCTGAGTGGAAATGAGAATGGAAGTGGGTGCCGGTTTTACAAGAATCAAGCTTCTTGCCTGGGCAAATCTGTCATGACTAACCTGCCCCACTTGCCAAGCATTTCTGTCTGGGTTTTATTGGGGTTTCACAAAAGGGTGGGCATTTAAAAATAAAAACACTGAACAAAATGTGTGACTATTTCAGAGAAGAAAACGTGCCACCTCTGATTGATAGACTTGCCTTGTGGGGCTAGGCTGCTTCTCACTGACCTCCAGAGCTTCAACAGGAGTAGCTATCGGTCAGCAGTGCCTAAGATGCTGTGGGCAAGGTGTTCCAAGAGGCTAGCAAGCACAGAGATGGAAACGTCCAGCTCACAGTTCAGCACCATCACTCCTTACAGTCACCAAGAGGTGCCCAAAAATGGTGCAGTCACAAATTGGGTGCAACAAGGGAGACTTGGCTTTCCCTGTGACCACTTAAAGTGGTTGGATTTGGTTTCTGAGCCCTGAGCCCGGTTCCTCCTCTCCTAGACCTTGGAAGGTACGAGTCATAGGTCTGCAGATTCCAGAAGAAAGTGGGCTGAGCAAGTCCTGTTCATTTGGCTGTCTGGTAAAAGACACATCCCTGGCATATCTCAGGGCTTTTCCTGGAAAAGTCTATATTGGATTTGTGGTCGCGAAAATCCCAAACTTAAAACACCCTAGACCTCAGGATTTCCCCCCTGTCCGTAATGCTGTCTCTTCTACTCCAGGCTACCTCCCACTGTCTAAACAAACAAACAGAAGGAGATTCTCACCCCACTCACACAGGCAGCCCGAAGTCTACTTCTCGCTTGGCTTTTTCCTTCTCAAATACCTTTTGTCATATCCCTGATACTTCTAAACAGAAAGCAATAGTCTGCCTTGGGAAGAAGACAGCCAGAAAGATAGGAGCAGAGCCCAGATCCAAAAATAGCTCTTGCCCGGCCTTCTGGCTGGAACTACTCTCTGAGGGTTCCCAATTTGCATTTCCCACATACCGTAACCAGCCCTAGGCTCCAGAAATCCCAACTTCTCCCCACTTGCTGTCTTGGACCTTCTCTTCCAAGAAAGCAGTCATGAGTATGACCACACTGTGGCCACTGCCTGTTCTCAGCCAAAGACTTGGAGTTTTCACTTCTACTGTCTCTTCCCACTCTAGCCAAAGCTTTCTGTTGACCCATGCTGCTGCTTTGTCTGCCTGCGTGTGCACAAATTTCCTCCTAGGTCAGGGATGTAGGGCAAATAATCTCCCAGAGCTCAGTGCATCCAGCTCAGTCTCTCCAGGCTGGGTCTTTGCCTGAAGGATGTCCATGCAAAACCAACCACTCAACCAGGACTTCTACCAGAGCCTGTCACCGTGAAACTGCTCAGAAAAGTGACCGGAGCCTTTGGCATAGAGCTCCTCATTTCTTTGGAAACTGGTGAGGCTGAGGGTTGGAAACCCAAGGGCCCAGGAACTTATAATGTTCCTTCCTCTTTGAAAGAGGCAGTTGAAACTCAGAGCCAGTCCCTAAGGTAAGGCGAGGAAGCACAATCCCCAGCCCTGCACCTTCTCTTCATCTGCAAGGATACGCTGATTCCAGGCAGCTAACACGGGACTCAAAACCTCAGGCAGATGAACACTCACCTGTTCCGTAGCTTGGCTCAAAAGCCAGGGAGAGAAATAGCTGGAAGGTCAAGGAGAAGAGTCCCTTGGGATCCATCAGCCAGTGAGGAGAAAAAAGGGGTCCTGGCCAGAGCCTGACAGCTGCTGACAGACGCCAGGCAGAAGTGAGCTTGTGTCATGCAGTGCGCCTCTGCTGTCTAATTTATGTATCAGGAACCAGCAGGTTCCTGAACGGCTTCCTGTGTCACTGGGACTTTTTCTGTGTGTCTTGAGGATTGCTCATCTCCCATGAGGCTTTAAATCACTTTTTTTGTTCTCAAGAAGCATGCTTCTCAAGAAGCCAAGCACTTAGCCTACGGGAGCCAGGAAAGGAGCTGTATAGTCACCGCGGCCATACCCCGGCTTTGAGCAGAAACAGGCACCCCACCTTCTTTCCTTAGCTGTCTCCAGGAACCGGATGTCACAGATTCTCTGAGCAGTTCTCTACTGTAAGTCTTCTTGGACTGCAAAGAAAAGATGTTTCGCTGGACCACTCCTCAAATTTGGCAGTTCACAGCTGAACTTAGATGACTGCATTGTGATGAGCTCACAGACCTCTTACTTCTGTTTTGTTTCGTAATTTCAGATAACACCTCAACGTGCAGTCTGGTGCTGGTGTCACTGTCACAGAGAGATGGGATGGGCAAGTGCAAGTCACGTGGAAGAAACCCTGTGACCCCGGTGAGTGCAATGTGGCATAATTTAGTGGCGCATGCTCCTGGTTTGTCTTCTTCCGTGTGTGTGGATTCCCTCCTAGGGCTGGAATGTAGGACAAATCTTCTCCCAGAGCTCCATCCCTCCAGTTCAGTGTCCTTGTTGCTTTTTGTTTGTTTGTTTGTTTTTGGGTTTTTTTCTAATTTTTAACTTTTGTGGGCACATAGTAGGTATACATATGTATGGGGTATATAAGATATGTTGATAGAGGCATGCAATGTATAATAATCACACAGGGTAAACAGGGTATCCATCACCTCAAACATTTATCCTTTGTGTTACAAATAATGCAATTATATTTTTAGTTATTTTTAAATGTGCAATTATTATTGACTATAGTCACACTGTTGTGTTATCAAATACTAGTTCTTATGTATTCTTTCTGTTTTTTGTACCCATTAACCATCCCTACTTCTTCCTCAACCCCCACTACCCTTCAGCCTCTGATAACCATCCCTCTACTCTCTATGCTCGTGAGTTCAATCGTTTTAATTTTTAGCTAAATGCGAACATGTAAAGTTAGTCTGTCTGTGCCTGGTCCATTTCACTTACCATAATGATCTTCAGTTCCATCCACGTTGTTGCAGATGACAGGATCTCATTCTTTTGTAGCTGAATAGTACTCCATTGTGTATATGTACCCACATTTTCTTTATCCATTCACCTGTGATAGACGCTGAGGTCGCTTCCAATCTTGGCTGTGGTGAATAGCACAGTCATAAACATGGGAATGCAGACATCTCTTCTCTATACTGATTTCTTCTCTTTTAGGTATATACCTAGCAGTGAGATTGTGAGTCATATGGTAGCTCTATTTTTAGAGTTTTGAGGCACCTCCAAACCATTCTCCACAGTGGCTACACTAACTTATATTCCCACCAACAGTGTTTGGGGGTTCCCTTTACTCCACACCCTTGTCAACATTTGTTATTGCCTGTCTTTTAGATAAAAGCCATTTTAATTTAACTGGGGCTGTGTTGTGTTCTGGGAGTTGCCTTTATTTTGGAGTTTGTGTCTAACTTTTCATGAGGAGAAGGAACTAGTACTGGCAGAAGGAAGAGCCTGGCCTCTTCCATGAGTTAAGCTATACGAATGGGACACTGGAAGTGTAACCAGTGCTCACAGGGAGAATTGAAGGGATAGGGAAGTTTTTAGAGTCCATTGTAACAGGTTACAGGCACTCTGTGATGGGCCTCCCCAGGGATTCAGGTAATGAAAGTAGGTGAGATATGTGAACTTGCTCTTTATCCTCACTGTTTTCTTCCTTCCTTTCCCCAGAACTCAACTGTCCTCTTCACAACTCTTCCCAGTGGTGGTGTGTGCTCAAGCTAGCACGCACAAACTCATAAAATTGTTAAACTTTCAAGAATCTGGATGGGCACAGTGGCACGCCTGTAACCCCACCCCTTTTGGAGGCCTAGGTGGGAGGTACCCTTGAGGCCAAGAGTTTGAAAATAGGCTGGGCAATATAGCAAGACAACATGCCTACAAAAAAAAATTTTTAATAAAAATTAAAAAATAGATTTTCAGGAATCTTATGAGGTGCTTGATGAACATGGCCATTATTAAACATATAAAATTAAGTTATATAAACTTACAATTAAGCTAGACATGGTGGTACATGCCTGTAGTCGCATCTGCTTGGGAAGCTGAAGCATGAGGAACCCTTGAACCCAAGAGTTTGAGGCTGTTGTATCTTTATAGCAGTGTGAGAACAGAATCATGATCATGCATATTGTTGTGGCTTGGCCTTATGTCCCCACCCAAATCTTATCTCAAATTGTAATCCCCATAATCTCCAGCTGTCGAGAAAGGGACCAAGTGGCAGGTGATTAGATCATGGGGACAGCTTCCCCTCCATGCTGTTCTTGTGATAGTGAGTGAGTTCTCACAAGATCTGATGGTTTTATAAGGCAGTATTTTCTGCTCTTGCCTGCACTTCTCTCTCCTACTGTGATGTGAAGGAGATCCTTGCTTCCCCTTTGCCTTCCACCATGATTGTAAGTTTCCTGAGGCCTCCTTGGCAGTGGGAAACTGTGAGTCTATTTAACATTTTCCTCTATAAATTACCCAGTCTTGGGTAGTATTTTTATAGCAGTGTGAGAATGGACTAAAACGCCTGTGAATAGCCACTGTATTCCAGCCTGGGCAACAGAGCAAAACCCTGCCTTTAAAAAAAAAACTTTTTAATTAAATAAATTATATTAAAAACAGAAGGAATAAAATCTCAAAGCTCATTGCTTCCTAATTATTTTATGACATTACTGATATCTACGTTCTTGAGGTAATCAACATCTTTTATATTTCTACAGTGGAAAAAAAATGCTGGATTATGGGTGCTTCTGGACCTCTCTTCCTCACTCTGCATTCAATGGTATGATGTTGGGAGCTTGAAACTGGTCATTACACCGTGGAAATCAGCAAGCAGTGTGAATCAGAACTTGATTGTTTTGTTGACTGTAGATGTAAGAAAGTAATAGAGAAAACATAATGATGCAGAGTAAACTTAGATGTGTGCCATGACTGTGGCCCTTACATAGAAAATAGCATTAAAAACTGAGGGAACATTTTTCCAATATTCAAAAACTATCATCTGATTCAGCAAAAAGTCACTAGTGTCACTGATGAGCAAGTGATGTTCCAACATATGTTTTGTTGTTTCACAGTTCTTTAACTTGAAAAAAGACACTAACCAACATTCACGTTGGAACTACATCCTTTCGTCAGTTGTAACCATAATTTGGCTGTGGATATGAATTAGGCCAATATGAAAGCAAGCAGCCTGTGAGAATCTGTGACTATATGGAATTTACAATAAAAGGCATTGTACATTTTATTTAAATATACGTTGTATTTTATAAATTGTGTGTTATACATTATCATATAAGCAACATTTATAACCCACTCATTTACATATATGCATACATTCTTTTTCAGACATCTGGTTGTTAATCATTTACCAATACACCACTGTTACAATAACTGAGAATCCAAATGGTGGAGTGAATGGCATACTGTCCACATATTTATAAAATATCAGTCAAAATAACTAAACGATGTGAGGATATTGGGATCGTTGGGATATTGGGAAACCAGTGATCCAGGTCTGATTTCAAGACTGGTGTTCTCTCCTCAAGCCACACAGCTCCTGAAATGCCTGCTTTATCTATTCATGTCAAACTGTTCTCTCTCAAAGACAGCCACTTATTCTCTTGTTTACTTTGCCCTTCCTCTCATTTCCAGAAGTAGGCCTTCTCCAGCCTCACCATGAGGCATCTCCACTCTGATCTCCTGGAGCCCCTCTGTACAGATACACTGAGCTAATGTTAGGCACTATCTGAAGAGTTTTCCTGTTTGGTGCTATCTAGAACCCAATAAAAACATACATTGAATGAGGGTCAGAAATGGTTTAGATGAAGGTTCTCAGGCTCTAGAGTGGATTCTATAGAGTCCTCCCTGCCCCCAAATTCTTCTTCGCCTGGAATGTCAGAATGTGGCCTTATTTGGAATAGGGCTCTTTCACATATAATTAAGGTAAGGATTGAGATGAGATTATATTGGGTGAATTAGGGTGATCCCCAAATCCAGTGAGAGTAGTACATGTTTATAAGGAATAGAAAAAGGACACACAGAGACACAAAGAAAATGGCTATGTGAAAAGACAGAGCAGAGACGAGAGCTGTGCAGCCACAATCCAAGGAACACCAGAGACCACCAGATGCTGGCAGAGGCACAGAAAGATTCTCCCCTAGAGGTTTCAGAAGGAGCCTGGCCCTGCCGGTATCTTAATTTCAGACCTTGGGCCTCCAGAATGGTGGGAGAATGAATTTCTGTTGTTTTAAGTCAACAAGTTTGTGGTAATTTATTGCAATAGCCACAGGAAACTAATACAGGACCTGAGAGGCAATATAACTAACCAGAGATCTGCAGTTAGTACATCTGATATACCAAGCTGCTTCCTTCAGCTATCAAGAGCAGATGTCAACAGACCACAGATGATAGTGCCTTGTTATAAAGCCATTTTCAAAAGCCTTCACCTTCATGACCTTATTTGATCCTCCTGACAGGCCTACGGAGGAGCTGGTGGCATTGTAAGGCAGAGTCTGGACCAAGCTTGGAAATCCTGACTCTGGTCAAGAGCTCTTTCCTTTTTCCTGGTATTTATCATCATGAATACTCAAGAGGGTAAGGAGGAAGGAAATCTTGCCAGTTGAACTACCTGGATGCCTGATGTTTCCACATGTGTTATTTATTTAGTCTTTGTAGCAGTAAGAAGCAGGAATAATTATCCCCATTTTACACATTGAAGTACAGTGCTGCTAAATAACTTGCTCAATGGCTCAGAGCCCAATTAAAAAAAAAAAAATGCAAGAGTTGGAGTCAAACCCTGAATTATCCAACTCCAGAGTCTGTCCTCTGTCCATTCACCATACCACTTGGATTATACTAAGCAAGAACCTTAACCAGCCAGTCTTCAGGCTCATGTTGCCCAATAGTTCATTATCCATGAAACACTCCTTCTGGCACAGGCCACAGTGTGGGCAGTAGGAGAATCCTGGGGAGCGCTATTTCCCATCCCAACCTCCTGTGTCTGTGGCTCAGCATCACTTCCTTCCCATTGGCAATGCAGAGCCCCAACCTGAGAGTGAGGAGGACTATATTTCTGTGGAAAATAGCCTGCCCCAAACACCCTCATGTGGGTTATGCAACAAAGCCATCTCCTACCTCTTAAACTGTTAAATGTGTCCCTAAGACTCGCCACTCTCTCTCGACACTATGGCTAGGGGTGCCAAAGTCACCTGCCCGACAGTGTCTGGGCTGGACTGCACCTGAGCATCTTGGCTTCCCAGCCAATGCTCATCATCATCACAGCCTCTGACTGGAGTTCCCCTATAGCATGAGCTGACCCCACAGAGAAGCGCCACTAAGGCCAGATCACCTGGCCACATGGAGCTCATGATGAGCACATTGATCTGGATAAGCTGAAACAAACAAACAAACAAAAAACAAAAAACCCCTGCAAGACCAAAATGAAAATACAGAATTCCCCCAAACTCTGAAACCTCTCCTAAGAGACCTGATTGAAGAATCTAAAACCGACCTGGGGAAAGCACTGGGAAAAAACACCCTGGGGTCCACCCTGCTGGGTGAGATGAGGAAGCTTACAGGGCAGATGGCTGATATGGAGGCTGAGCAGACTAGTCAACCAGACAGCCCTGTTGTGGGGCTATGGCTGCCAGGGTTGAGGGGAGAGTGGAGAGAAAATTGGGCTTTGAAGTGGCTCTAGCCCAGATCCAAGCCCAGGTCCTACCCAGCTCCTTCATGCTCAGTGTTCATGCCTGCCATTAGCTCCCTGGACAGATGGATGGGCTGAGTGACCAGGCCAGGGAGGGGAGCTGAAGATCTCACTGACAGTGCCTGCTGCCCTTTATCCTGAGTGTGGTGCTCGGATTGCCCACTGCAAGGCCCTCACCAGCTTTCTCGCACCGGCACCTCCTCCAGGATTTCAGACCTGCTTCAGAAAGTGGAGAGACATCTGAGGGTCTTTGCCATCTGAGGACTTCCTCTCCAAACTGCTGTCAATTCCACTGGTGCTCCTCCATCCTTCCAGACCCCAGACACGATATGTGGGAACCCCTCCCTTCCTCGGGCCTGCGCTGAACTGACTCTGAATTCTTCATGTCCCTTAAAGGGTGACTGACCGAGAGAGTCACTGCTTCATAGGCTCTCTCCACAGCACTTTTAGAAGCATTCTTGGTAGGACTGGGGTACTTCCTGCTACCCTTCAAATGACCTCATGCTACCTCCATGTAATTTGCTAGTCTGCTTTTTACTGGCATAAGTTGTTAAAGAAAGGGAAATGCCCATGCCACACTCTACACCTTCTAGGAAGGAATAGGGTTCAGGAACTGGTGACAGTGACTACTGAGTCACCACCCTCAGATTTTTTTCTGTGCTCCAAAAACTGCATCCCATAAACCTTCTCAGACAAAGTGGTAGATATGAGAATAATTTGCAAAGTACTCTGGAAGCCCTGCATAACCACTTATCAGAAGTGGAATTCATTCCCGTCTCTCTGAATAGTCCTGGTCCTTAAATAACCAGTCACTTCCCTGAGAAACAGAGACAGCTGGGGAAATGGGGGCTGTGTGCTCCATGAAGTCATTTAATGACCATCTGAGATATTCATGGGCCATTTATGCAGTCCAGAGCAGGGATTCCTGCACTGTCACACCAATGAGGTGAGCTGGTCTGAAGTGAATCCAGGAAAGAGGGTAGAGCTAGGACACTTGAGCTGCTTGGAAAAGCTAGCTGTAGGGTAGAAATCTTCAGTGAAGAAATCTAGCTGGGACCACTGGAGAGAGAGATGAATTTTGGAGAGTAACTCCAGATGAAACCCAGTGGTGGGAAGCCCAATGCACCTGCCTCTCCATCCACCTGCCTCTTCTCCATATACCTGTCTGCCCCAGCACTGACCACAAGAAAACCATTCCATTGGTTTAAAATATCCTTTAATGATATATTAAAACATCCTTTAATGATATATTCATACCTACAAGGAGTAACAAATCTAATTGTCAACCACTTTATGACTTTATCAGCTAACACTGCTAGTTAAGAGAAAAATATTTAGGAATTGTGGCCTTTTTAAACATTCCTCCAGTGGTTAA
Organism: Saimiri boliviensis; assembly: GCF_048565385.1. Lineage (NCBI taxonomy): Eukaryota > Metazoa > Chordata > Mammalia > Primates > Cebidae > Saimiri > Saimiri boliviensis. The sequence continues at coordinate 31,199,784 of NC_133467.1, read as the reverse complement.
TTTTTACGTGTCAACTAGATGGGCATTATGCAGTGCCCAGATAAAATGTGATTTCTGAATGTGTCTGTGAGGGTTTTCTGGATGAGACTAGCATTTGAATCGTGGACTCAGGAAAGTAGATTGCCCTCCTCAATGTGGTGGGCATCATCCAATTCATTGAGGGCCTGACTAGAACACAAAGGAAGAAGGACGGGTTTGTCCCATTCGCTTCCCGCCTGCCCATTGATCCTTGTAGTGGGATTCACACCGTCAGGTCCCCCAGTTGTCAGGCCTTCAGACCCCAACTGGAATTACACTACTGGCTTTCCTGGATCTCCAGCTTGCAGACGGCAGGTCGTGAAACTTCTCAGTCTCCATAATCACATGAGCCAATTCCTCATAATAAATATATATATATATATGAATATATATATGTACACATATATACATATATTTAAAACTCTTTTATATGTTTATTATAATTTATAGATTATAAAAAATCTTTATATATATACACAATACTAAAATCACACAGTACAGGAAATGCAGATATATATATAAATCTTGTTGATTCTGTTTCTCTGAAGATCCCTAATATTCATCCCCTCTTTTAAAAATCACGAATGTAAAATAACACTAAAAAAAGTTTATAAAAGAAAGAAAATTAAATGTGATCCAGGTACAGTGTCTTACACCTGTAATCCTAATGCTTTGGGAGGCCAAGGCAGGAGGATCACTTGAGGCCAAGAGTTTAAGTCCAGCCTGGGCAATATAATGAGATCCCAGCTCTACAAAAAAATATTTTTTTAATTGGTCAAGCATGGTGGCCTATGCCTATAGTCCCAGCTACTTAGGATGCTAAGTAGAGAGGATTGCTTCAGCCCAGAAGTTCAAGATTGCAGTGATCTGTGTTTGAACCACGCACTCCAGCCTGGGTGACATAGTGAGACCCTGTCTCTTAAAAAAAAAAAAAAAGAAAGAAAGAAAAAAAAAAAAGAAGAAAGAAAGGAAAATCTGTCATCGTTTTCTAACCCTGTCACGACTGCTTTCAAGTTTGCAATTTTCCAGATGTTTCTTTATAAGGCAGTAGACTGATTCAGAACTCTGGCTCCATGGTCAGTCCTGGGCCCATGTCCTCATTCTGTTATTTATAAATCATGCCACCTTAGGCAAGTTATTTAATCTCTCTAAGCCACGCTTTCCTCAACAGTAACAGAGTTAAGATGAGGAACAATCTCATAGGGTTGTAGGGAAAGGTAAATGGCGTAAATGCAAGTAAGACGTTCACTGCAGTGCCTGGCATGTGAAGACCATTTTGCATTTGGTGTCTATAACTTTTTATTGTTTCTTGAAGGCGGTCATGATTAATTAAATGACAAACCTCATAAAGCTGCAGCCTGGGATGTACAGGAAGTTCTGCTGTGTGGTCAAGATCCACAGCACTCCTCAGAGACATGGAACAGAATGCTTCGGGCACCCCACAAATGGATGACATTCCTGGGTATCTCTATTGGAAGCAACAATAACTTTGCAACATAAATTAGGGAGAAAAGCATATATGGACCATTCAGACCTTTTGGCAATTGAAGACAGAGAGATGGATTTGATGTAATAAGTGTTTTAAAGCCCTGTCATAAAAGAATTGAAATTTCTCAGCATAGACTATCACATTTCATAAAGAAAATATCAGTGTACACTATTTAACAAGAAGAGTTATATATGTAAACTATGAATCAGAACAGAAAATGTGAAACAGAATGAAAATGTGAACTGAACCCTTAGCCACACCTGATGCAGTTTCACAAAACCCACGTCTGGAGCGATTGGAAGACAATACCAAAATCACATAGTACAGTAAATGCAGTTAGTGTTTATTTATTTTTGTGTTATTTTATTTTTTGAGACAGAGTCTCGCTCTGTCACCCAGGCTGGAGTACAGTGGTGTGATTTTGGCTCACTGCAACCTCTGCCTCCCGGGTTCAGTCGATTCTCCTGCCTCAGCCTCCTGAGTAGCCAGGACTACAGGTGCACATCACCATGCCCAGCTGATTTTTTGTATTTTTAGTAGAGATGGGGGTTTCACCATGTTAGCCAGGATGGTCTCGATCTCCTGACCTCATGATCTGCCCTCCTTGGCCTCCCAAAGTGCTGCAATTACAGGAGTGAGCCACAATGCCTGGCCTATTATTTATTTTCATTGTATAAAAAACCTCCAAAGTTCTCATTCTGTATGGTGGGTTTGGTCACTTCAAATTATCTTTTTGCTGTATTATAAAATGTCAAGTAAAAAATGCCTCTGGGTATCATCATAAGTAAACATCGGATAGGCTAATCTTAAATGCTACAGTCAAGATGCTGGTGCCTGGGATAGAGACCACGGAAGCAGTGCCCCTTACTAAGCAGTAGCTTAAGGGAAGTTTTTTTCTTGCCTCAGTGGGCTACTCATTCCAGAGGCACATTTGTAACTATAGTCACTGGGTTGCACAAACTTTTGTAATTTTTTTAATTTAACATAATACATTAAAATGACTCATGTTGCCTAGTTTATGAATAATTTCTTAAAGAACATTGTGTTCATTATCTCACTTTGAAAAAAGAACTGAAGATCATGAGATTGTTTAAAATGTCAAATTTTAAAAAGCGTTCTATGGATTAAAAGAAGTAAAGATCATACTCAGAGATAGATACTTCCTTCTTTAGTGTTATTGTTTCTACACTTTGCTTTGTTGAGCAAGATAATAGAATTAAAATAACAAAGAGTATGTTTTATCTTATGAAATTTTCCTAGGTGTGAATAAGTCAGTGAAGAGGAAGCCTCGTTTTCTGTTGTATTGTCTTTAAGAAGGATGGCTCATGGTGCCAGTTCTGATGGCAGAACCTGGATAAAGACTATTTTTAAATGAGCTCTGGTCTTGTCTAGGCCTCAACTGACCGCAATATTGTCCTGCATGCTCAGATAGCATTCTGAGACCCAGCTGCCCTTCCTGGATTTTCCTCCAGCAGAAGTTTCTGTAGAGACATTGACCCTGCAGCTCAGAACATCTGCTATTTCTCCTGGGGGAAGACTCCCACTCCACAGGAAAACTCTTCTCCGGAACAGAGGGCTTGGAGAAACAGAAACAATTGCCATTCGTTTCCTATATTGTTTACTGAACTCCTTAAAATACAAGAATCTAACCGGGCGCGGTGGCTCAAGCCTGTAATCCCAGCACTTTGGGAGGCCAAGGCGGATGGATCACGAGGTCGAGAGATCGAGACCATCCTGGTCAACATGGTGAAACCCCGTCTCTACTAAAAATACAAAAAATTAGCTGGGCATGGTGGCTCGTGCCTGTAATCCCAGCTACTCAGGAGGCTGAGGCAGGAGAATTGCCTGAACCCAGGAAGCGGAGGTTGCGGTGAGCCGAGATCGCGCCATTGCACTCCAGCCTGGGTAACAAGAGCGAAACTCCGTCTCAAAAAAAAAAAAAAAAATACAAGAATCTATTTTAAGAACATGAGTCCTTAATTAGGCTTGCCAACAGGGGCTTGGTATGTCATGGGACTATAAGAATATGAGAATTCTACAGCAGTATAGCCAAACATTCCCATGAGCTCAGCAGCAAGCTTAACCTTACTATTGTTCACAGGTAATTCACAGATGAGGAAACTGAAGCTTAGAGAGTTAAATAACTTGCTTGAGGTCATCCAGTAAATAAACAGCAGATGCAGCACTTGGATATAATCTCTACTGCCTCTTACCACACTGGCCCAAGATACATGCTATTTAGTAAAGCCGTTATCAACCCTTTATATCTAGGGGCAAGAAGGCCAGATAAGGAGAGACCAGGGAAAGGGAATAGTGGTGATTCTATATCCTCCTTTTATGACATTCTTTCTAAGCTCTTGCCCCATATCCTAATCTACTTATCATTAAGGATTTTTGACTCTTGAGTTCCTTTAGTCTTTCCCATCTTCTCAGGAACTGCCCCAGTTTTGCCCTGGGGCTCTCTCTTTCTCCTCTTCCCTTTTTCCCACTCCTTTCCACCCTTTGAGCTGTCTAACTCTTGGGCGATTTCTTGCCAGTGGCCCAAGTCAACAGACAGACTCATCTGGGGTCTACCATAAGCATGATTCTGCTCTCCTTATCCTGAGTTATACATTGAGGCTCCACGGGCCCTGATATTTCTGAGGCAGGACGAGTGAGATTCAAAACTGGGGCTTAGCCCAGGAGGGCTCTTGGCTTTGCCCAGGAAAGAATTCAAGGGTGAGCCGATGGTGTTAAACAGCAACTTTTATGAAGTGACAGTGTACGGCAGCAGCACATACACTGTCCCCTGCAGAGCAAGGCTACCCCATAGGTTGTGTGCTCAGAGTAGCAGGTCAGAGGCAGTTATGCACTCACATTTGTACCCACTTTTAATTATATGCAATTAAGGGGCAGTTTATGCAGAAATTTCTAGAAACAGGGTGATAACTTCCTGGTTGTCGGGTTATTGTCATGGAAAGGAGCAGTAATTTCTGGGTGTTGCCATGGCAGTGGCAAACTGACATGGCACACTGGTGGGTGTGTCTTATGGAAAACTGCTTCCACCCCAGCCCTGTTTTAGCTAGTCCTCAACTTGGTCCTGTGTCTGAGCCCTGCTTCCAGAGTCAAGTCCCACCTCCTACTTTACTTCCACCGTCTGACAGACTCATGGCTTTTTTATTTGAGATCTTAGATATTTGGCTCCACTATTGCCCAGCTCTGTTCTTCCTTGAATGATTAATGTTTGGACAATTTATACTGCCACCCAAAGAATCTGAGGGTTCAAGTTTGACCTTATGCTAATAAAATTTTTATGCCAAGTAAGTTTCTTTTTCTTAAATTTTGGATTCAAGGGTACAAGTGTAGATTTGTTATATGAGTATATTGTGTAATGCTGGAGTTTGAACTTCTATTAAACCCATCACTCAAATAGTGAATAGAATACCCAGTAGGTAGTTTCCAACCCTTGCCCCCATCCCTTGCTCCCCATTCTCAGAGTCCCCAGTGTCTGTCTAATGTTTCCATCTTTATGTCTGTGTGTACCCATTATTTAGCTCCCACTTGCAAGTGAGAACCTGTGATAATTGATTTTCTGTTTTTGTGTTAGTTTATTTAGAATAAGGACCTCCAACTGCATTCATATTGCTTCAGAGGACATTATTTCATTCTTTTTATGGCTGTATAATATTCCATGGTGTACATATGCCACATTTTCTTTATCCAACCACTGCCGATGGGCACCTAAGTTGATTCCATGACTTTGCTATTGTAAATAGTGCTGCAATAAACATACGAGTACAATCGTATGGAAGGTGATAGGGAGCAGGCATGTCACACGGCAAGAGAGGGAGTGAGAGAGATGCCATATCGTTTTACACAACCAGCTCTCTCATGAATTCATTATTGTGGGGAGGACACCAAGCCATTCATGAGCTATCTGCCTCCATGATAAAATGTCTTTTTGATAAAACTATTTTTTTTTCCTTTCGGTAGATGCCCAGTAGTGGGACTGCTAGATCAAATGGTAATTCTAAAATAACTAAAAGTTCTTTGAGAAATTTCCATACTGTTTTCTATAGGGGTTAAACAAGTTTACATTCCCACCAACCGTATATAAGTGTCCCCTCTTCTCCACATCCTTGCTAACATCTGTTATTTTTTCACTTTTTAAGAATAGCCATTCTAGCTGTTGTGAGATGGTATTTCATTGTGATTTTAATTTACATTTCTCTGATAATTAGTGATACTGAGCCTTTTTCATACTTTTTTTAGCCAACTTGTTGTCTTCTTTTGAGAAGTGTCTTTTCATGTCCTTTGCCCACTTCTTAATGGTTGATATAAATGCATGCTTGTCCCTTCTAAATATCATGTTGAAATGTGATTCCCAGTGATGGAGGTGGAGCCTAGTGGGAGGTGTTTGGGTCATAGAGGCAGATCACTCATGAATGGCTTGGTGTCCTCCCCATGGTAATGAGTTCATGAGAGAGCTGGTTGTGTAAAATAACATGATATCTCTCTCACTCCCTCTCTTGCCATGTGACATGACTGCTCCTCATCACCTTGCACTATGATTGTAAGCTTCCTGAGGCCTCACCAGATGCTGGTGCCATGTTTGTACAGCCTGCAGAACTATGAGCCGAAAAACTCCTTTTCTTTAGGAATTACCCAGTCTCAGTCATTCTTTTATAGCAATGCAAAATAGACTGACACAATGGGGTTGTTTCTTTCTTGTTGATTTGCTTAAGTGCCTTATAGATTCTGGATATTAGTCCTTTGTTGAATGCATAGTTTGCAAATATTTTCTCCCATTCTGTAGGTTGTATTTACTCCAATGATTTTTTTTTTCTTTTGCTGTGCAGGAGCTTTTTGGTTTAATTAAGTCCCATTTGTCAATTTTTGTTTTTGCTGTATTTATGTTTGAGATCTTAGTCATAAATTCTTTGCCTAGACCAATTTCCAGAAGAGTTTTCCCTAAGTTTTCTTTTAGGATTTCTATAGTTTGAAGTCTTACATTTAAGTCTTTAATTCATCTTGAGTTAATTTTTGTATATGAGGAAGGATAGGGGTCCACTTTCATTCTTCTGCACATGACTAGACTATTTTCCCAGCACCATTTATTGAATAGAGTGTCTTTGGCCCATTGTTCACTTTTGTCAGTGTTGTCAAAGATCAGTTGGTTGTAGGTTTTTGGCTTTATTTCTGGATTCCATGTTCTGTTCTATTGATCTATGTGTTCATTTTTGTGCCAGTACCATGCTGTTTGAATTACTATGGACTTGTAGTATAGTTCGAAGTTGGGTGATGTGGTACCTCTGCCTTTGATCTTTTGCTTAGGATTGCTTCAGCTAGCCAGGCTCTTTTTGGTTCCATCTGAATTTTAGAATTCTTTCTTTTTAATCCTGTAAAAAAAAATGATGTTAATATAATGGGAATTCTGTTAATTCATAGATGGATTTGGAAAGTATGGTCATTTAAATGATACTGACTCTTCCAGTCCATGAGAATGGAATGTTTTTCCATTTGCTGTCTCATCTATTTCTGTCATCCATGTATTGTAGCTCTCCTCATAGAGATCTTTCACCTCATTAGTCAAATGTATTCTTCGGTATTTTATTTTTTGTGGCTATCGTAAATGGGATTGAGTTATTGATTTGGTTCTCAGCTTGTATGTGATTGGTGTATAGAAATGCTACTGATTTTTGTGTATTGATTTTGTATCCTGAAGCTTTACTGAGGTTCTTTATCAGGTCTAGGAGTCTTTTGGAGAAATCTTTAGGGCTTTCTATTTACAGGATCATGTTGTCAGTGAACAGAGATAATTTGACTTTCTTTTTTCTTATTTGAATGTGTTTTATTTCTTTTTCTTACCTGATGCCTCTGACTAGGGTTTCCAATACTATATTGAATACGGGTGGTGGGAGTGGACATCCGTGTCTTGTTCCAATTCTTATGGGAATGCTTCCAACTTTTGCCTGTTCCATAAGATGTTAGCTGTGGGTTTGTCATAGATCATTCTTATTTTGATCTATGTTGCTTTATTCTTATTTTGAGGTATGTTGCTTTAGTGCCTAGTTTGTTGAGGGTTTTCATAATGAGGAGATGTTGAATTTTATTGCTGCGTTTATTGAGATGATTGTATGGTTTTTGTTTTTAATTCTATTTATGTGGTGAATCACATTTACTGATTTGTGCTTGCTGAATCATGTCTGCATCCCAGGAGTAAAGCCCATTTAATCCTAAGAAATTGTCTTTTTGATGTGCTACTAAATTCAGTTTGCTATTCTTTTGTTGAGGATTTTTACACCTATGTTCATCAGGGATACTGACATGTAGTTTTCTTTTTTTGTCATGCCCTTGCCATATTTTGATATCAGGATGATACTGGCTTTATAGAATGAATCGAGGAAGAATCCCTCCTCCTCAATTTTTTGAAATAGCTTTAGTAAGATTGGTGCCAGTTGTTCTTTGTATATCTAGTAGATTTTCACTGTGAGTCTGTCTGGTTCTGGGCATTTTTTGGTTGGCAGATTTTTTTTAAAATTACTTATTCAGTTTTGCAACTCATTGTTGGTCTGTTTATAATTTCAATTTCTTCCTGGATCAATCTTAGGAGATTATGGGTTTCCAGGAATTTATCCATTTCCTCTAGATTGTCTAGTTTGTGTGTATAGAGATGTTCACAAGAATTAAAACCACAGGGATTTCACTCATTACTTGTATGACCTAGGATAAGTCATGTGTTGGTGAAAATCAGTTTCTTTTCTATAAAATAATGTACTACAAGTTATCTCACATAGTGGATGCTGTGATGTGTGCTGCTCAGCTCTCCCCCTCAAGATCAAAGCAGTCATTCCCCATGTGAGAATTATAGGTGGCTGACAGCTCTCTGCTGAGTTCCTCCCCAGAAACTGCCCTCATCCAGTTCCTTCCCTGAGGAACCCATATCAAACACCTGGGTCAACTGGTTAGTGAAAGGATTAAAAAAGTCCAGTCTCCTTTGGCCTCAATATGCAACAGCCCTGAGGGTTATTCCAGCTCCAGGGCTCCTCACCGAGTCTGTTGAGGACTTTGTTGCAACCGCATCCACAGCTCAACTTCTCCCTCTGCTCACTCCTATTTCCCTCACTCCCTCAGATATTGATTATTTCATGGGCACTCCCCAGTACACTTTTCATACAAAAATCTCCACCTCAGAGTCTGATTTTTTGAAAACGTGACCAAAGATAGCTGATAGCTTTTTAAGTGTTAAAACAGCAATGTGTATGAAGTACGGTATTTGCTATATTGTGAACACTCAGTATTTGCTCTTCTCTTCTCTTCCTCATTGTTTTGACCTGTTTTTCTATCATTCCTGGAAGGATACACAACCCAGGACTTTCCATAGGAGGCAGTGTCTCCCTTTTCACCTGATCAAAACTCCTTTTTGCACACAAATAATTAAACACATTCTTGGAAAGCCATTCATCCTTTTCTGGGAGCCACCAAAAGTTTTAAGCAGCTGAGTCACCTGTTTATATTTCTGCCTTAGAAAGATTACTTTGGCCTTAGTGTGAGGTGAAAGATCTCAATTTAAGACCTACAGGCTAGGAACAGATTTGAAAAAACCGTGGGTCTTAACTGAAGAAGTGGTGATGAGGTGGGAGAGAAGGAGGTCCATGGGAGGGTTATCTCACAGGTGGATTTTTCAGGGTTTGGTGACTAAGTTGAATGGCGGCTGTGAAAAAGAGTGGCCTATATACTATGGCCTTTAAAATTCCAGTTTAGTTTGCTGGTAGATGACAGTGCTATTCTCTAAGAAAAGAAATATAAGCGGTGGCATTGACTTTGGGGCAAAATTGCGAGCAAGGGGTATAAGATTATTAATTGGCTTGGGATATGGTCAGTTGAAGTATTTATGGTTCATGCACATGGAGATTTTCAGGGGCTATTTGAAAACCCAGGGCTGACTTTGAGAGAGGTATAACCTGAAGGAAAGCAAACAAATTTAGAAGTCATATTTTCAACTCCTTCATTTCACCACCAAAAAGCTAAGATTTAGAGGCTAAAACTTTTAAGGGACTTACCATATGGCTAGTTTTTGGAAAGCCGTGACCAGAAACTATATCTCTTGGGTTTCAGGCAATGCACCTATATCCTGATTGAGTTTCATTATGCTCTATTTACTTTCATGTTTCCCCAGTCTAACAATGCCTGACATACAAGTGTTAAAAATGTTTGCGGAATGAATATACTGATTGTGGCCTTCTTTGGTGGGGGTAGGACTGGCTCCACATCTTCACATCATCTCTGAAATTTATCTCAGAAGCATCTTGGAAGTCAGCAGACCCAGGGAAGTCCTGTTTAGTCATGAAATTTGCATTTCCCCCAGGTACCTCCCAACCCCTCTCCACTTCCTCTGAGAGCAAAACCTCTGTGGTTCATGTCACACCCAGGGGCAGCCTTTGTGCTCATGCACAGACCTGATTGGGAAGATTGATAAAAGCAAACAGAAAGAAGGCATCATCTGGGTCATATGAATTATATAATCAATTCCTCTTATTTTACACTTGGGGAAACTTAGGCTAAGAGATCTTGTCTTAATTCACTCAAATTAGAGTTATGAGCTCAGAAGAGAGGAAGGAGCAGTTTGGAAAAGAGCAAGGCAACTAATATTTATTGAGCACTTACTGTATGACAGACTTTATGTGGAATGATTTATTAAGGTTATCTCATTTAATCCTGATTTTTAAAATCATCCAGTGTTTTTCACACGCAGAAACTGAGGTTTAGAAAGTTTACTTTTCCTGAGGTTCTAAAGCTCATAAATGATGGTTATGGAACTCAAACTCAAGGCTGTCTGGCTTCAAAGGTCATGCTCCTTCCCTTACACCGTGCAGCCTCCCGGAAGCTTGAAATGTTGTTTTGGGTATTTTAGATATAAGCTTGGAGACCAACCAAACATGGTCATTCCAGTGCTGTTTCTAGGAGCCAACAGGCACTCCAACATTGCCACCCTAGAAGGTCCTGCAAAATTGAGTGGTCTAGGGTTTGACAGAGTCGAGAAGGCCATTATGAACATAAGATGGACAATGGGTCAAACGCCAGGGAATAACCAGAGTATCTGAAAGGCCGGCTGCCTCGCAGAGGGTTAAACGGACACATCCATCTCTCTCCATGCCTGATAACTGCATCATCACCCAAGCTCTTTATCGGGCCTTGCCGCAGGGCTTCCCAGCACCTGCCTCCGCATACCAGACCCAAGCCCACATTCAGCACTAAATTATGCATTCAACTCCCAGCCCGCTGTTGATCAACCCTGCAGAAAAATTTTTTAAAGAAGCCCCATCAGACCCTGCCCAGGAGCAGGCTGCTCTGTATGCCCCCGGAAGGCCCGTCTACTCATAACCAACAGCTCCAGGCATTTCCTGCTTCTTAATATCCAATAAGATTGCCTTCGCTTTGTTTCCTCAACAGCCAATCAAGGCCTACTTACCCAAAGTCCTGCCTGCCTACCAATGGCAACTAGTTTCAGGTAATTCCTGCTTCCTGACAGCCAATAAAATTGCCTTTGCTTTGTTTCCCCAATACCCAATCAATCGCTTTCTCTCCCCATAAAACCCCATGACCTAAACAGCTGGGCGCAACTTCTCTGGCCCCTTCCTGGACCACAGAACCTTGCCCGGGAGCTGAATAAATTAGCTTCTCATTTTCTCAGACTTGCCTCAGTTTCCTTATTCTACATCAGCAATAAATCTTACAGTATCAACAAAAAAAGAAGAATGTGTATTTGACTTCCAGCCTTAGCCCTGCTGGTCACTTGCCAGAAGGCCTTGGGCTGGCCACTTCCTTCCTGTGCTCCTCCAAGATTAAAAAAAAAAAAAAGGAAATGCAAATGTTTTGGGCTTCCCTGCTGACAATTTCCACGTCTTCTTTGTAGTAATCATTTCTATCACAAAGAAGGTGGGAAAAGATGATGTATCCACCAGGGAGATAATCCTATTCCTAAGAAGTGGTTCTTGAACTCTGGAGAGGCAACAATTGGTTTGAGTCCTCAAAATGAGTGGGAGTTTGTTAGGCCAATGAGGAGGGGGAGGGGATTCCAGGAAGTGAAGTGTAAAAGCTTTACAGAGAAGTCATTGAGTAAATTCGGGGAATTGCTAGCAGATCAGAAAAGTTGTGGCATTCAGTGCAAAGGAGGGGCCAAACTAGAAATAAGACAGGAGAAATCCACAGAAACCAAGCCACATAAGGACCAGTAGAACCCTGTAGGCTCTCCAAAGAACCTATCCTTAAAGGTTGTAAGCATGGAAATGTTATCATTGTTAAACTTGTGCTTTAAAGAGACCTTTCTGCTCTGCGTTCCTGCTCTCTCCCAGACACAGTGAGGGAAGGTGTTCTCTTTCTGGGTCCACAAGGGGGCATAGTTTTAAGACCAAGAATTTCCCAGCGCCATGCCCCACTCCCATCTCTATCCGGGAGATTTAACAGTTTATGTCTGAATTTCACAGACACGGGAAGAAACTAAGAGTCAATCACTCCAGGGGAAGTTCTAAGGAACTCTTTTAATTTGCCAGGGGTCTTAGAGAAGGTGGGGTTCCTCCCAGGTTAAAAGTCCCCTTCTTCCACAGCCCTTCGGACTCCATGTTTGGGTCCCCTTCCACGAACACTCCCTTCATGGAAGCCGTCTCTCTCTCTCCTGGATTTCCCCTCTGGAGTCCCCTTCCACACTCTCTCGTGGAAGCCTGTCTTCCCCTCCTAAACTCCATCTCTGTCTCTATTCCCTTCCACTCAGTGTGGAAGCTGCTTTCCTCTCCTGGATTCCATCTTTCTGGATTCTCTCACTCTGTGAGAGTGAGCTGTTTCTCTCTCCTCCTGTTTCTCTCTCTCTCTCTAAATAAATCACTTTCTACAAACACTTTTGAGTCTGGCATTTACTGTGCACTGTGCCATGGTCCCCTCTCTCATTCTTGTGAGGACGGGAGACCAAGAACCTGGAGACATGTCATCTCAGGGGAGCTGAGGGTACTCTGAACCCCTGAACCCCAATATTACAATAGCACGACTGACAGAGACTCTGCTCCTGTAGCCTGGAAGCCAGAATGGAGAGACACATTGGGCAGAACCCGGCAGAGCCACAGGAACTTATAGTCCTCACCTATTTGTTATTCATGGAAGCATTCTCCTCTTCTGGATTGGATCAACAGAAAAATAAACTGTCATCTTTTGGCAGATGATTCAATGGGAATTCAAGCGATTCAATAGGCATTCAAGATTGAAAATGATTATGTACTCTGAGAACTCTCAGATCTATAAAAGGGGTGGCCTATACAAGGAAAGACGAGGACATGGTAAATGCAGAACAGACCCTCAGCATCTTGAAGGACCATCAAGGGGAAACAAGTATTGCAAACCTTTCATTATTCTAACGTTTTATTTGAAAATAATGTCAAACTTAAAAGAGCTGCAAGAAAAAAATATTATGAATAATAGTACAAAGAACACCCTTATAAATATCCTGCAGGGAGGGGTTACAAGTTCACTGTGGCTGTGAATACCTCTCTGTAATGTTTGCCCATTTTGCTTTATTATTAGCTACTAGCTCTCTTTCCCTTTCTCTGTCTCTATTTGAACTATTATAGGGTAGGTTGCATGTATCATGGCTCTTTATCCTAAATACTTCAGTGTGAAGAATTAAGATAGTTTCTTACACAACTACAGTATGGTTAGTTATCACTTAAGTAAATTTTACATTGATAAAAATATTTTTGACTAATCTACTGTTTGTACTTAAATTTTGTCAGTTGACCCAATAATGTCCTTCAATATTTTCCCTCCAGGTCAGGATCCAGTCTAGTATCAGACATTGCATTTAATTGTTGTATCTCTTTAGTATCCTTCAACTGGAACATTTCCACAGCCATATTTTCTCCTTTATGACATGAATAATATATTTGAAGAATGCAGTCTTCCACCCTCTCTTTTTTAATAGCAAACTCCTCACTAGGGGTTTTTCGGTATTTCCTTACTATTAGATTCACATTGTCCATTTCCAGTCTAGGTACTACACAAATGATGTTGTACCCTCAGGGTGTCACATCTAGAGACCCTTAACATCTTCTCATTGATGACGTTGATTTTGATCACCTGGCCAACACATTGCCAGATTTCTCTAGTGTGTAGTTCTTTTTCCTCTCCTTTTTTTTTTTTTTTTTTTTTTAAACTAATAGCTATATGTTGGCATACAGTGTAAGGCCATGCAAACATCTTACTCCTTGTCAAAATTTCCTCTGAGATTTAGCATCTATTGATAATTTTTGCCGGAGCCTGTCTTAACTGTGATACTTGCAAAATAATAGCTTTCTTCACTTCAGCACTTTTCTCCCTATTTGGCATTCTATTGCAGGCAAGAGCCCTCCCTTTATCTATCTATCTAATCTATCACATCTGTCTTGAGTCAGTTTTGGTAGTTTGTGTGATTCTTGAAATTCTTTCATTTTGTCTAATTTATCGCTGTACCATTGTTGATAGTATCACTCTTATAATCGTTTTTATTTCTTTAAGGTCAGAAGTATCCCCTCTTTAATTCCTGATTTTGGTCATTTGAGTCTTCTCCATTTTTCACGTATCAGTCCAGCTAAACGTTTGTCAGTTTTGTTGATCTTTTCAAATAACCGACCTTCAAATTTGTTTTTCTCTTATTTTTCTACTCTCACTTTCATTTCTTTCCACTTTTATCTTTATTATTTTCTTCCTCTTAATGAACTTGGTTTGTTCTTCTTTTTATAGTTTCTTTTATTTTCTTCCTTCCTTCCTCTTTCTTTCTTTCTTCTTTCTTTCCTTCCTTCAACAGGTCTCACTCTTGTCACTCAGGCTGGACTACAGTGGCACAGTCTCAGCTCACTGCAGCCTTGATCGCTTAGGTTCAAGCAATCCTCCCACCTCAGCCACTCAAGTAGCTGGGACTACAGGCATAAGCCACCACACCTGGTTAATTAAAAAAAATGTTTTTTGTAGAAACAAGGTTTCACTATGTTGCTGGTCTTGAACTCCTGAGCTTAAGTGATACTCCTGCCTCAGCCTCTCAAAGATTTGGGGTTACAGGAATGAGCCACTGACACCAGCCTGTAGTTTCTTAAGGTAGAAGGTTAGATTATTGACTTGAAATCTTTCTTTTGAAATTTAGGCATTTACAGCTATAAAAGTTTCTCTAAGCATTGATTTCCTGCATCTCCTAAGTTTTTGATATGTAACATCTTCAGTTTTATTCATCTCAAAGTATTTTTCTGATTTCCCTTATGATCTATTCTTTGATTTCTGAGGCCCATGGTTATATTGCATTACATTAATTATTCCCTATCTTTAAAAATTATAAAATAAACCCAAATTAATATCTGGTATGTTTCAACGAGATACTGCAAATGTCACAATTTACAAACTCCTGGGCCCTCGCGGTGAGGAGGAGGTGGAGGAGGAGGCGGCTCGGGGAGAGCGAGCAGGGAGCAGGAAGCGCAGAGCGCGGGTGAAGGAGCCCAGCCGCCCGCCGCCGCCTCCCACACCGAGAGCGGGAGCCTGGCCGGAGCCCCCCACGCCGCCCCAGCCTCTCCCTCATTGTCAGGGCTCGAGGGCAGCCCGCGCGAGCGAGCAAGTCGGGGGAGAGCCAGCGAACGAGGAGGGGAGGCGGCCGGACCGAGCGAGCGCCCGAACGTGTGGCGCGAGGGGAAGCCGCCTTCCCACGCCCCGCCTTCGCCTTCCCTTCGCTCAGGTCCGGTCCCCGCACCCACCGCCCGACTCCGAGAAGCACCAAGTCCGCGCCTGCGGCCACAGTGGAGCTCAACGCCAACCGCAACCAGGCCGAACAGATCAGCAAGAAGCAATTGCATTGATGAAGCACGAAATGAAACCGACTTCATGAACAAGCTGGTGAGGAGATTTTGAAAGTAAAACAGAAATATGACGAACTCTGCCAACCATTTTTTTTCAGAAGAGGTCAGAATTGATCACTGATGGCCCGAATTCCACATTTTTGGGTCACATTTGTCAACTACTCGCAAGTGTCTGCACTGCCTGTGGAGGAGGACGAAGACGCACTGCATTATTTGACCAGAGTTGAAGTGACAAAATTTGAAGATACTGAATCAGGTGAAGGGATAGATTTTTATTTTGATGAAAATCCCTACTTTGAAGATAAAGTTCCCTCCAAAGAATTTCATCTAAATGAGAGTGGTGACCCATCTTCAAAGTCCACTGAAACCAAATGGAAATCTGGAAAGGATGTCACCAAGCATTCAAGTCCAAGGCAGAATAAAGCCAGTTGCAGGTGCTTGTGAATTAGGAGAGGTCATCACAGATGGTACTTGGCCAAACCCGCAACAGTGCTGCTTGGTTCCCGATGTGATGATGAAGAAGAAGAATAGGATGAGGATGATAATGATGATGACGGCGATGAAGAGGAGGAAGGATTAGAAGATATTGATGAAAAAGGGGATGAGGATGAAGGTGAAAAAAAGGAAGATGATGATGAAGGGGAGGAAGGAGAGGAAGATGAAGGAGAAAGTGATTAGCAGAACACTGATGGATTCCAACCTTTTTAAAAGTTTTTCTCCAGTCCCTGGGAGCAAGTTGCAGTGCTTTTTCTTTTTTTCCCCTCTTGTGCTCAGTCGCCCTGTACTTGAGGTCTCTTTTTCTCTCTACACCATGGTTCCCAACTTATTTGGGAGGAAATACCTTGAGCATAATATAAAGGGAAGAGTCTCTACCCTTTTCTGTTTGGAATTCGTTTTTACCCCTTCCTGTCTGAACAAAAACTGTATGGAATCATCAACCACAGAGCTCTCCTGGAAGCTGGAGAGTGCCGGGCCCCTTTGTAGCAGTGCATAGAATTCTAGCTTCTTTCCTCCTTTCTCTGCATATTGGGCTCGGAGAGTACAGTGTGTCACTAAGTGAATATGGACAGTCAGTTACCAACATGTATCTGTCTACTTTCTCTTATTTAAAAAAAGAAAAAAAAAAACCTTTAAAAATGGGGTTATAGAAAGTCATCAAAGAGTAGGTATAAGATGTTTGGGTGGGTTAAGTGGCCATTTTGACAACATGGCTTCTCCTTTGGCATGTTTAATTGTGATGTTTGACAGACATCCTTGCAATTTAAGATGACACTTTTGAAATAAAATCTCTCCTAATGATAATTTGAGCCCTGCCACTCAATCAGCAGAACCTGTAGGATCTTATTTGGAATTTACTTTCTCTGTTGTAATTTTGTTTCTGTTTATTTTTAAATTTTTTTTTGTTTTGTTTCACTGGAAAGAAGATGCTCACTTTTAAACAAAAGTATACAAATTGCTTTGTTACAATAAAACTAAACGTATATACCACAATAATAATAATAATGAAGTGGCAACGTTGTCCAGAGTATATCTGGTTTAAGGATCTGGCCAGTGCTACCAGTAACTACCTTTGACTGTACCTGGAAATTCACAAAAGAATAGAGCTGATTATTCTCCAGCCTCACCTCTTCAAAGCCCTTGCAAGAGACTGGGGAGAGATCACTGACCCTTTTCAGTGTCTCTTGCCTTACTAGTTGTTTCTTAGAAAAAAATACACCCCATTTTACCATGAAAATTTTATATATATTTTTTTCATACATATATAATATATATAGTTCTTTACTGAATTGTTCAGTAGATCTCGAAAGAACAGGGAACTTGAGAAAGAACAGAGGTTATAGAAATTTGCATAATGAAGCATAGGGTCACAAGCCTGGAAAACAATTGAGGCTGATTCATCTTGATGAAGAAGTCTAAAATTTTGCACATTGCATCTTGCTCTCTAGATGCTAATATTTAGCTTTTCTCTTGATTCTTCAAGTTACCACAAAACCTTTCCCGTAAAATTCTTCCCCACCTTTATTTGTTTGCATATCTTTGTTTGGGTATCTTGCATACATCCTGCTGATATAGGAGGCACAGTTCCTGTACTTTTCATCATTCCTCATCTCCCACAAATGCAGATGCCTCATATTTGGCCAGATGCTAAATGAAATTCTCCTTTGCTCACTCATAGCTGATTTTAAACTGAAAGATAAACGCAGGTGTAAAGGATTAGGTAGAAAATGGGTCCAATGCATGCTAGCTGAATCTCCCTACCGGTGAGATTTTCTCACTAGTTTTCAAAAAAAAAGTAAGCAGGCCTCAGTCACATTAGGAAAAGAGATCTCTCTCATTAATATGACTCTGATTTTGTGAAATCATAATCCCATAATTATTAAGACAAAGAACATTTCATACTTTGAGAATTGGTTTACTTTTCCAGAGCCACCAGCCAGGATGGCTATTTACCATCTGGAAATTAGACAACGGCTTTATTTAGATATCTTTTTATGGAAATCTTTCCCAGCAACCAGATTGTTTTGTCCTTCTGGGCCATCCCTGCATCCTCTTCCCTCCCCCTCCTTGAAGGATTTTCCACACAGATTCCCCTGACCTTTCTAACACCTCTCCTTCTTCAGTCTCTGATTCCAAAAGGAAGCTCTCTCTCTGACCCTCAAAAGAAGATTCAATCTTCCTGACTTATCTCAGACCTAAATAGTTCTTCCATCTAGCAAGTGTCAGATTTGACACATGCAGCCATTGACATTATTGGAATTAGATTACTGATTTTCTTTATGGCGATCTTCCAGATGAGAATGATATATGTAGGAAGGCAAGAACTATGCCTGCCATTCTCAGTGTTAAATCTGGAAAGGTGCTTTACTCATAGCAGCTGCTCAGTGAATACTTCTAACCAGTTTTTTGAACAGTCTGAACTTGGTTTGTTGGGAGCTTATGTTGTCCCCATTCACATGAGGACTATGTCAAATCTGCCTCCCATCGCCTAAGGATGTTTTGGGAAAATCATTCAGTTTCATTTCTAGCATTTCCAGTAACTTAACAGTACAGCTCAGATGTAAAACTCCCCTTTTACTTTTTCCTGTCACTTCAGCCCAGGCTTGTCTCATGATCTAAAAATCCGTAATAGGGAAGAGTCTGATCTTTCCCCTTCGATTGTACCTCATCTAGTTCCAGCTTCTCAAATGATACAGGGCCAGGAGGAGAGGATCAAATTATGTCTTAGTTACCTGGCTCCTGGTGGTTGTCTCTGGTTTTTGTAGAACACAGGTGCAACGGCTGTCAGGATGGGGGCGGGGGACTCTCCACTGAAAAGTGTGCTGATGTGGGAGATCTCTGGCTTGGCCTCTTCCGGCCCTCCTCCCACTCAGCTCCCACCAATGATGTATCAATAAAACTTGCCGCTGGGATCTGCTTACCTGGTGGCTAGAGTGGCAAGACAACTGAAGCTTGGCTATGGCTGCAAAGTCCAAACCACCACATCCTCGCCATGCCAAACAGTGGGTGTGCAGGCTGCTCCCGATCTTGCTGCAACGTTGTGTTTCTGTCATGAAGAAAATCAACAGATCTACTACCCAACGAAGAAACGAGACATGAGGCTCCCTTTCTTTTGCATACCTCGAACCTCTCACGTGGTACTCTTGGAGGTCTCTTTCATGTGGCACTATCGGTGGAGAACCTTACCCACAGGGAGGGAAGGGGAAAGCTGCAGGTCTCCCCAAATTCCAACACTTTTGATCCTGATTATCCTCTTTCTCTCTTCTCTCCTTAGACCTCTGCTTATATAAAGTGGGGGTAAAGAGCACTGGGGTAGTAAAACCAGTTCGGTCACCCCCTCCCTAAGCCCTAGAGGTGGTGCTGCCCCCACTTTATTTGCAGCTTCCTGGAACGTGAAGTCTTTTTGTCCTAGTTCTAAACATGAGGCATCAGGGAAAGTGCCTTTGGGAATCCTATTGCAAATATCTGTTGAGAGAACCAACCAATGTGTCTGCTACATTGTCAGCTCCTTAGGGAGTCCCTGTCCAAGTTAGTCATGGGGATGGGAGGCACTTGTTGAGGGGACTGTGATTCCTATGTCAGTAAAGGAAGAAGGAAACAAACCAAGGCCCTGCCTATCAGGGAATGTGCAGACCTTCACGGGCAGCTGGAACATCAGAGGCAGAATCGGCATGGTGAGGTCTGAGTGAAAAACGGGAGTCATGAAAAACTGTATCAGCAGAATGGAGTGGGACAGAGGAATGGAACAATGAGAGATGGAAAGATGATGGGAATAGAACATAATGGTGATGAAAATGTGTAGAAGGTGATGGAAGAGAGAAGAAAGACAGATCGGCTGGAGTTGGGGGAGGGGACTGGGCAAAAGGAGTGGGCTCTGACTCGTCCAACTGGAACAAAGGGCTGGGCAGAGCAGCTGGTGAAAGAGAATAGAGCCTGTGGTTAGCATTTGCCAGCTGGTGCAGGTGGCTCTGAGCTAAATCCTTCCTCTGCCCCATCATGCAGTCTTCTAAGAAGGTTAGAGATGGGGGAGGAGGAGTGGAAAGAATTGTGGGGAAGAGAGAGGACACTCGCCAGGTGCAGGGGCTGCCACCTTCACAAATGCACTTGAACATAGCCCGACAGCACTGTGGAGGAGGCTGATCCTTTTATTACTGGACGAGAAGTGACAGTGAGAGACGGAAGCTTTCTAAGGCTGCTTTGACCATACCAACAGTTGCGTAAAATTATCCTGGCCAAAGAAACCATTTAAAATCCAAATCCTCAGTGAAGACTTTCGGAAACACTTCCACTCCCAACACCCCACAGCCCCGTTCCTTAAAGAAAGCCGTTCAGGTAACGAGCTCAGCACAGAGCCAGGACGTACACGGGCTCAGTCAGTGTTCCTTCTCAATAAGCAGCTTCCAGCATGAGACCCCTAGCACAGGCAGACACTTGGTAAATATAGGCGGTAAATGAATAAACCCATTGATCGGAGCTGCCCCGTCTATTTATATGTGCCCCTACCTGCTCCCAACACAAGGGCACATACCAAGCTGTTGGTTTGTGCAAAGCCAGATGTGAGGGTTACATTCTCTTAGTCCACAGGAGCTCCTGGCCTTGCCTACCTTCCACGTGTAACCTCATGCTGGCTGTTGAGATAAGCTGGTTCCCATCCCAGACCTACTGATTCAGAGTCTGCATTTTCACAAGATGCCCAGGTGATGTACTGGCAAGCTGGAGTGTGAGAAGCCCTGACCTTATCCAAGGCTTTAAGTTTTACTTAAACTCGCTGCGGTGGAGCCAGCAGAGGGCAGTGCAAAGGAGCTTGCCTGAGCGGCCTGAGGGACGAGGGGGAAGCCACTTATCCTGAGACCTCAGTTCACAAGAGGATGCTCATGACTAGAACTTGAGGCAAATTCTGGAGTATCCTCTTTGCACAAAGACAAATGGGCTTGCATATACTGATAAGGGAACACACCAACCTTTTTTTTTTTTTTTTTTTTTTAAGTATACAGGGTCTTGCTTTGTTTCCCAGGCAGGACCGGCAGTGGCTTTTCCCAGGTGTGATCACAGCACACTACAGCCTCCAAACCTTGGCCTCAAGTGATCTTCCTACCTCAGCCCTGGGAGTAGCTGGGACTGCAGTGTACGCCATTGTGCCCAGCTTCTCATTAACTTATTATTATTATTATTATTATCGAGATGGAGTCTTGCTCTGCAGCACAGGCTGGAGCGCCGTGGCGCCATTTCGGCAGAGGTTGCCGTGGTTCCTTAGCAGCTGAGGAATGTGCTTATTTGTGACAGACAGTGGTATTTGTTTCCTTCTTACCGCTTGTTTATTCCATTCCTCTGTGTGTATGTGTGTATTTGCATATAGCTCCCAAAAAACCCTCTTTTTCCACTGAAAAAAGTGAGGGGAAGGGGAAGGGGAAGGGTGCTGCTTGCTTACAGAAAGAACATGGAAATGGCCCACCTGGAGGACGCAGGCTGCCCGGGGGTGAGTTGGGATGGGGATG
Organism: Saimiri boliviensis; assembly: GCF_048565385.1. Classification (NCBI taxonomy): domain Eukaryota; kingdom Metazoa; phylum Chordata; class Mammalia; order Primates; family Cebidae; genus Saimiri; species Saimiri boliviensis. The sequence continues at coordinate 31,178,443 of NC_133467.1, read as the reverse complement.
CAGGCTGCCCAGAGGTGAGTTGGGATGGGGATGCAGGCTGCCCACGGGTGAGTTGGGATGGGGATGCAGGCTGCTCAGAGGTGAGTTGGGATGGGGATGCAGGCTGCCCAGAGGTGAGTTGGGATGGGGATGCAGGCTGCCCGGGGGTGAGTTGGGATGCGGATGCAGGCTGCCCAGGGGTGAGTTGGGATGGGGATGCAGCCTGCTCACGGGTGAGTTGGGATGCGGATGCAGGCTGCTCACAGGTGAGTTGGGATGCGGATGCAGGCTGCTCACAGGTGAGTTGGGATGGGGATGCAGGCTGCCCACGGGTGAGTCTGGATGGGGATGCAGGCTGCCCAGAGGTGAGTTTGGATGGAGATGCAGGCTGTTCAGAGGTGAGTTCCATTGCACCCACTTTCTGTTGGGCAGATCCCATCACATGGTTCCAGCTAAACACAAAGATAGCTGGGAAAAGGAGTTTTCACTCACCCAGGGAAAAATGAAAGGTCTGGCAAACAGCACTGTCACTGTCACTGAGGAGTTGGAGTGGGGAGGGGATGGCCGCGAGGGGAGTGGAAGAGACTGGTCTGGTTTGAAAGGCAAGCAGTCTGTGCTGGGCGGTTTTCTGACGGACAGTGCATGCTGTGGCGACCCTCTCAGCTCCAGGTACATGAGGAGACTTAGGGGCGGGGACATTAAGCAGAATCCCCAGGGGTTATGTCAGTGGTGAACCTGCGGGATCCTATCTGCATAGAGTAGATGACTCTGGTGAGACCACTGTGTCAGTCCGATGGTTTTATTGGATCCCGTGACACAGCTAGGAGTTGAGGAGTTGCCTACACAGCGACAAAGGCAAAGAGGAGAGAGAACTCAGCTCCCCACGCAAGGCGTGTGGGGCAGGAAGGCTGCTGCTTCTTTTTTTTTTTTAATTTTTTCTTTTATTTAAAAAACTTTTTAAAAATACGGAACACTTCACGAATTTGCGTGTCATCCAAAGTGAGATGCAGCTGCATCCATCCTTCTGAGGGCGCAAGCCTGAACCTATGTTTGCAGGAGACTCAAGGAGAGTGGGCCTCAGAGAGGCCAGAGCAAGGCAAGCCACGGGAAAGGAGGCGAAGGCTTGACAGGGGAGCCGGAACCCCGGGAGGCTTGGCATGGATTTTGGAATAAGGATCAGAGGTACCGCAAATTGGTTTCTCGGCTGAGCTGCCACACAGGAGCCTACGGCCCCAGGCTCTTCCCTGTGTTCTCAGATTCCAGTTTCTCCCGGCTGATGGAGCAGGCACTGTCTGAAAGATTTGGGAAAACTTCAGGAATCCAGTTAGTTGGCAATCATATCCAGGGTTTATTTTTAAAAAAAACAAAACATTCACATAGTGTTGTTACAATTTTTGGTGGGAAAAATGCTTGTACTAGAAAACTAAAAGGAGATATAAAACTAAGTCACAGTCAGTTTTTAAACGTTAACCTGAAAATTCTCAGTGATGATTCAGCAGCACACTTTGGCTCCTCCTGTACAGCTTCGGTCCCGGTGAAGAGCATGGTTACTGACAGGCAAGATCCTCTGGCCTCGAAGTTTCACTTGAGGTAAAAGAGCTCATCTCAGGTCAATAACAGGCCAAGGATGGTGGGCACCACGATCACTAGCCAACTTGCAATCCATTCTACTGCAAAGGACCGAGCTGAAAGAACAAGAGAACCCTATACTTAGGCATCTTAACTAATGTGTTGAGAAGGGTCAGGGGTACTGGACACTGGTGTGAGAGCTCACAGAGGAAAAGAATGAATTCTTCCCTGAATCCAATCCTATTTGCCTGGGACATCTTCTTCCTTAATCTCCCCAAACATAAAGTATAGAAAGTGCAGAAATTTCATAAACAGCACTGGCTTAGCTGGGTCCCGTGCTCGAAGGTTCCCTTGACATATCTGTGGCCTGGGAAAGCGTCACTCCCGTACTCTGGACATCAACAAGATACGGCAGGTCTTTGTAATACAATGCACAGCTGACATGAGAGAGAAAAGGACCACTTCCTTTTCTTATTTCTCCACCCCACTAATTATCTGCACCAACTAGAAAAAAGAAGGGAAGGGAGAGGACGACAGAAAAGGAGAGAAAAAGAAAGAGGATGGGAGGAAAGCTCAGATGCGGGGCTGGGGCGGAGCCGAGCTGGAGGAAATCAAAACAAAAAAGCAATGAGTGATACAATGGCGAAGGGTGGTTGAAGGTGCTTTCTAGGATAATTTGCGTGACTAAAAAGTGACAGAGGCGTTTACCCTTCCACAAAAAAAAAAAAAAAAAAAAAAAAAAAAAAAAAAAATGGATGTGTCACTACTGCTTTTATCCTCTCTGTGGATGAACCTTCACACCGATTTTATGGAGGACAGGAAATGCGCTTCTTCCTTTTTCTGGATCTCAAGATGTGATACTGATATGAGGGTGGTGTTGAAACCACCAGCCAAATTGTTGTATCATGGTCAGACACCAAACTGTCAGAGTGGGTCTGTGGTGGCAGAAGAGAAAGCCCTGTCAGGACAGGGTAGTAGAGACCGGGCCAATTAGTCGGGAAGAATAAGGAAGAGCATGCAGGCTCTGTAGTCCACATGTGGGAGTAGAGGTAAAGGAATCAGTGCAGGTGAGGAGGGTAGATCAAGCCCAGGAAGACCACGAAGCATCAACGTTCTCAGTGGCCAGGATCCCTGACGACAGGGTCACAGGTGAATGTGAGCACCTCAGGTCTGAGTTATTCTAAAACAATATGTACACCAGGACTCAGGGATCTAACTTCAGGATTGTGGAGGTAGGGGGCCCAGAGTGCTGGTGATATTGATCCAGGGGTCCCCAAAACTCTAGGAGACTGTGTTTCATTTAGCTCCCGCTTACTAAGGACCTGTCAGGCACTGTGCCAGGCAGTTTATGTGTCTTGTCTCATTGAATCCTTAGCACCAGATAAGAACTGTTATTTTGGCCGGGTGCGGTAGCTCATGACTATAATCCCAGCACTTTGGGAGTCTGAGGCGGGTGGATCACGAGGTCGAGAGATAGAAACCGTCCTGGTCAACATGGTGAAACCCCGTCTCTACTAAAAATACAAAAATTAGCTGGGCATGGTGGCTCATGCTTGTAGTCCCAGCTACTCAGGAGGCTGAGGCAGGAGAATTGCTCAAACCCAAGAGGCGGAGGTTACAATGAGCCGAGATCGCGCCATTGCACTCCAGCCTGGATAACAAGAGCGAAACTCCGTCTCAGAAAAAAAGAAAAAAGAACTGTTATTTTACCCTTTATTTAGGAAGATCATGACTTGGGGAAACTAAGTAACTTGTTTAGCTAGTAAGTGACAGTCCTAGAAGTGACCCCAAGTGTGACTGACTCTAAAACCCATGGCCTTAGCTGTCCCACGCTAGCACCAGTGTAGGCCTGATCTAGAGCCAGGTGTGACACTCCAGTGAGTGGATCCTCCCAGGAGACGGGAATTTGGCTTCCTAACTTCACCTAGGTACATCAGCCTGGGGAGGAGAAGCTTCGCCTGAGGCCCAGGCTCTCATGCCTGCTCAACGGCCTCTCTCATCCCCATCTCCTCCGTCCCTCTTTCCTTGGCTGACTTCGTCTGTCTAATGAAGCCCCTCTAGACAGCTGCTCTCCCACTTGCCCTTCCTTCTCCCTGCTCACCCTGATGTTTCAGACTGCTCTACGATGACCCTGGCCTCAGATGTTAGGACTATGCTTTGTTAGAGCAGGAGGGGGAAGAGAAGCATCAGGGGTCTCTGCCAAACCCCCTTTGCAGGTGAGGACACTGAGCTCCACAAAGGTGAGGTCAGCTGACTGGGAGGTGGTGGTAGAGCTGGTGGCAGAACCCATGTCTCCCAGCTCTCCCAGACACCGCCACACCGTGCAAGGAGGCTGAGCAGGACCCCCAGCCCTTCTTCGTTACCAGTTACCCTGTGCACCGCTCAGCTCCCCGGGGATCCTTCTTACCCAGGGTACAGGGTGGACTGAAGCAGACCGTGTCATTCTCGCTGCTCACGGGATTGCTGACTTGGCAAGTGTAACACCTGGAGGAATCCTGTGACTTGAGGGTGGTTTCCAGCACACCGCCCTGGAACTCCTTTGGGAAGGGCCCTTTGTCCCAGTACCAGGTGTAGCTTACAGACTCGTCAGGTATCACACATGACAGTTTCAGATAACAGCCATCCTCCGCTTTTTCTGTCTTCTCAATTTTGATGTCAGGCTTGGGTACAGGGTCTGAAAGTGAGGAGGATGTTATAAAATGAGACAAGGAGGCGATCATGCCGTGAGAGTTTAGCCAACAAAGAGCGAAGGGAGTCAGGGAAGGGGCCTGATTGCCCCAGGAGGCAGAGTCTTGAGGAAGAAGTCCTACAGAGGGAGCCAGTGAGCAGCCTTGACCTCCTGAGGCCTCGCAGACTGCAAGAGCATCTCCTAGGCAGTGAAACTAAGCTGGGTCCCTGAGGGGGCGCCAGAGTCCATTACATGCTCTGGGAACAAAATGGGGTTATGATCATGTGTGAACCTGAAAGAACAGCCCAGAGACCTGCTGGGGTCAGACTTAGGGTACCAATTGTCTGAGATGCTCAGGGCCCCTTCTCTAGCAATGCTTCACAGTGGGCACCTTGGCTGGTCTGCCTCTCAAGAATTCTTGGGCTCACATTCATCAAGAGTCCTAGGTAAGCGGTACCCGCCTGCACATGGCAAAGCCCTTTGCACAACCGTCCAGTGCAGGTGCCAGCCTTCTGGACTCCGGCAGAGCTACAGAGAAGAACTTCATGTAACTTCCAGCCTCATCAATGGTGATAAACGGGTTGGTCTGCTGACTTTGGGATCTCTGTGTCTAGCACAATCCCTGCCACATGGCAGGTATTCTATAAGTATCTCATGAAACGATGAATGAATGAAGTAGTTATGAGATAGAAAGGATGAAACAGGGTTGGGTGCAGTGGCTCACGCCTGTAATCCCAGCACTTTGGAAGGCCAAGGTGGGCGGATCATGAGGTCAGAGATCGAGACCATCCTGGCCAAAATGGTGAAACCCCATCTCTACTGAAAACACAAAAATTAGCCAGGCGTGGTGGCATGCGCCTGTGGTCCCAGCTACTCGGGAGGCTGATGTGGAAGAGTCACTTGAACCCAGGAGGTGGAGGTTGCAGTGAGCTGAGACTGCGCCACTGCACTCCAGCCTGGCAACAGAGCAAAACTCCGTCTCAAAAAAAAGAAAAAAAAAGAAAGGATAAAACATGGCCGGGTGCAGTGGCTCACGCCTATAATCCCAGCACTTTGGGAGGCTGAGGCAGGAGGATTGCATGCAGCCAGGAGTTAGAGACCAGCCTGGGCACAATGTTAGTAAGCTAAAATGTCACTTGTCGTGGAGAATTGCTTTTTGCAGAGTGTAAGTATTGCAGCAGACATTCTAGAGGTCCCTTTACCATTATTACTGTTGTCCTGCTGCCAGACAGAAGGGGAGATAGTCCCAGTATCTGGTCCTTCCTTGGCTAAGGCTGGTTTACCTGCAATCCTCTGAGATCTTTTCATTCTGCAAAACATCTGCAGAATCAATGCAGCTCAAACTCCATAAGGTTAAAAGACGGCAGAGAATTGACCGGATGAGAGCTTGCCTCTCGACTGCATGTGGGGCTCTAGAAGCTCTACCAGTCTGGACCCGGGAACTCTAGTTTCATCTCCTCTGTGAAGCCGATCTCAGATTGTTAAGAGATTGTTCAGACTACAGAGGAGTTAAAAGTGAACTGGACTTCCCCTACATGCTTTAATTGAGCAATTGTTATCCTGAGTTTCACCATTTCCTGTATTCTAGCCTCTTCTCTTACACTCCTTCTGCAGATCCCATGGTGATCAGCACAGCACTGGACACTCTGCTGATGAAATTAATTGACCAGCTTGGGTTGTCCAGCTCTAAGATACTCACTTTGAGCTGTCAAATGCTTGGGCTGAACCAGAGGACTATTTTTCTGCTAATCACATCCTGGAAATCTTACCCTCAGACAGAATGTGCTTTCCCTCAGGCAGGAAGCTCAAACCAGTTTGTGGATTCTTAAGTATTCAGAAGTTTTGCAAGCTTTTTGTGAAACCATTAGTTTATTGAAATCAACTGTGGTAGTAGTATTTAAACCACAGAAATTACAAGTTGGTAAATGATACACATTAGGGCTTTTAAAAAAAAATTTATCTTGGAGAACTTGTTAACACCACTGTAAGAGACTTTGAATCTTTTCTGTTTCCAGGACTTTCTGAATTTTCAGGCTATATGATGCGGAAGAAGAGTTAGAAGGGGAATCTGACTCCTTAGATCAGGGACTCTCTGGCTGGTGGAACCTGAATATACACAACACTCTTCATTTGCATCTTTTAACATTTTTTAAAATGTTTTCATTTTTCTTCTCTACTTTGATTCTTACAACATCCTAAAAGGTAGGTAGAATTAGCCTCATAACATGATGAAGAACCCAAGACTCCCAAGGGAACTCCACTCTTGGATATTTAGCCCCCTACCCTTCCACAAGAATTGCATACCCCAACCCCTGGAGACCTCCCGAGATCGGTTTCTGCCATGTGAGCTGACCCTTTCACCATAAATGTTTAGATCAGGTACACACACCTGAACTAAATTGGGACTGTCAGTTTCTCTCTCTTTAAATTGCCCTGAGAATTGAAACTCAGTGGAGCAAAAGTCTAAGCTTTGAGAGCTAACGAGTGTAAAATGGCAGGAATCCAAATCCATAGGCACGTTCCAGAGATTCCTGAGGCTAGGGGCTCCAGCCTGACCCTGGTTTTCAATCCTCCTCCCCTTCAGCCCTTCCTGGCTCTTTTAAACTCCCGGAATTGCTTTAAATAGGCCCAGTTCCTTAAACTAAATTCTCCTTTTTTTGGTAAAGGTACATTGAATTAGTTTCTGTTACTTGCTATCAAAAGAATCTTACCTAATATGGACACAGAGATGTGAAGATCTTTTTCCAAGGTTGCACAGCCAGTGAGCAACTGACCAGAGTTTTGAACTCAAGTCTGTCTGACTCCAAGCATAATGCCCTAGTCCTTATTCCTTATTCCATATATACTGGTTAGACTGGAGCTGTGAGTGGAAGTTTTTCGTCCCGCTCGTTATGAAAGGTGAAAAATTCTCCTAGTAACTTCTGCCCCATTCTTGATATTAATACATTCTCTTTTTTTTTTTTTTTAAGTCCAATGAAGCCTAAGTTTAGAGGTATAATTAAGATGAGCAGAGCCAATTTAGGTTGCTCACAGGACAGAATGAAGAAATAGAGAGAAGAAAATCTCTAGTTTTCCTTCTCCTCAAATATTAGACTCACTAACTTCAGAAGAGGTGTTAAATGTCCTAAGATTGTTAATTTGAGGATCTGCTGGCCTAGGCTCACTCTCAAATAGAACTGGATCCAGGGAAAATGAACCAAACCTGTCCTGAGGTTTTTCTCTCCTCCTCCCCAAGTGGCCCATGCCTCCCAGGAAGCCCCACAGTAGTCCATCTGGGGCCCCTGGAGTGGGGATTAGCTCTTTGGCTCCCCGACTCACCGAACACCTGCAGCCTGACCTTCCATTCTTGCTCAAACAAGGTCTCCTTCAACACCCTCATGATGTAGATGTTGGCATCCTCCTTCTCGACCTTAGATATGTACAGTGCACCACTCTGAGAATCGAGTCTGACCCTGCCTTTAAATTTATTTTCATAGTACCTAAGTCTTCTGACATCCCAGTCTGCAATCTTCAGGTCATAAGTACAAAACCAAGTTATTCCTTGGACGTTCTCAGGTAGGCTCTGGGAGATGTTCAGAGTCACACTGCCGCCGGAGACCGCGTTTATAACAGGTACCGAATCACCTGCCAATGAGAGTCAGAGTGAGACCTGCCCTAGAGAAGGCAGTGTTGCTAAGAGACCCAGGGTGTAGCCTGGGCTGATGGAACAGGCGAGAAGGAAGGGATTTCTGCTTAGGAGCAGTGAGTATAGTTTTTATTGGTGGTCCAGGTCGCCTGCTCAGGAATTCAAGAAAAGTTGGAGATCGAAAAGTGGACACAAGGGGAGGGAGTGTTGCTTATAATTCATCTAGTGCTGCCCCCAGAAAATAAAAGAATTGAGTAAGGCCAACTGAGGTTGGGCCCGGCTCTCTCCCTTACTCCCATACCAGTAAGCTTTCAAATAAACTGATGACAAATCATACCTCCTCTCTGGTCTTGTGTTTCCTGTCTGTTCAATATAGTTCCATAAGCATTTTGTTAGTTCCTAGAGGCAAAGACCTAAAAAGTACATGATTCCATTATCAAAGATTGAATACACCAATGTGGGAAGACAGACACCCAAACAAATAATCCTAATATCTCGGTGACTGTAATACAGTTAATGGAGGAGCCAAGGAAAGCTTCCCCTTCACCTTCTGAAGATTTGCCAGAAATCACTGACAAGAGGCAAATTAAGGAGAAAAGGCATCCAGATGAACTTGAGGTGTATGCAGAGCCTTCGGAAGGAAGGGTCAAAGATACAGGGCAAATTGTCCATTTTTATGCTTAGGTTCAACAAAGTACGGACAGTCGTGGGGAAATATGATTGGACGAAAGGATATGATCGAATGCTAATAGACTGATGGAGGGAACCCAGCAAGGCCTGCCTGTCTAGACTCTGCCTGGCCTTTCTATGCCACATTCCTTCCTTCCTCCCGCGTGTGGGGCAGGCTGTCTCTGGAATGGGGGTCTTATGATTCACAGTCACACAAGATAGGTCAGATAATTTCTCTGTGGCTGTTTTTTGTTGTTGTTGTTATTGTTGTTGTTGTTGTTGTTGTTGTTTTTAACATAGAAAGGCTCGAGGAAAGTTAGGGTGGTATATTTAAGTTCTATGGCTGGCTTTGGGGAAAAGGGGTTTGGGTTTCTATGACCTGCCTTGGGAAAGAGGGATTACAGTGTCTACGGCTAGCCTAGGGGAGGACAGGACTGAGAGACAGAAGGGCAGAAGGTCAGAGAAAAACTTTCACTTCTGAGGCTGCTTCTGAGGCCACGATTTTGGGGCACTGTTTTCTGAGTCCCGACAATAAACACAGTGTGCTATGGGAATGTATTCCTATCCAGAGGGTAGGGATAGAAAATGGAGAAAATACGAACAAAAATCTCTTTGGAGGAGATGACCACTAAGGTAAGCCAAAGGATGATTAAGAGCTATTATTTGTTGAGAACTATCTGTCGGGCACTATTTGAGACGCTTGCGATACATCAATGAACTAAGCAGCAAAGATCCCCACCTCAGCAGAGCTGACATTAGAGTTGGGTGAAAAGACAGTAAGCAATAAATACACTAACCGAACACACTATCTAGCGTGTAAGGAGGTGATAATTGCCATGACAAAGGAGAAAACCTAAAAGAGGGTAAGGGGAGTCACGAGTGCTGCTAGGGGTAGAAGGGTGAACTTCATTTATAAGGTGATAAGTGTAAGGGCTATTGCCAAGTTTAAAATGAGGAAACTGAGGCCAGCATAAGAAAATTAAATGCCATGTTTATTCAGCTCCCAGGCGAGGTTCTATGGTCCCAGGGAAAGGGGGCCAGAGAAGTCGCGCTGACTTCCTGGGGCAGGGGGGTTTTATGGCTAGGAAGAAGGAGCAACAGCTGGGTGCTCTATTGGGTCCAGGGGAGCAGGATTGAGATGGGGTGGGCCGCTATTGGTTGGCGGGTTGTTGGGTGGGTTTTCCGGTGCAAGAGCTGGCCAGGGTCGCATTAGCCGGAGCCTTCCAAGGGAGCCATGCGGCAGAGCTAGGTGCCGAGTGCAGAGCCTGGTGCTGGGTGCAGAGGTGGGTGTGTCCGGCCTCCCTGCAAGGCAACCGGCCTTACAATAAGTAGGTCACATCTGAGCAAAGACTTGGAGGAGAAAGGTGGCCAAGCAGATATCTTGGGTAAGAGGGACCCAGACAGAGAGAGGAAAGAGCCAGAGCAAAGGCCCTAGGGCAAGGGTGTCCCTGCCACATGTGAACAATAGCAAGGAGCGGCAAGTAGGTAGTGTGGAGCCAGCAAGGGGAGTGGGTGTTGAGAGACAGTGAGAGAGGAGTGGATTGGACAGAGTGGATGAACACATTTTAGCTTTATTCATAATGTTTCATCCTGTAAAAAACAAAAATGTTACCCTGTAAAAATGGCTCATGTCTTGCCGGGCGTGGTGGCTCATGCCTGTAATCCCAGCACTTTGGGAGGCCGAGGCGGGTGGATCACGAGGTCAAGAGATCGAGACCAACCTGGTCAACATGGTGAAACTCCGTCTCTACTAAAAATACCAAAATTAGCTGGGCATGGTGGCACGTGCCTGTAATCCCAGGTACTCAGGAGGCTGAGGCAGGAGAATTGCTTGAACCCAGGAGGCGGAGGTTGCAGTGAGCCGAGATCGCGCCATTGCACTCCAGCCGGGGTAACAAGAGCGAAACTCCGTCTCAAAAAAAAAAAAATGGCTCATGTCTTGTGTGCACATTTACAATGTGTTTAGAAGCAAGTTACTAGAAGGTAAGAAAGTGGAGACTGTATAAACTATTATTTCACAAAATTTGGATCTGAGGCAGATTTCCCGTGAAGGGGATGAAGCTGAAGCTTCGGGGCTTCTTGGTTGGCCGTGGAGGCGCTCTAGCAGTGTATTCATGTGATCCGTTTTGCAAAACATATCTTTAAACACAAATAATTAGCCCACTGCCTTCATCTACGCTAAAATCCCCTTCAGTCCCATTTCTGTTTTTGTTGGGTGGCATCTCAATTATGGGCATTTTGAGGCCTGGCTAGGGGCAAGTAGAAATGGGGTTAGTTGGGGTTAGTGGGATATATGTATGAGGGTTGCAAAATCTTGTGTGCGAAGTTCTTTTACATTGCAATGCAATCTGAAGCTGAGGAAGGAGAAACAATAAAAATAGACTGTTCTCTTAAGACATTCCCACTTGAATGGGGAACAGAATGGCAGGGCATTGTGTAAAGAAAAGGTAGAGAGTGTTTTTGTTTTTGTTCTTAGTGGTATTTAAAAAGGAAAAAGACCTAAGCCAATGGAAGGATCCAGTGGAGGGAAAACATGAAGAGAAGGGAGGTGATTGCTGAGCCTGGGCTAGTGGGGCTCAGAGCAGCCCTGATGACCAGGAGGAGAGATACTTCCTCCCTGGAGGGAAAAGAGCAGGAGAGGCAGAGGAGGTGATGGAGAGAAGCTACTAGTTTGAAGATGGTGGGTAGGAAGTTGAAGGGCCTCCTGCCTAATGGTCTCTAGTTTCCATTTCTTCTGCAACGAAGGTGGCATGTGCTTTGCTGAGAGGGCAGAGGACTGAGGTAAGGGGCCTTGAGGATAAGGGTGAAGGTTTGAAATAGTCACTGTGGGAAATGGGAGAAAGAATTTAGTAGGGCCAGTAAGAGCTACTCTGAGACCCCAGCTTGACTGAAACAATGACTCAAAATTTACTCCTTCCCTCTTTCCTTTGCTCCTTTCCTCCCTCCATTCACCTGATTCTCCACGCATACATGTGTACATGAACTTCCTCATGTATTCACTCATCTAATAACTACACAGTAAGCACTTACTATCTGCTAGTCTCTGTATGCATACAAGAGATGGATGCAGCTCCTTCCCTTGAGCTTCCAGTCCAGTGAATCAACACAATTCATCAGATGCTTCCACTATTGACAGTGTTAGGAAAAGGAAAATATGGAATGCTTGGAGGGCATATAAAAGGGAGCACGTCACTTGAATTTGGGGGTTGAGAATGGCTTCTGCAAGAGGAATTAGTCTGAGTGGGCTTAAGCCAGGGAAAGGTGAGGACTGGAGGTAATGAATATTACAACAAGAGGGGAAAAGAGTTAAATGCCCAGAGACACCAAAATGAGATTTATTTATGGAATAGAAAGTAGCTCACTGGTTAAAACACAGACTAAGGAGGGCGGGAAGTGAGCTTATTATAAAATGTAAACTTTACACTCACAACTGCTTTCTCATCTCCCACAGTGGCTACTGAAGAGTTTTCAGCAGAAGAGTGAAGTAAACAGAGAACCATTTTGGACAATGTATACTCACGGCAGGGTAGAGAACAGGTTAGCTAGAGAGAATGCAGTAAATAGAGCAGTTAGGATAGCAGATCATTGTGGAAATTGGTGATAACAGAAAATGGTGGCTCGATAGGTAGCACGGGGGTACATGGAATTGGACATATTTGAGAGATATTTTTGAAACTAGAATTAACTGGACTTACTCATTGGGCATGAGAAACAAGGGAAAGACAAGAATCAAGGATGACTCCTAGAATTCTGGCCCGAGCAACTGGGCAAGTGGAGATGCCTTTTATAGAGGTGGGGAACAGTAGAGGAGCAGTAGGTTTAGGGAAAAGAAGGATTACAGTTGTTTTTTTTAAGTCTGTAAATTTTTGACAGTCCTCTCATCAGATGACGGACTTTGTGCCCCTCTTCCTTGAACTCGAGTAGGCTTGGTGATGGCCTCAATGAATGGAATACAGCAGAAGTGAGACTTGCAAAGCTAGCTTAGAAAACACTATGCACCGTTTGCCTGTTTCTCTTGGGACACCAACTCTGGGAGACTTGTGCTGGGTGATGCCAGCCACTCAGCTCTTTGAGTCTCCCTTAGTTCAGGCAGTAGCCCTGTGAGTGAAGAGCCTTGCATGACTCTAGGCCACACCATGATCTGATTGCAAGCACCTGAAAAGCCCTGAGTAAGACACAATGTACAGTCTTCCCCCAGATCTGTGGGCAAAGTAAATCATTGCTACCACCTTAAGCCATGGTACTGTGGCAGCTTGTTAAACAGCAACACATATCGGGAATAGGGATGATGAGTCAAGTTTTAGACATGTGTCTGGAGAGTCTAGAGAAGATGTTTAAGAGACAGAAATTCAGGTCTTGGCCTCAGGCAACTGCTTTGGGCTTAGGAATTTACGTATGCTCTTCCCAGGCTTTCATCTGTATCAGCTTGTGTGCATGTCATGATTTTAAAGCAATTGCAATTTTTTTTTTTTTTTTTTTTTTGAGACAGAGTCTCACTCTGTCACCCAGGCTGGAGTGCAATGGTGCGATCTTAGACTACTGCAACCTCTGCCTCCCAGGTTCAAGCGATTCTCTTGCCTCAGCCTCCTGAGTAGCTGGGATTACAGGCACGTGCCACCGCACCCAGCTAATTTTTGTATTTTTAGTAGAGGTGGGGTTTCAACATCTTGACCAGGCTGGTCTTGAACTCCTGATCTAATGATCCACCCGCCTCGGCCTCCCAAAGTGCTGGGATAACAAGTGTGAGCCACCGCTCCCGGTCCACAAATTTTTTATTTGATTTGATCTTAATAGCAACCCCTTGAAGAAATGAGGAACAGATTATTACATTCATTATAGAACTGAGGAAATAGTATTTCTGGTACAATACTATTTCTCTATCCTGCTAAGTGTTGTAGGCAGATAGGGAATTGCCTGGTTGTGGAGTGTGCCCTGAATCATTGCCTTGAAATCAAAGAGCTGAGAAACCCAAGTCTGAGGAGAGAAGGAAGAAGAGAGCTAAGAGTGCCTCTCAAACTTTTCCACAGAAGCATCCCTTACTGCAGAGGAGAGAACTACTTCACCTTCCAGGAAGATATGGATATAGAGTCCAAAAGGAAGTTTTCTGAAGTTGTTCATTCATTTGTTTAACAGTTATGTATTGACCACATGCCACACCCCAGGCACTGTGCTAAGTTCAGCAGCACAACACTGCACGTGTTTCTGTCCTCATAAATTTTAGGAAACAGATGATCACAAACCATAATCTGGAGCCGGAGGTTCCCGTGTGACCATGTCTCCAGAACACAGTCACAGGCAGACAGTCCAGGCAGAAGTCACATGAAAACGGAAGCTTAAAAGACAGGAAGAGAGGGGAGGGAGGAAAATCTAGGTGGAAAGAAGGCATGGACATAAGCCCAGAGGCAAGAGAAAACACCTCTTTTAAGGCAAACAGTAAAATTAAGAGATTTAGACACATTGACCTTCATCAAGATTCCCTGCTAGGAAAAGCATACTTGTAATAAAATGGTTTGGAAGTTAGACCTGTGTGCCCTTAGACGAAGTTCTTAATCTCTCTGAAAGATAATATTCTCATCTGAAAAATGTAGATAATAATAGCCACCTCACCGTTTTCTATGAAAGTTAAATGAAAAAGTATGCAAGATGCCTAACACAATGTCTGACAGACAGTAAATGCTTAATCTGTATTTTACTAACCTAGGTTATAGAAATAGATAACCTAACCTCATCAAAACCAATGTTATCCATTCAAAGGATAACATAAGCGGGTGGGGTCTGCATATTTCAATCAAAGAAGAATCAATGACCAAGATGAAGCCTAGGGATGACCAACTATCAGGACATTTTCAGTATGCGCAGAGAAAGTCCTGAAGTATTCCAGTTCTCACTGGCAACGCTGTTTTTGCCAATAGTTAGATGAATACTTCATGTCAGCCCCCCACTCCCAAAGCCATACCAGTGTCCTATGCATTGAGTCAGCCCCACAGAACCCATACAACTGTGGACTCACACAGCCATGAACCAAAAGACTGCCGACCTGAGAGGCAGAGTATGTGAGAGCCCATCTTCCACACATTCTGTCTCACCTCCCTAAAAGCTACACTCCATCATCATTTTATGCCACAGTGTGACGACTATCCCATGTTTGTTCATTTTTACTGTTTTACTCATAGTGGTGAGCATTAATGCCCTTCAAAGTAAAAAGACCTGAGTATTTACTTGGGGGAATAGCAAGAAAGTCAAAAGTTTCACTGCTGTTTCTCAGCTGGCAAAAGAAGACAGAAACTGGATGAAGAGAGAGGGTGAGGCAGCTCTAACGGAAAAGGAAAGTTAGCTCTCAGAGGAACGGACCTTAACTCTTAGCAATCAGGTGTGTTAAGATTCCTTTGATCCCGATATACTTCCAGCCTCTTCTGAGACCCTCATTCAGAGACCCCAGACGGCAATCGTTTCCAAGCTTTTCTTCCTACAGTTTTGATCTATCTTTTATTTGGGTCAATGACAATACTATTTATCTTGGCTCAGAACACAAAGCCTCACCTACACAGTGGTCTCAACGAATGCCTGAAGGATTACAGCATGTCTGAACACAAAATGTAGCAGCTTCTTCTTATTCAAAATGCAAAAACAAACACTTTCCCATAAGTTCATGGACCACCAACCATGAGACAAAATATGAGGGGCCTAGTTCTCCTTCTCCGCAGCGTCCTGTTTTGGTCACATCCCCTTGGGAAAGGAGATGAAGCTCAATTCTTCAGTGCTCAGGAAGGCTCCCGGCCATGCCATGCCCTGCTACCGGAACGGAATTACCTGCTTTCCAGACCCCAGATACCGCTTCCGGGGCTGAACCACATCCCATCTCCCCTTTCCCAGCAGACATGCCTTCAGTGCACAATCACAGGTAGACGGCTGGCGGAGAGTACCTTGAATGCTGGCAGCGAGGACTAACAGATGCAGCAGTAGCAGTTCCAGAGCCAGACTCCGATCCCAACCTCTGGAGCACATGCTTCCTTCCAGAACGTTCCAGGAATGCCGCAGACAGTGGAGAGCCTGAGGAGAAACGGATCCGGGCTAAAAAAGGAACTTACCATATAGGGTTAGAGGAAAATACCCACTGAGCTTTTCTCTCCACCCACCACACTTACGTGGAGCCCCAGAAACCAGAACAGGAAGCCTTGTAAATTTTTTTTTACTAAGAAACAGAAAGGAAACAGACCAATTTTGTTTGAATGTATATGAGTGCTTTTCTGTAGGGAGAAGATTCATAGCTTCTACTGGACTCTCAGGGGGGCGATCAGTGCTCAGAAAAGATTAAGGGACCCTGATGGAGAATCTCTGCCTTTGCTTTCCAGGCAGGGATCGCTGATTAATTCAGGGGCTAAGACATAGGAGGTACTCACTCAAGCCTGGGTAGGTGTCATTCATAGCAGAAAGTCTGGAAAAGGGAAATCAGACCCACACAGCCCTAGTGCAACATCTCTTACCCCCAGCGCCACCTTCTAGCTCTTCCTCCTTTATGATAATTCACCGTGTGAAGCTTGACATCAGTCTACCCACTGAACATTGGAAGAAAAGTAAGATTACTTGGCCCAAAATAATGGATTCCCCACCCTTGTGGTCTGTATTAGAGTGTTCTCACACTGCTAAGAAATACATACCCCAGACTTGATAATTTATAAAGGAAAGGGGCATTGGTTTGTTTTTATTTTTGTTTTTGAGACAGAGTCTCGCTCTGTAGACCAGACTGGAGTGTAGTGGTGCAATCTCGGCTCACTGCAACCTCCACCTGCCGGGTCAAGCATCTCTCCTGCCTCAGTCTCCTGAATAGCTGGGATTACAGGCAAGCACCACCATGCCCAGCTAATTTTTGTATTTTTAGTAGGGTTTCACCATGTTGGCCCAACTAGTCTCAAACTCCTGACCTCAAGTGATCCACCTGCCTCAGCCTCCTAAAGTGCTGGGATTACAGGCATAAGCCTGTGCCCAGCCAGGAAAGAGGTTAAATTGATTCATAGTTCAGCATGGCTGGGGAGGAATCATGAAATCTACAATCATGACATAAGGGAAAGCCATACATCCTTCTTCACATGGTGGGAGGAAGGAGAAGCACCAAGCAACAGTGGGGAAAGCCCCTTATAAAACCATCAGATCCGGTAAGAACTCACTCACTATCACGAGAACAGCATGAGGGTAACAGCATGAGGGTCACCGCTCCCATGATTAAATTACTTCTCACTGGGTCGCTCCCATGACCTGGGGATTATGGGAATTACAATTCAAGGTGGGATTTGGGTGCGGACACAGACAAATCACATCATGGTCTAAGAAATTTCAAGCCCATTCCTATTGAATCTAAATTAGTTATTTGCCCACCCAGGACCCCTAGGCAAGCCACAGTTCCTAATATAACACATTTGTAATCATTTTTTAATTGGGGACATTTCCGATTCTCAACATGGAGATGAATAATAAAATGTCTGCTCTCCTCAATCCTCAAACCTGGAGGACATTATGTTAAGTGAAATAAATCAGGCACAGAAAGATAAATACATGTTCCCCATCGTATATGAAAGCTTAAAATAAATGAGCTCAGAGAAATAGAGAGTAAGGCCGGGCGCAGTGGCTCAAGCCTGTAATCCCAGCACTTTGGGAGGCCAAGGCGGGTGGATCACGAGGTCAAGAGATCGAGACCAACCTGGTCAACATGGTGAAACCCCGTCTCTACTAAAAATACAAAAAATTAGCTGGGCATGGTGGCGCGTGCCTGTAATCCCAGCTACTCAGGAGGCTGAGGCAGGAGAATTGCCTGAACCCAGGAGGCAGAGGTTGCGGTGAGCCGAGATCGCGCCATTGCACTCCAGCCTGGGTAACAAGAGCGAAACTCCGTCTGAAAAAAAAAAAAAAAAAAAAAAAAGAAATAGAGAGTAAAATTGTGGTTATCAGAGGCTGGGAAGGGCAGGGGGCAATGGAGGATGGGGATAAGTTGATTAATGGATACAAACTTATAGTTAGAGAAGAGGAATCAGTTCCAGTGTTCCGTAGCACTACAGGGTGAATACAGTTAAGAATAATTTATTGTGTATGTTCAAAAAGCTAGAAGAGAGGATTTTGAATGTTCCCAACACAAAGAAATGATCAATGCTTGAGGTGATGGGTATCCTAATTACTTTGACTTGATCATTACACACTGTATACATGTATCAAAATATTACTCTGTACCCCATAAATATGTACAATTATAAATTATATGTCAAGTGAAAATAAAAGGAAAAACAAACCTAAAAGTGAAAAGAAAGAACCCTGCAAAGCAAAATTCAGGACAGCACCACAATCAAATTCCTCTTGGTCAAATTGGCCACACTTTGGAACTGTGTATTTTTTCTGAGCAAACTGATTTAACCTTAGGACACAACCTTGCTCCTTCAGCAAGAAAAAGATAACATTGTGTTAATTTTTTTTAAAAGAGACACTGTAAATTAATGTTATATTCTCTTTTTTGCAGGGAGGAGGTCACAGGCTCCTGCTCTGTCATGCATACTGTAGTGCAGTGACCACTAAGCTTGGCTAATTTTTTTTTTTTTTTTTTTTTTTTTTTTGTAGACATGAGGGTCTCACCATGTTGTCCCAGGCTGGTCCTGAACTTCTGAGCCATGGGATCCACACTCAGCCAGTGGCTGGACCGGGCAGCCTGGGCAACATGGCAAAACCCCAACTCTACTAAAAGTAAGGAAGCGTGCTGTGACCTGCTTCCACCTTGGGCATCAGTGTCTAAAGGAGGGAAACACAGTGGCTCTATGAAACTCGGAGTTGCCAGCAACAATGGAGCCCCAAGGGCTGTTATAGCTTTTGCCTGGGGAGTCCTAAGGTCTGAGACCCCAAGAAATGTTATAGCTCTCTCTCGTTCCTGCCACCTGCAGCTCGGCAAATGAGGGCATGTTACAGCTCTTATTCAGTCTTGCTGCCTGCAGCTCAGGAAACGGGGGTGTGTCACAGCTCTCGATTGGTCCCAGTGCCCCACAGCTCAGCCAACAGGGGCATCTTACAGTTCATTTCTATCACAGAGTCTGCAATGTGCCTACAAGAAATGGAGAGCACATAAGAAACACTATGAGAGTTATGCCGATCTGAAATTAGGAACTCAGAGAATATGGGGTCTTGAGTAGCCCACAAGTGTTCAAGGAGGAGTATGGGATTGAGCTGAGGACAGAAGACAGATACTCTGGTAGGTTAAGCAGGGCCTCGAATGCCACAATGGGCACAGCTTTGGCAGTGCATGAAGAGTGAGGGAAAGCCAAGTCATTCCAACGAATTTTCCCTCCAAAAATTAGAGCAAAGATAGGAACAGGATATATCTCCCAGGAGACCGAATTGATGAGAACAGGTGGCTAATGTAACAGTAGGTAGGCAGGCAGACATGAGCAGGGCAGGAGAGAACCTCCCACACCACCGGTAATGACAGGCAACCATCAGGTGATGGTCAGGCCATTGTTAAAGTGCCTCTCTAAAACAATACTCGGTAGCGGCCAGCACCAGAGAAAGGCAGTCTCCAAATACATAGAAAAATCTGAAACTGCCGGGCGTGGTGGCTCAAGCCTGTAATCCCAGCACTTTGGGAGGCCGAGGCGGGTGGATCACGAGGTCAAGAGATCGAGACCATCCTGGTCAACATGGTGAAACCCTGTCTCTACTAAAAACACAAAAAATTAGCTGGGCATGGTGGCACGTGCCTGTAATCCCAGCTACTCCGGAGGCTGAGGCAGGAGAATTGCCTGAACCCAGGAGGCGGAGGTTGCGGTGAGCCATTGCACTCCAGCCTGGGTAACAAGGGCGAAACTCTGTCTCAAAAAAAAAAAAAAAAAGAAAAGAAAAGAAAAGAAAAAGAAAAATCCGAAACTGGTGATCAGCAGCTTCCCAATAAGATCTCAGGAATTGTGTGAGTGGGCTCACACGTGCACACTAAGAGGAAAAAGGGCAAGTTTAACTGGTGTTATCACTTTCCTCTAGGAACGCTCGACTGGTAAGAGGAGAACGCCTGGCCAGGTATGGTGGCTTATGCCTGTAAGGGAGGCAGAGGCAGGTGGATCAGTTGAGGCCAGGAGCTTGAGACCAGCCTGACCAACATGATGAAATCCCATCTCTACTAAAAATACAAAAATTAGCCAGGCGTGGTGGTGAGCTTGTAATCCCAGCTACTCAGGGCACTGAAGTACAAGAACCGCTTGAGCCCAGGAGGCGGAGGTTGCAGTGAGCCAAGATCGCGCCACGGCACTCCAGCCTGGGAGACAGAGTGACACTCCGTCTCAAAAACAGACAAAATGAAAGAAGAACGCCTCAAGTGAGCATGCATGTAACTCCGGTGAACACACTGCATGTGGGGCCCCTCCCAGGTGCTAGCAGGCCACTGTGCACACAGATAGCCCACCCCAAGGGAAGAATCAAGGGAGAAGGGACACTTTAATGTACTTTGGTCCTGTGACTCAGATACGTTCTCTGGCGGTAAGAGATTTCCTCGCCTTCTTTGGCTGAAGGCGTTCAACCCCATATGTGGTTTTCGCCTCCCTTTTGCTCTCCTTCTTACTAACCAACCCCTAGAACGATTCCTCTCAGCCTCCCTGGACAGGAGGCTTGCCAAGAGTCATAGGGCTAAAGCCTGAGACCGGCAATGTCTGGAGCTTCCTCTGTTTTTTCAACTGCTATTGGCTCTTTCCCGAAAACCCGCAATGCCTATTCTCCTGTCTTCTGAAATGGCCTTGCACACCCACTGAACCATCCAGCCCAGGGGCAAGTCTGCCTTTTCTCTGTTTTCATTTGGCATGCCATGGGACTTCTTAGACACACACTCCCTGTTATTCGTGTGTCCATGGCTCTTGCTGTGGCCCATGGCTCTGGCTCTGTTTGCGTAGCAGCAAAGACATGGGCTCCCTTCTGGATATCCCCTGAGATTTACACTTGTTCTCACCCAACCAGCTCAGATGACCACCAACCCTTCCCCTGTCTGCTGGCACACTGCCAGGACAGATACTGATGGGAATCCCAGCTCTGCCAACTCCTAATGACTTACTATACGCTTTTTATCCCCATTATGCCCCAGAGCCAAATTTTCTGGTGCTTTCTGAAGCAGTTTGTTCACCTGCATAGGACCTCACTCTGTGGCCCTTTTAACAACCCTGAGCACTTGCTTTTTTTGAGTTAGCACCCCTGCGGAAGCAGGGAAAATTCTCTCTTTGCCATTTGTGACTTCTTACTCCAAGCCTTAAGTCCTCCAGAAGTTACTACCTTATGTCAAGAGGGCAAATAAATGTCCTCTCCAGTCCAAAGGCTGCTGTTTTTGTGAGCACGTGAAGACTTTCCCTGAGTATCTCCCTCACTTGCTCCAGTAGACTTCGTTTCTCCAATCACTCCTGCTTCCTTCACAACACGCGTGAAGGCCTTCGAGGTCATAGTCAAAGTAAGGGAAGTCCAGCTACTTGCAACAGTGAGCTGAAAAACAGGCTTCTGGAAGGCTGAGGCAGAAGAATTGCTTGAACCTTGGGGGTGGAGGTTGCAGTGAGCCAAGATCATGACCAGCTCTCCAGCCTGGATGGCAGAGTGAGACTGTGTTTCAAACAAATAGAACAGCAGCAACAACAGTCTTCTCACCTTACTTAAGACTTATCAGTCTTACTTATCTAGTAGTAAAGTTACCTACTACTTCTTATCTACTTTAAACATGTGGGCAATGGGAATTGGAGAAAAGAATCATTTTGTTGCAGGATGCTCCTAGCAAGAGTCACTTTAAGGCCCAAGGCCACAGGAGTAAGAGATTCATAGGACGGAGAGGAAGACTGGTCCCAGGCTGACAGATTGCCATTAGAACAGAGATGAAAGCAAGGTTAGGGGCACATGGTAAGACTGGTTTATTCTGGAACCCCAAGGATGAGCAGCCCCCCCACCCCCCGCCAACCCAGTTCAGTCCAAGGGCATTCCTAAGCTTATTATATAAAAGAATAAGCTTAGGCAAAGCTTCAGACTCTACAGTGCACTGGATAGCCTTAAGTAATTGTTGCAGCGTATTAAAAAATACTTTCTGCTCTTTTGTCAACCTCTGACCCATGGTAATCCGACCCCTGGTATTACACACATTGGTCCTGTCCTCCTGAAAACGGGTCGGGACTGTCCCTTACCAGTATTCCCCAAAGACTGCTGTGTTATCCTACTCCACGCGTAATTTCAAGGTGACCACGGCTGGGTCACCCCTTGCAGTTTGCTCTGCAATGATCGCAGAGAAGTATTCAGACAGTTATAGCTGAACGGGGCAGGGAGCAGCTCCTGTGAGGGAGTGCTGCTCCAAGATCTGTCTGCCAAGTACTTACTGAGAGGCTTGTTCAACTACAGTTCAGACAAGCAAGAGACATCTACCAGGCGGCTTTTTGCAGTCGTGTCATGAGGCACATACAGCCTTGTCTGTTAGGTCTAGAAGCACTCAAACCATATTCTTAGAGGCCGTGTTCAGCGCTCATCACGCATTCTGCTCCTTCTCCTGTTTTCAGGGTCAAGGAGTTACAGTCTCATGCACAAACAACACGCACACAGTGCCTCACTATTTTTTCATGCCTACACCTCAAATGCCTTGTACACAAGCTTGAACATGTTGCTGTGCACCTGCTACACTGGGCACATATTGGAACTGGCAGCAACCCCATGTGCCCAAGTCTTAGCAGGCATGACTGCAGCCACCAGCCATGTGGGTGTGTCAGCAGCCTCAGGATTTTTTTGGAGCTGCCCTCAACCCCTTGTTTCATTTTGACATCGCTACTTGTCCTTTTTGGTCCATGTCTTCGATAGCTAATAACCTGATCTGTGTTCCCTCATCTCCAGGGCATCAAGCTCCAAATGATCGTCAGTGAGGAATACGTCCTCTTAACATTCAAGAGTTATCCTTCTGCACTGAGCCCTTAGACTGCCCATCGGTGGGACATTTGAGAGAGGTTAAGTCCTGCCCCTTCCTCCGTTGGACCTGGCTGGACGCTGCTTTCATGAACGCACAGAGTCGCTGTGCCCTAACAGCCAGCAGGAGGCTAAGACCCACAGATAACCACCGCCGCCCCTCCGTGAGCACGCAGCAGTTTACAGAAGACTGACCTTTGTCCATTTTCCTCCCCAAAATTGGGGTACTGGACCCTTGAGGGAAGAAATGTTACAGTAGGTAGTCAGGCAGACATGAGCAGGGCAGGAGAGGCCCCCCCCCAGGAATGTCAGGTAACCATCAGGTGATAGTTGTTAAGCTGCCTCTCTAAAATAACAATTAGTCACAGCCAGCGAGAGGGAAAGGCAGTCACCCAATAGATAAAAGGAAATCTGAAGCTGGTGATCAGCAGTATCCCATTAAGATCTCAGGAGCTGGGTGAGTGGGCTCGCACATGCGTACTAAAAGGCAAAAGGACGGCGTTTAACTGGTGGATCACTTTCCTCTAAGAACCCTCAACTGGTAAGGGAAGAACGCCTCCAGTGAGCATGCGTACAACTCCAGCAAACGCCCTGGGCACGAGGCCGCTCCCAAGTGCTGGCAGGCCACTGCGCATGCAGACGGCCCACCCCAAGGGAATAATCGGAAGGGATGCAGGACCCGGCAGGACGCCAGCATATAAAGCGCCGAGTCGAAGGTCAAACGGTGCACTTGGTCTCTCAAGCCACCTGCTTGACTCTCTTCCAAATGCAGTTTTTTTAAAAAAAAAAATTCCAGCTCCAAAGCTTTTCCATAAGCTTTCACTCCCACTCTTGAAACCTGCCTTGTTCTCTCCCTCTGCCTCATGCCCCACGGTTGAATTTTTTCTTCTGAAGAGACAGTAATTGAGGTTGCTGCAAGCCCATATGAATTCACCACCTCTAACGCTAAGACGCAAAAAAGTCGCCTACCACCTCTGAGCTCCAGAGTCCAGAGTGTAAAAGAAAATGGAGGTTGAAGAGCCCAGTCAGAGGACTGCAGTGCTCCTGTCAGGAGTCTTCAGAAGGTCTACTGCCCCGTGTCTTAGCTCAGACATTTGATGCTTTAGTCAGCAGAGAATAGGAAAACCTATTGTCACCCCCATTAGGACTAGGGCCACTACTATTCCTGGCTGGCTTTTCACGGGTTCCAGTGTAACCAATGCCCCCATTATTCTAAGAGATATAATGCTTTATTTACATAATGTTTATATATTTTACATACTGTTTAATTGCTCCCCTCCCCCCCTTTCCTTCTTCCTTCCCCTTTTCCCTCTACTTCCTACTTAGCCATTTTGAAATGCGAAATAACCTCTCACCTCCCCCTCACCAGACACTCCCTACGGGGCGTGATCACCTGTATGCTCCAAGACAGATCTGTCGATTTGCAGATCAAAGCACGTCCTCATGGAACTCCTACCTTGAGCGGGGTGGGGTTGCCTCAGAAAGGCATGTGGAAAGCATGCCTTTTGGCCGCTTTTACAACTTACTCCTGCCTGGGAAGGCACCAACTCAACTGCTCAGTCATTAACTGCCCAGTAGCAGGGAGACCACCCTGACCTTGACTTTTTGCACCAAAGGCAAAGTGGCACATGTAAACGAGGACAGTTTGTGCTCTCCCCCCAAACTAGTTTCGGAAATAAATTCACTTTTCTTGTGCCAGGCTTCACTCTTGTTAATTGGACTCTGCACGTGGCCAGCAACTAACCTGCTTTTCAGTTCCACCAGTAGGGGGCAGTACAACACTGCCTGAGTAGGATCTAGCTTGGCGGCCATTCCTGGGGAAGCTAAAAGAACCGGGAGACTCAGGACGATTTCCCAGGGTAATTTTTTTTTTTTTTTTTTAGATGGAGTTTCGTTCTTGTTGCCCAAGCTGGAGTGCAATATCATGATCTCGGCTCACCGCAACCTCCGCCTCCCGGGTTCAAGCAATTCTCCTGCCTCAGTCTCCCAAGTAGCTGGGATTACAGGTGTACGCCCCCATACCTGGCTAATTTTTGTATTTTTAAGTAGAGACCGGGTTTCACCATGTTGGTCAGGCTGGTCTCGAACCCCTGACCTCGTGATCCGCCCGCCTTAGCCTCCCAAAGTGCTGGGATTACAGACATGAGCCACTGTGCCTGGCTGGAACTTAGATTTTAAAGGGAAGCAGAGCATAAAAATTTGGAAAATTTTTAGCCTGGTCATGTGGTAGAGAGAGTAAACCATTGAGAAACCCTATGTGGGAAGAGAAAAGGATGAAAAACACAATTTGGGGAAATACCAATAACAAGAATGAACATGGAAAACGGAATCAGTGGAGAAAGACGGTAGGAGTGGTGGGGGAACACCCACTAATTTCACATTTGACTAAACTTTGAAGATTCTTTCTGGAGGTTGAGGGAATACAGTGAGAGGTCCCATTGCCTCCTCCCTTTTTGGATCTTACAGAATTGCAGGCACACTCAATCATCCAAGGTGGGGATTCATAACAAGGGAGTTAAAACTCTACTTTTCTGTGGTGGTGGCCATGTACTGTAAGAGACTAAATTGCGTTCGGTTGTTACTCTGTTCTCTTGGTTACCCTCCACCACTTCCATTATTTGAGAAGAACTTTTTTTTTTTTTTTTTTTTTTTGAGACGGAGTTTCGCTCTTGTTACCCAGGCTGGAGTGCAATGGCGCGATCTCGGCTCACCGCAACCTCCGCCTCCTGGGTTCAGGCAATTCTCCTGCCTCAGCCTCCTCAGTAGCTGGGATTACAGGCACACGCCACCATGCCCAGCTAATTTTTTTGTATTTTTAGTAGAGACGGGGTTTCACCATGTTGACCAGGATGGTCTTGATCTCTCGACCTCATGATCCACCCGCCTCGGCCTCCCAAAGTGCTGGGATTACAGGCTTGAGCCACCGCGCCCAGCCGAGAAGAACTTTTTATAACTGATTATGCTGTTATATTTTCAGGAGGTAAATTCCTTTCATGATCCAGTAAACATATCATTTCCCTTTTGTGCTGGTCCAACATCATGCCTTATCTCTTAGTTCTTGCAGCAGTTGTACCCCACTTCAGACCATTTGGAATGACTTTCTAAACACAGTGTTCTATGGTTTCAGTCCGAGGCCTTCCACTATAGTGAGAGAAATCTTTAAGTGCTTGGGGTCAGCATGTGGGGGTCCAGTCACACCAGCCACTGTCCTTGAGACAGGCAAGGCGTAGCCTTCCTTCCCAGAGCTCCCTTCCCAAAGGTCATGCTGTGTGATTGGTGGAACCCAGACAGAGAGTGTGAGCGAAGGAGTGTGGAAACCGGAACGCACAGTAGAGGTGTGAGATCTGAAATGGATCTGCCACCTCCGCCCACTCAGAAGTGACTCGTAGAAACTGGGAAAGTTTAAGAAAAGTACGGTAGACTCGTAGTATACTGAGCTAGACACGTGTGACAGTCAAGTTTAGCCCTGCGAGTGAGTAGGAGGGGAACTAAAGCCCCCAGAGGAAAGGAGTGTGCTCCGGCTTCAGGCAGCAAGCTCAAGGTCTCACTGTGCACTGCTGTCAGTAGGAGTCTACACTGTGGCTATGATGCAGCCCGGCCACCGCCAAGGAGGAAAACGATGGTTAATCAGATCTGTGGCTGGTTTCCGTGAAGCCTCAAGTATTAAACTGTGAAAGTTACACGCATTCTCAGGAAGGCTTTAACACCAATATCAATATTTCACAGGACATGGGAAGTATTCTATTCAAGATGTCCAAAAGTTGGTTAAATAGCGATTAAAATATATTAGTGGCCAGGCGCGGTCGCTCATGCCTTTAATCTCAGCGCTTTGGGAGGCCAAGGCGGGTAGATCACTCAAGCACAGGAGTTTGAAACCAGCCTGACCAACATGAGGAAACACCCATTGTTACAAAAATACACAAGTTAGCCAGGCATACTGTCACACGCCTATAGGGTATTCCCCAAGAACTCTCTCACTTCGAACATTAATTTGCAAATTGAAGGATGATATGGTTTGAAGGTATGTCCCTTCCAAATCTCATACGGAATCCCAGCTATCCAGGAGGCTAAAGTGGGAGGATCGCCTGAGCCTGGGAGGTCAAGGCTGCACTCCAGCCTGGGTGACAGAGCAAGACCCTGTCTCAAAAAAAAAAATAATAATATGTATACATATATATAATTAATATATATAATTACAAATATGTGTGTGTGTGTGTGTGTGTGTGTAAGGTATTCAAATGTTCCTGTATTTCTTTTTAACTTAAAATTTAAAATTTTCTATATCATGTTTTAATGCCAAACTTAGTTATTTTATAGAGACAGTTGTTGGCTTGTGTTTGTTTGTTTTGAGAGAGGGTCTTGCTCTGTCACCCAGGCTGGAGTACAGTGGTACAATCACAACTCAAGACAGACTCGAACTCCTGGACTCAAGTGATCCTTCTGCCCCACCCTCCTGAGTAGCTAAGACTGCAAGTGTGCACCATCATAATGAGCTAATTTCTTTTTAAATTTTTCTGTAGAAACAGGGTCTTATTATGTTGCCCAGACTGGTCTTAAACTCCTGGCCTCAAGCCATCCTCCCACCTCAGTCTCCCCAACGTGCTGGGACTACAGGTATGATGCATCTAGCCTAAATAATAATTTTAGATGATAATTGAGTGCAAAATCACATTCTTAAGAAGGTGACTGCACACTATTCACAATAACAAAGAAATGGAATCAACCTAAATGCCCATCGACGGATAAAGAAAATGTAGTACACATACACCATGAAATACTATGCAGCTATTAAAAAGGATGAGATCAGCTGGGTGCAGTCACTCACGCCTGTAACCCCAGCACTTTGGGAGGCCAAGGCAGGCAGATCATCTGAAGTAGGGAGCTCGAGACCAGCCTGACCAACATGGAGAAACCCCATCTCCACTAAAAATACAAAAGTAGCCTGGCCTGGTGGTGCATGCCTGTAATCCCAGCTACTCAGAAGGCTGAAGCAGGAGAATCGCTTGAACCCAGGAGGCAGAGGTTGCAGTGAGCCAAAATCGTGCCACTGCGCTCCGGCCTGGACAACAAGAGTGAAATTCCATTTCAAAAAAAAAAAAAGGATGAGATTATGTCCTCTGCACAGACATGGATGGAGCTGGAGGCCATTATCCTTAGCAAACTAACACAGGAAGAGAAAACAAGACACCGCATGTTCTCGCTTATAAATGAGGCTAAATGATGAGAACATGTGAACACATAGAGGGGAACAACACACACTTTTGGAGGGTGGAGGGTAAAAGGAGGGAGACGATTAAGAAAAACAACTAATGGGTACTAGGCTTAATACCTTGGTGATGAAATAATCTATACAACAAACGTCATGACACAAGTTCACCTATGTAACAAACCTGCACTTGTATCCCTGAACTCAAAAGTTTTAAAAAAAAAGAAGGTAACTGCTACGCTTGCTATAAACATACTCCATGGATGTTCTGAAAAACAGGTGACTACTGAAATGCTATTTTTAAAACTACGTTTGTGGTAACAGTACTGTAAAGATGGCTTAAATAGCAACAACAGTTTCTCGATTTGAGATGACACAAACTCCCTCCACCAGCAAAGCAAAAGCATTCTTTTTAGATTTTCTGGGATTTCAAAATTTTCCCCCACACTCTGCTCTACCATCATACCAGTCTCACAAAAGATGGAGTCCTGAGGGCCTGAGAAATCAAACTGTTTCGTGCTTCCATTTTTTTTCTCCAAATACAAAGAAGGAAATGCTGGACATCATTCATAGTTACTCAACTTTTATTGCTCAGGACACCCATTTGCTCATTTCACGTACGTGTTGAAGGTCTGCTATATACCAGGCACTGTTCTAGTTACTGGGGACAGGGCAGTGAACAAAGCAAAGTCCATCTTCTGATGCTTCTTAGATTTTAGGATAGCAGATACTAGAGGGAAAAAATAATAATAAGTCAGGGTAGGGAGATAGAGAGTGAAAGATCAGGGAGTGATGTTTTGCAGGGGCACAGGAAGCCCTGTCTGATAGGTGACACTGAGTTGATCTTAAGAAAGTGATAACCGGCCATGTGTGGTGGCTCACGCCTGTAATCTCAGCACTTTGGGAGGCCAAGGCAGGCGGATCACAAGGTCAAGAGATCGAGACTATCCTGGCCAACATGGTGAAACCCCCATCTCTACTAAAAATGCAAAACTTAGCCGGGTATGGTGGCACACCCATAGTCCCAGCTACTCGGGAGGTTGAGGCAGGAGAATTGCTTGACCCAGGGAGGTAGAAGCTGCAGTGAACTGAGATCACGCCACTGCATTCCAGCCTGAGTGACAGAGCGAGACTTCATCTCAAAAAAAAAAAAAAAAAGAAAGAAAGAAAAAGAAAGAGATAGCCATATAGCTATCTGGGGGAAGGTCCCTCCTCTAGTGCAAAAACCCTGGAATGTGCTTGGAATATTCACGAACATTGAGTTGGTTAGTGTGACAGCTGTGGAGTAGGCTAGGGGAAAATGATGGGAGATGACATTAAAAAGGTAGCCAAGAACCATCATACAGGGTCTTAGAGACCCTTGGAATAACTTTGCATTTTATTTGAAGTGCTGTGGGAGACGACAGGCAAGCAGAGGAATAACATGATCTGACTTAATGTGTTTAAAGAATTGCTTTAGCAGCCTGTGAAAACTACATTATAGAGGAGCAAGACAGAGGCAAAAAGATTAGGTGGGTGGCTGTTGCAATAGCGCAGGTGAGAGATGGTAGTGGTGAAGGTGGTGATGGCAACGAGAAGTGATCAGGCTCTGGGCATTTTTTCCAAGGCAAAGTCAGTAGAATTTTCTGATGGTTGGATATAGAGATGAGAAAGTGAAGTTATGGGTAATTATACATGTCTGAAAAATCTGAGTGATCGGAGCTGCAGTTCACTGAGTTGAAGAAGACAGATGGAGGAGGAGGTAGAGGGTAGGCAAGCAGGAGTTTGATTTGGCTCATGTGAAACTTTTGATGCCTGTTAAATATCCAAATGGAGACGCT
Organism: Saimiri boliviensis; assembly: GCF_048565385.1. Taxonomy (NCBI): domain Eukaryota; kingdom Metazoa; phylum Chordata; class Mammalia; order Primates; family Cebidae; genus Saimiri; species Saimiri boliviensis. The sequence goes on along the minus strand of NC_133467.1, from coordinate 31,148,981 downwards.
GAGTAGGTAGCTGGATATACAAGACTTGAGTTCAGGAAAAAGGTGAGGGTTGGAAACAAAACTGGGTATTTCAAACCAAGAGACTGAATGAGATCACCTAAGGAATCCTCATAGATTAACAAAAAAGTGTAAGAACTGAACCACCCAGAGACATTTTGCATTGCTATAAAGGAATACCACGACTGGGTAATTTATAAAGAAAAGAGGTTTATTTGGCTCGTGATTCTGCAAGTTATGCAAGAATGGCACCTGCATCTGTTCAGCTTCTGGTGAGGGCTTCAGGAAACTTACAATCATAGCAGAAAATAAAGGGGGACAGGCATGTCACATGGTGAGAGAGGAAGAAAAAGAGAGAGAAGAGAAGGTACCAGGCTCTTTTAAACAACCAGCTCTCCCATGAGCTCACTTATACCATGGGGGAGGCAACAAACCATTCATGAGAGATCTGCCCTCATGACCCAAACACCTCCCACAAAGCCTCATCTCCAACACGGGGGATCACATGAGATTTGGAAGAAACAAATATCCAAATCTTATCACTTGGGAAGGAGAGAACTGAGAGAGTAAAGTCTCACAGGCCAAAATGTCTCAAGAAAGAGGGAATGATTAACTATCAAATGTTTTAAATAAAATTTTAGTTTACATAGGCAATTACTTTCAAATTCAGCATAGACTTTACTTTCTTTTTCAGTTCTTCTTTTGAAAATATTCTTTCAGATATTTTTTGGTGGGGTACCCCCAGGACTTTTCACTGATCTCATTCCACCCAGTTCAGGCCCCTTTCCATTTCGTAATAATTTTTCTCCATATCTTCCCAGAAACTTTGGCTTCGCAGGAATAAAGAAAGCTGAGACAAGAAACAAAAGAGTAAAACTGTTTGAATGAAAATGAAATATCTGCTCCCAACCCATCTCTAGGTAAATTTATACAGGATATCTACTCTCCATCCTCATTCTGTTTGCCAAGATTTCTAGGATTCATAATCATGGCACTTTTTACTATTTCTTTATTTACTTATTTACTATTGCCATTGCCACATTTGTACTAGTATGTTGCACAAGTGGATGATACCTCATAATGGGAACATTACTGGATTTAAAGTCATCACAATGTTTTAGTTTCTGTCCTGGCTGTGCTAATAAAATGCTGTGTAGCGTTGGGGAAAATGCCTCTCTGGCTGTTAATAAAATGAGGTCAAGATTAGTAAACAAGTTGTCAACCTGTGACCCTAGTTAAAAAAATGTCTTCTTGTACGTAGCAGAGCAGCTCCCTCGCTGCGATCTATTGAAAGTCAGCCCTCGACACAAGGGTTTGAAAAAAAAAAAAAAAGAAAAAAAAAATGTCTTCTTTACAATTATGGTCAGATATTATGCTCAATCTCTTCTTATTAGCTCTTGTTTGCAGATTCCTTTGGATTTTCTACATCCACAGTGATATGGTCTGAAAATAACAATTATTTGTCTCTCTTTTTCCAATCCAGTTATATCTTATTTATTTTTCTTGTCTCATTGTTTTGGCCAAGACACCAGTTAATAAATACTATCAGTGACTAGAGAAACCATTGCCTTATTCCTAACTTTGATACTATTTCTTCTAAAGGTTCAGCATTAAGTATGATGTTTACTAAAGTTTACTAAAAATTTTTCAAATTATAAGTCCATATTTAAGTTTATCAAAGTTTTTACTATGTCTTCTGAGATGATCATATGTTGTTTTACATTTAATCAATATGATGGACTATGCTGATAAATTTTTGAAACATTCACCCATTCTCACATTCATGGGACAAATGCCATTTATTCATGGTGTGCTTTTATATGTCAACAGCTTTGATTTGCTAAAGTGTCATTTAGGATCTTTGCAACTATCTTCATAACGATGCTGGTGTGTAATTTTCTTTTCCTGAATTTGCATGACACTTTTCAAGTGTTGAAAGAAAAGAACTGTCAACCTAAAATTTTATATTCAGGAATAAGGGTTAAATCAAGACACTCTCAGGTGAAGGAAAACTAAGATAATTTGTTAGCAGTAGGCTTATCATAAAAGAGTGCCTATAGAATATCTTGGAACAGAAAGAAATAATTAAAGAAGAAAACTTGAAGACCAGGTGTGGTGGCTCAGCCTTCAGTAATCCCAGCACTTTGGGAGGCCAAAGTAGGCAAATTACCTGAGATCAGGAGTTCAAGACTAGCCTGGCCAACATGGCGAAACCCAATCTCTACTGAAGATACAAAAAGTAGCTGGGAATGGTGGCATGAGCCTGTAGTCCTAGCTACTCAGGAGGCTGAGGCAGGAGAATCACTTGAACCCAGGTGGCAGAGGTTACAGTGAGCTAAGATCATGCCATCACACTCCAGCCAGGATGACAGAGCAAGACTTTGTCCAAAAAAAAAGAAGGAAACTTGAAACATCAGAAATAAAGAAATAACAATGAAAAGAGTTAAAATATGGCTAAATATAATAGATTGTCCTTTTCCTCTTGAGTGTTCTGAATTACGTTCACAAATTGAAGCAAAACTTACAATATTACCTGATATAGTTCTCAATGAATATAGACAATTTATTTAAGACAAGTATAGAGATAGAATAATAAAGAAAACCTAATATAGGTAAGGATTTTATACCCAGTGGAACTGGTAAAATGTCAACAGCGGTAGATCAAAAGTTATGTATGTAGAATGTAATGTGTACAGCAACCACCAAAAAAACTCTTCAAAAAGATACAGTATAGATAAATCAAAATGGGATTATAAAAAATATTCCCATAACACACAGGATAGCCAGGAAAGTAAAACAGAGGAACAAAACAAACAAACAAACAGAAACCCAGGAGAAACAAAGAGAAAACAACAAAATGGCAAACTTAAGACTGATACGTAAATAATTATATAAGGCAAAGAAATAAATAGCTCCACAATACAACCATACAAGTATAACTGCTGATTTTTGACAGATACAAGAATATTTCAATGTAGGAAAAATAATATTTTCCACCTCGTGATACTGGAACAATTGAGCACTCACAAACAACAACAACAACAACAACATGAATCTCAACCTAAACTTCATACCTTATGTTAAAATTAAGTCAAATTGGATCATACATTTAGACATAAAACATAAAACTATAAAACTTTCAGGAGGAAACCTCTGGGCCTTAGTGGTGGTTAGAAAAAAAAAACTGATAAGTTGAATTTCACCAAAAGTAAAATTTTTGCTCTGCAAAAGACCAAAAGACCTCATTAAGAAGATGAAAAGACAGGCTACAGACTAAGAAAAAATATTTGTAAACCACATATCTGACATATGACCTGGAACATATAAAGAATTGTCAAAACTCAACAGTAAAAAAAAGAAAGAAAGAATCTGATTATAAAATGGACAAAAGACATAAACAGGCATTTCACCAAGGAGGATATGGACATATAGATGGCAAATAAGCACATGAAAAGATGTTCGACATGATTAGGCTTTAGGGAAATGCGAATTAAAACCACAATGAGGTATCACTGCAACACCTATTAAAACAGCTAAAATATCAAATGGAAATATACCAAATGCTGATGAAGATGGGGAGCAACTGAATCTGTCATAGATTGCTGGGGCAAAGTAAAATATTATATTAACTCTAAAATAGTTAAGAATTACTCAATCTCAAGTGGCCTGTTAGTACAGTAGTTAAGGTAGAGTCAGCAACTACAAGGTTGCTGGTTCAAATCATCAGTGGAAAAGCCTCTTGGGAAGAATTACTCAATCTCACGTGTTTATGCCGTGACCCCTCCTACTTCTTTTGCACATCAGCTGGGGAAGAGGTCTGAGGGAAGTGGGTTCATTTGAGCAGCAGCTGACTTCCAGAGAGCGATATGGCTGGCTCCCCAACATGCGTCACCCTCATGTACATCCTTTGGCAGCTCACAGGTGAGTCCAGCCAGAATCTCTTCCACTTGCCTGTCTTCCCCATCCTGAAATGTATTTCCAGGTTTCTTCTTCCACTCTGGGCCTCTGGCTCAACTCAGGAGGCTCTGTGTTCTCTTCTAACATTTGCTTTTTACTAACTTCTGATCTCTGAATCTCAGGTCAGGAAGAGACTAGAGGGAGGGGGGAAAATGGCTGTGGGAATGGACTCCCCTACTGACTGTCCCAGGGATGAAGGAGCTGAAGGAAGGGCTGCTGGGTTTCAGAGACTATTTTTCTAATCCAGATTCTGCCATGAGTTAGATAAGGAATGTTTAAGGTTTCCTGGGCCTTGGAAACTTTATCTGCTAGCCCTCCCTCCTTTTGAGGGCAACTTTAAGAGCAAAATAACTGTACAGTTATGTATTTTATTTACTCATAAATGTATTTATAAAACTGTTTATACATAACAATAATAAGGCCGGGCGCGGTGGCTCAAGCCTGTAATCCCAGCACTTTGGGAGGCCGAGGCGGGTGGATCACGAGGTCGAGAGATCGAGACCATCCTGGTCAACAAGGTGAAACCCCGTCTCTACTAAAAATACAAAAAATTAGCTGGGCATGGCGGCTCGTGCCTGTAATCCCAGCTACTCAGGAGGCTGAGGCAGGAGAATTGCCTGAACCCAGGAGGCGGAGGTTGCGGTGAGCCGAGATCGCGCCATTGCACTCCAGCCTGGGTAACAAGAGCAAAACTCCGTCTCAAAAAAAAAAAACAATAATATAAATGGAAAGAACCACTTGAATTTTCTCTCCTTACTCAAGCAATCTAATCAATCTCTACTTAGAGAGCCAACTCATGTCGTAGACACTTAATGTTTAATCCACGGAGGACCCAGGACTGTTGTGCACCTGTCAGTGGTATTCTAGTCTTTGAAGATTTTTGTACTCTAAGGGCTCTCAAAAAGGATCAAGAGCCCCATAAGTGAGAAATCTCTCTTCTGTCATCAATCTCATGGAGTACCACCATGAGGTCGCCCCCTGGGGACTTCACATAACCGTTTCATTATGTGTCTGTGTACCTGAGTCTGCCTGAAGTGACTTGCCCAAGACCACACAGGCAGCTGGTGTCCCCAGTCCTTTCCCCTGCATTAGCTGGCCTTGTTAAGCGATCAGCATCAGCAGACTCTTACCCGCTTGGTATTCATCAGAAGTTTGTATTTTGGGAAAATACCTTGGGATTGATCAGAAGTACCAGGTGGTTCTGGAATAGGCTCTCACTTAAAAAAAAAAAAAAAAAAAAAAAAAAAAAGCCACTCCCTGAACGAAAATGGTGAGCAGAAGTGGAACTTGAAGGAAGTAAGGTGGAGGGTTGTGGGGAATGACAGAGATTTTGAAAGCACCAGGTGTCCACTTGAAACCAGTGTACAAAAGGGCACAAGTCTGAAGAACTGCCAGGCAGGCCCTCCTCTGTCCTGCTCTGAAGGCTGTGGGCAGCCTGTGTAGTGTACCTCCTGAGGCTGAAAGGAGGCAGAGATTGCCCTGGAACTTTGACTTAGTAGCTGTATTATTGTGGGCAAGTTACTCTTTCCCTCCGAGCCTTGCTCTTCCCAGGTGTGTAACAGAGAATGAAATCTAAGTGGCAGAATGATTCTGACATTTTAAATGACATATCAAATGCAAAACAATTATTAAAATAATCACCATTTATTAAGTGACTACATCCATGGGGTTTTTCATACCATCTCCTGCAAGTCTACAGGACAGATGTCTTTATCCCTGTTTTATAGATGAGGAAACCTAGGCTCAGCAGAGAGATTCTGTTTCTTGGGCAAGATAACACAGCGTTTAAAAGGTAGCCGGAGATTGAGTTTTCAAAGCTAGTGCTTTTTTCATCACAAGCTGCCTGTCCCTGGACCAGGCACCAGAGAGGTGCTCACTACACGTGCATTTGAGCTGTATCTTCCTCGGGGAGTACCAATTGGGATTTCTTCCCTTGCTAGGTACATAAATCTGAGGTAGGAACTGGAAAGGCCCAAGAAGGACAGGTAGCTCTGTTTCCGGGATATGGAGGAATCAACAGGGAGTCACCCTGGCTAAACTCAGAGGGGCCAAGGAGCAGCTCTCATGGCCTCAGTATTCTTGTCTGAGAAATGGGCACAATAATTTGCCAATGATTAGATGATACAGTAGTGTCGAAAAGACTATCAACAAAAAGAAAACAAACAAGTGGGTGAGAGGAATTGGGAGAGTGTTGAAAAGAACCAGAAGAAACAAGGCGGGGCAGGAGATGAGTAAGCAGCAGAGTGGTGGGCAACGCAATGTGAATGTGGTAGGTTAGGGCCACAGTGTTGGAAAAGGTGTGTGGTGAACTGCGAAATTTTCTTTTCTTTTCTTTTCTTTTTTCTTTCTTTTTTTTTTTTTTTGAGATGGAGTCTCACTGGAGTGCAATGGTGCAATCTCGGCTCATTGCAACCTCCACCTCCCGGGTTCAAGCAATTCTGCCTCAGCCTTCCAAGTAGCTGGGATTACAGGTGCCCTCCACTGCACCTGGCTAATTTTTTTTTGTTGTTTGTTTGTTTGTTTTTTGTTTTTGTTTTGGTAGAGACGGTGTTTCACGATGTTGGCCAGGATGGTCTCGAACTCCTGACCTCATGATCCACCCGCCTCAGCCTCCCAAAAGTGCTGGGATTACAGGTGTGAGCCACCGCACCTGGCTGAAGTGGGAAATTTTTAAGCCTCTGTGGCTGCCTTGCATGGCATTGAATTATAATGCTCTTTTGTGAGTACATTCATTAAGGAGGACTTGAGTAAAGTTCAATGGATTTCAAACCACTTTGGGTTTTTTTGTTTGTTTGTTTAATCCATAGTTTATGAAATGAAATTTTACACAGAAACAAATACATAAATGACTCTATATGGTGGAAGCCTCTCTAACAGAGGTAAGTCCCATAGCCTCCTAGCCTGTGCTCACCCCTTAAACCTCCTCCTGAGCTCCCCAGAAATACACTGAGGCACTGCCACAGCCTCCTAGGGTAGCAGGGGGCACAGTCTGCAAAATCGAGCCTTGGCTCCTAATCCTGACCTTCCACTGGCTCGGGAAACATCACCATAACCCTCTGAATATCAGCCTTCTCATCTGTGAAATAGGATCAGACTAAATAATCCCTAAGACTCCTCCCAGCTCTGAGATGCTCCGGTCTGCGGTTTTCATGAGGAGAGTACCGTAACACACTGGAGCATTTGGACAGAGGCACCAAGGGCTCAGAGAAGTGCTCGGGGTCGGGGCTGGAAAGCAGGAAGCAGGCTTTCCACTCGCCCCTCCCCGAAATCTTACTGCTGTATCGCCACCCCTTGGTTCTGACTGCACTGATAGTGTACCTTTCTCATAATCAGGCTCCTTCCCTCCACTCAACTCTTGAGACTCTAGGGGACAGGACAGGAAAGGAGGTAACAACCAAGAGGAAAGGAAGGTGGCAAAGGGCGGGGCCTGTTGTCCCTTCCTGTTAGAGGGCATCTCACAGCTGACTTCCCCGCTGCAAAGACATCTGAGGCTTGGCTGGGGCAGAAAACAAAGGGTCCCCTGCTCCAGCTCCAGCTCCCTCCACCTCCAAAGGCAGGCAGGGGACAGGCGGGGGACAGCCGTCTTAACCTTCTGGCTCACTTTGCTGAGAAGCTATCCAAATGTGTTTGGGGCTGTTTCTCGTTTTTAGCTATCCGTGCAGAAATAAAACCAAAGATGGGAAGCCTCCTCCAGGCCTGACCCTTGTGCTCCCATTCCTGACCTTGTCACCTGCATCCCACCTTGTTGTTTAGGCTGGCCTGTACTTCTCAAAAATGCTTTCAAATCCGTATTCACACTTCATCTTCCCCAAATGCCTAGAAATTAAATGTTGTTATTTATTTCCCATAGAAGTGTTCAGAAACCAAAACTCGAAGTGGTAAATGGTGAAGCAGTAGTGGAAAAAACACAGACCTCAGACGGAGGAACTAACTCCTCTTCCCCATTGCAACACTTCTTCATTGGGGGCTTTTGGAACGTTACACCACTTCTCAAAACTCCAGTGTCAGCCAGGCTTGGTGGCTCAAGCCTGTAATCCCAGCACTTTGGGAGGCCGAGGCGGGTGGATCACGAGGTCGAGAGATCGAGACCATCCTAGTCAACATGGTGAAACCCCGTCTCTACTAAAAATACAAAAAATTAGCTGGGCATGGTGGCGCGTGCCTGTAATCCCAGCTACTTAGGAGGCTGAGGCAGGAGAATTGCCTGAACCCAGGAGGCGGAGGTTGCGGTGAGCCGAGATCGTGCCATTGTACTCCAGCCTGGGTAACAAGAGTGAAACTCCGTCTCAAAAAAACAAAAAAACAAAAACAAAAAACTCCAGTGTCCTCAGTTATAAAGCAGGGCTTAAGCTGTAGCTCATGGGCTATTCTAAAGATCAGGAGAGACGGTGCCCATGGACCTGGCTTAAAAACCATGAGTGACACCAGGTGTCTGTTGCTGTTGTTATGATTATGGAGGCACCAGAATGGACCCAGGGTCCTGACTCCCAGTTAGGCCGGAGCTCTTTCTCCCTCTGCCACATGGAGAAGCCACCTCTACCCCTTTCTGGGCAGGAATTGCTGACCCCATCACTGGGTGATCTTGCCCCTAATCCTGTGGACCAATCATTGGCTAATTCACAGCAAAATGACATACTCGGTTACCACCCAAGGAGGATAGTTCTTTCTGGAGAATTTAAAGTGTAAGTGAGGTGAAATCAGTGGTCAAGTTTCAGGGGATATGTGTGAGGAGAGTTGGAGGAAAGGGCTTTGAACTAGAATTCACGGGTTCGAATAAGATTGAGATGAACAGAGAGGACGACAAAGCATGAACAACGGTGTGAGGTAGAAAGTGAGCTGAGGATCGGGAGACGGAGGAGGCCTGTTTGTGTGGTGGCCACACGTCAGTGGCAGCCCTGGCTACGTATCTTTCCACAGCAGTACATTGTCATCCTGGTCTTATACAATCAACCCATGTCACGTGATGCCCCTGAACTAATTACTGTGCAGGAGGAGGGTTACCACCTGAGCTGGGTATCCCAAACCATTTGGCATCTATGGGAAGAGGAATGGGTAAAATGGCTGTAGAAGAGGCATGTTACAATCTTCGCTGCACTGACTCAGATGAAAGGTTGGCACCTGAGGAGAGTGGAAGAATACCACGGGACCCAATCCTCTTGGGCCTTGTGGGCAGAGGTTGATATCCACTCTGTCTCCAGGGTCTCACTCTGTCATCCAGGGTGGAGTGCAATGGCACAATCATGGCTCACTGCAACCTCCACTTTCTGGGCTTAAGGGATCCTCTCACCTCAGCCTCTCAAATATCTGGGACCACAGGTGAGTGCCACTATGCCTAGTTATTTTTCTGTAGAGACAAGGTCTGGCTATGTTGCCCAGGCCAGTCTCAAACTCCTGGCCTCAAGTGATCCTCCTGCTTCAGCCTCCCAAAGTGCTGGGATGACAGGTGTGAGCCACCAATTCCGACATCTTCTCTTTTCATAACACATGTAGTTACTTATTTAGTGGCTGTCCACCAACTCCGTGAGTGCCAGAATCATGACTGTCTTGCTCTCCAGTTATATCCTTGGCTCCTAAACAATGGGAATGAAATAAATTCTTGTTAAAAGAAGGAATGACTGAATCTGACAAGTGTGACCTGCTTAGATATGGTAAAACTCTATAGGGTCACATACTGCAGGTGTAAAACCATCACAGAAAGAACTTCAATTCAGTCTTGGACAGCTCAAAAAGAAGTCTCTTGTTTCTGGATCCCTTTTCCCAGTCAGTTCGGAAGAAGAAGCAAAATTGGTTTGGAGTCTCCAATCCTGCCCCTATTCTCTGAGCCTATGTTCTGAGAATGGCATGGAGCTACTGTTTTCTTTCATTACCCCCTCGTCTTACCCTGAAGATACATTTAAGATAGAATATACTATATATAGGCTCATATTGGTAATTTGCCCTGTGTCATCCTCCAATTTTATTCTAACAAGAAACAATGAATTTGGTGACATTCTTGTATCTCACCCAAGTCATGTCCCTTGTCATTTACCCTGAGAACACAGCACTGTGGAAGGGTGAGGGGAGTAATTGCACACATGCCAGCAACTAAAGCCACATCCTGGTCGTTTTGCCACTTCGTCACCTTAAATATTTCTCCAAAACGAAATGTGAAAATGAAATCACTTAAAGATTGCCCTAAGTGTAGAAATTGCACCCACTTGGGGACAAGTGATGCCCCATCTTTATTTGACATCAAAATATTCACCACTTTCATCTTCGCTGTTGAAGTAAAAGAACAAATGCATTAACTGATCAAAAATTCAGGATAAAATTAATTTTATCTGTAACATTCCCTGGCACTATTTTGACTTGACACTCCTAAAGATGAACAAAGAGAGCAGTTGAAAAAACATCCTGGCCTTAATATTAAGGAAGCAGAGAGAATAGTTGTTTTTTTTTTTTTTAATCAGATTACTGAATGGGTTGATTTGATAAAAGCTTGAGTAATCCAAAGTATATATGTACTGACTGATACATTATAGAGGGAAAAATGTGTGCTCCTAAATGATACTTAGGAAGTAAATTGGTACTTTTAGAGATACATTTATTATTTTTATTATAATGAGCAAAGGGTCAGTTTGAGGACAAGTAAAATCAAAATGCACATGTCTTTACAGGGCAATAGCTTTGCTCGAATGAACTCAATCACAATGCGAGTGCTGAGGCTTATTGTATTGACTCTAGAGTCACCACGGGGCTACTGCCTCCTGAGAACACAGTTACTTCCTTGACTACCTACCCTGCCTCACCTTTAAGGATTTAATCTTAGTTTTTGCATTTCTATCAGCCTTGAATAAGTTCTTTTCATTTCTGCTATTTAGTTTTCTCATCTATAAAATGTGTCCTTCATGATTTCAACCCTGTGGGTTTTGGTGTGTTCTCTGCCTCCTGTTATGTGGCTTGAGTAAGTCACTTACCCCCGCTGTGCCTCACATTCCCGATCTATAACATGGGGATATAAAGAATGTTTCCTCTAAGGACTGTTTTAAGAATTAAACAAGGCTGAGTGTGGTGGCTCACGCCTGCAATCCCAGCACTCTGGGAGGGCAAGGTGAGCAGATCACTTGAGGTCAGGAGTTCAAGACCAGCCTGGCCAACATGGTGAAACCCCAGCTCTACTAAAAATACAAAAATTAGCCGGGTATGGTGGTGCACACCTGTAGTCTCAGCTACTCAGGAGGCTGAGGCAAGAGAATCACTTGAACCCAGGAGGCGGAGGTTGCAGTGAGCAGAGATCGTGCCACTGCTCTCTAGCCTGGACAACAGCGTGAGACTGTATCTCAAACAAACAAACAAAAAAAAAGAGTTAAACAAGATCATAATTTGTGCTTTAAAACTACTAGTCCCAAACTAAATTATCTCACTGCTCTGTGCTATTCCCCGAGTCTGCTGCTCAAGTGTAATAGGTAAGAATAAGATGACACACTCCCCACAGCTGTTCACTGGTAGTGCTCAGCCGGCCACTTCTGGAAGTTTCTTCAGCAGACATTCTTAACTGTTTTTCACCTACAACCACATAACCAGTGATTTTTTTTTTTTATAAGTCATTCTCTCTGGGAGTGAACTAAGATTGTTGTGAAACATCAATTTCTAATCTCAGTGCTTCCATGTGAGCACTTACTTAACAGGGTAACATGTGAGGAAACTCCGTGTGAGAAAATTCCAAAAGGTTTCCCAGGAGCTGCTTGCGTTGGACCAAGTGGGTTTCTCAGCTCTCCCTAGGACCCAAAGCGGGTGAGTCATTGGTGGCAAGGACAGGGAATTGGGTTTATTTTATGGTTCTCTGTATTTATAGGTTCAGCAGCCTCTGAAGCCATGAAGGAGCTAGTTGGTCCCCTTGGTGGAGCCGTGACATTCCCCCTGGTGTCTAACGTAAAGCAAGTTGACTCTATCGTCTGGACCTTCAACACAACCCCTCTTGTCACCATGCAACCAGAAGCGGGCACTATCATAGTGACCCAAAATCGTAATAAAGAGAGAGTATCCTTCCTAAATGGAAGCTACTCCCTGAAGCTCAGCGAACTGAAGAAGAATGACTCAGGGGTCTACCACGTGGAGATATACAGCTCATCCCTCCAGGATCCCTTCACCCAGGACTATATGCTGCATGTCTACGGTGAGCAGAATCAGTTCCAATGGTGGATGGCTGTCTTGGTGAGGTGGTGAGCTCCTTGACATGAGAATGTTTAAGCAGAGCCTGGATAAACTCAGAGATGCTATAGGAAGCAGCATGGTGCAGCGGATGGCTGATACGTCCAGTGGCCATCACATAGATCAACGTCAAATGCTGGCTTCTTTATTTAGTCACATGACCTTAGCCAAGTTACTTAATTTCTTCGAGTCTTAGTTTCCATATCTGTAGTGGGGAGGAAAGCAATACTTACCTTAGGAAGATTTTTTTGGCCAAAGTATCGATTACACCTCTTCCTCTACAGATTTCAACCAATTGATACAAAGATGCAAGAAAGAGGGGATAAAAATATCAGCATTATTTCTGGTAAATGTAGACAGGAGAAATGCTTCCTCCCAAGTCTGGACCTTGGCACTCATCCAGGGAAGTTAAAATTACAAAACAATTACTCAAACAGCTACAAGAAGAATAGCTGCCTCACTCACTGAGCCACAATATCACTGACATCAGGAGATGGGCCTCCAGACTTGCCTGTAGGAGGCAGGCCTGCACCTGATCCAGGTGGCTTCCGTATAGACATGGTTGAAGCCAACAGAAGATACGCATTCTGCAGAGTAACTGGCTGGGGGTGGGGGGGGGGGGAGGGAAAAGGGCAAACCACATTTGAACAGCAACCTTTAACGTATCAAATAACGTTAACATCTACCATGAGTGGAGAAAGGTAAATGATGACTGTCAGACTCTTACCATCTCCCCAATGAACCAATTACTCATCCTCTGATGCAGGGGAGTGAGTGCAAGGTAGAGAAGGGGGCCAGAAAGGCTACTCCAATACTATTTTCTCCTAGAAAGTAAAGTGAACTCTCCTAGAGAGTAAAGGGAAGCCTGAGGACAGAGACTAGGGAGCCTCTAGAATAGAAAACATTAGTGGACATCTAACATGCGTTTAGCACAGTGCTTCCCCTGTGGCTATGCTTAGTAAAAGGCAGTTACATTCTTGTTGCGTTATTATTTCTATCATTCTTGTTGTTACTGTTACTATATACCTGTGGGAAAGCAGACTTAGATAAGTCTCCTTTCCAGATAAGAATGAGAATTCTGCTCTGAATTACTGCTTTTTCTCCAGTCTGGAGCTTCCAGAGAGATTCAGGTCCAAGGTATCCAAGGATAATTCAGAAAAAGGAGAGCTATAGGCAGAGTTTCCATCCCTGGTTGTCCTTTCTCTTTCACAGAGCACCTGTCAAGGCCTAAAGTCACCATGGGTTTGCAGAGCAATAAGAATGGCACCTGTGTGACCAATCTGACATGCTACATGGAACATGGGGGAGAGGATGTGATTTATACCTGGAAGGCCCTTGGGCAAGCAGCCAGTGAAACCCATAATGGCTCCATCCTCCCCATCTCCTGGAGATGGGGAGAAAGTGATATGACCTTCATCTGCTTTGCCAGGAACCCCATCAGCAGCAACTCCTCAAGCCCCATCCTTGCCAGGAAGCTCTGTGAAGGTAACTGCCTCTCCCCTCTCCACAGGAGCCTCTTCCCAGAACCTACACCTTCTTCAGCTCATGACCCCCATAGCAACAGGCACTGTATGGAAACTGGAGGCCACTGGGTGGTCACTGGGCTGGGAGGAAGGTAGCAGGTGCTCCAAAGGCTGGGTTGTTTTTCTGAGCTGACTTTTCTCCCTTCCCCATACCTCTACCCATTCTCTCTTTAAAGGTGCTGCTGGTGACCCGAATCCTTCCACGATCCTCCTGTGTCTCCTATTGGTGCCCTCCCTGCTCACTCTGTTTGCTCTGGGGCTATTTATTTGGTTTATAAGGAGAGAGAGACAAGAAGGTACAGTGTGTACTGTTTTTTGTCCTTACCCCTATTCACGCTTTTCTCCTTCATTGATTCAAGAAGCACACATAGAGCTGTATGCCAGACTTGGCATGAGGTGTTGAAGATACAGAGATAAGGAACCCACAGTCTCCGCCCTCAGGAAGCACACAGTCAGCCCGCACTCCTTAGTTCTAGAGTAGAGAAATGCTGGAGGCCTTTCCTGATGACACGATTCTCCTAGTTCCCTTTCCAAGGCCCAGTTCTCTCCTTCTCCCAGAGGGACATCCTGATGTGGCTCTTTTGTTGATACCCACATTGCTGATTGCTCCCCTGACCTGGGAGGTGATGGCCTCCAGCTCTGAGGTCCCCACAGATCAGCATCTTCCAGTCAACCCTTCCTATCCCTATCCCTGTCAGAGCCCACCTACTACTCCCACCCTGTCCACAGGATCAACTCGAGACCTCGCTTTACTACCCACCTCAGTTTACACACACAGCTCCTGGAGAAGCCCTTCCCTGTCTCTCTCCATCCGTACCCTGTGCTGTGTTCCTAAACCCTGCTGATTGGTCTTCTGGGTTCCCACCATCCATGTGGGTGATGGGGAGGAAGCTAACATCGGTTAGGTATGACCTGTAGACTTTGAAATCTCCCTTCCCTCCTGGAAGCCCCTCTGAAAATGTGTTTGACTATCTCTGCTTCCCACTTTGACCACCTTGATCCAGAGATCAGGAAGTGAAGTGATCCCATAATAGGGTGGCCAATGCACCCTGTTTTGTTCAGGATTTTCCCAGTTTTAACACTGAAAGTCCTCTGTCCTGAAAACCCTTCCGTTACAAGGAAACTGGAATGGTTGGTCACCCTAAATGGGTCATCCAGGAGAAATGGTGGGTCAGTGGGAGTGGCGAGTGGTTGGAGAGATGGCATTGATTCTCTCCCAACTTGCTTTTAGAGTCCATTGAAGAGAAGAAGAGAACGGACATTCGTCCGGAAACTCCTAACTTATGCCCCCATTCTGGAGAGAACACAGAGTACGACACAATCTCTTACCCTAATGTGAGTCCCTTCTCATCTTTCCTGGGGACTGATCCTCTCTATGAGTCTCTCCTTGTGAGGTTTTTCCATGGGTTTGGGCAACATGGGAATGAAGAGGGGAGTGAGGACATATAGCCTTAAAGCCCAAGGCACTTGTGCCTCCTCCAAGTCTTCATGGACTCTATTCTGTGCAGAAGCAGCTGGTGGTCTCTGGAGCACCTGGTTCTGACTCATAATGCTCATGCTGTGATCTATGAAGTCACCTGCTCCCCCTCCACAGTTCATAGCGGCCACGCAAAAGGCCAGATTCCTTTTGCATAAGGAAGTGTGTAGAAGAGTGTGACTTTGACAGGATGTTTGAATCATGATGTCAGAAGACTTCTCTAAAGATGCCTCTTCCCCTGAAGTGATGCAAGGAGCCATCACGAGAAGGACCAGGGCACTTGTGGTGACTCTGGGTCCCCACTCAAGGCATTGCAAGTGGAGGTCACTGAGTGAAGTGAACGAACACGGTTCATTCAAAGCAGTCTCCAAAAAGAAAATCTTAAGAATAACGTTTTAAGAAACTCAAATAACAAAAGACAATTTGGAGAATGAAATAAGTAGACAACTCCAAACGGCTCCCCAGGGCCAATCCAATCACTGCAGCCCAGGCTGGGCTAGCTCTTTAGAGGTCATAGAGCCCTTTATCACAACAGCCTATGTAGTGAATAAATAAAAATACTTTGGATCTCAAAACCCCAGTTTTACTCAAACCTTTTGTTCCTCTCAATCAGGCTGCATCTTCCTACATTTGCCTACAACATTTACCCACATTTACGCCCTACAAAGAGGAAATGTTACCAAAGTCATTAGTATTCTGAGCACTCTTTCATTTCTCACAAGGGAGGCTGCTTTGTGCTCCATTTAACTGGTTTAAATCAAAATTTATCTCTTTATTGCCGTGTTCTTTCCTCCCCTGCTTAAGATACATCCCCAGAGGGCTTTAGGACTGCCCTGGGTGTTCAGGAATAGACTTAGCCAACCCAGGATGTTTACCGGTGGTTGGGAAGGAGTTTTCGTTCTTGTTATTCTTGTTTTATTTTGTTCCGTTAGTCATCTATACCGATTTTCTCCACGGGCCCTTTGACCGTTGGGAAAGTTTATTTGCAGCATTAGTAATATTACTTCAAATTATCCTTTAGTCCTTTTAGGAGACTCATAGCTAATGAGACTTGTATATGTATCTTACATATTTTTGAGATTCATTTAAACACGTTACAGTTTAAAAATAATGCAATAGCTTCCTGAAAAAAGTTACCAAAAATTATTATAATAGCAGTCGCCAATAAGAGAACTTCCTACTACCCCTCCCTGTTCCAGAACCTTCCTTTCCCTTTCCCCATCTCCTCCCATCCCAGCTTTCCCCTCCCTGGATTCTGAATGTCTCTCTGGCCTTGCCTATGTGACTCAGGAGGAGGGTGATTATTTCTTTTGTTTGTTGTTTGTTTTTTTAATAGAGAACGATCCCAATGGAAGATCCAGCAAATACACTTTATTCCACAGTGGAAATACCAAAAAAGGTAAGACGCTTTAGAGCTGAATTTCATCTTAATGGTTCCATTTCTTTTCCTGCTTCATATTTAGGTCAAAATTTCTTGGGCCCCAGGGATTTCATATTCTCTGGTATTAAAAAGTACCCTAGTAGTTCCCCATTCCCTTTGCTTAGGGTAATATGAGAACATGGGGATGGAAGAGAATTGTGTTTCAGGAGTCGAACTGGGCAATCTGAAGCAAATGGAGTAGGAAAGAGGTTCTAGATAGGAATGATAGAGAAAATCAAAAGGCTTCTGACTGAAGTTATAGATGAGGAAGAAGACCATGGGTTAGGTTATGCATGGAATGAAGAGAGGAATAGCTTGCTCCAGCTTGCTCCTGAGCCGACAGTAAACTGTAGGGGAGAGAGATTTCTGCTTTTCACCTGCAGACCAACTATGTTACGTATGCTCAGTTAAACTACTAATGCAGTAGATTTAACGCTTATTCCTTCCCAAGATATGGTTGGCAGAAGTAATGATACCTTTCTGTCTCCTTTCTCGTCCTCTCCCAAACAGATCCAAAAATATAAGTACCATTAAAGCAATTTTCTTAGTAATAAAAAATGTTCGTTTCATGAATTATTACAAGAAAAGTTCAGTTCATTAAGCATTCAACAAGATAAATATGGGTTAAATGTAAAGAATAGTTTCTCTAAGCTAGGGGTGATTAAGATTAACCAGTGGGAGCCAGCGTGGCAGCCGATTTGGGTTGGGTAACCTTGGAAATAAAGTTTCCTGGATGCCAGGGTCTCCATGGAAGATCCAGAGCCCTGTTCACCTCCCTCACTCTCCTTTCTTATTTTCTGTTTTCAGATAGAAAGTCCCCACTCACTGCTCATGATGCCAGACACACCAAGGCTATTTACCTATGAGAATGTTATCTAGACAGCAGTGCACACCCGTAAGTCTCTGTCCAAAAAAACCAAGTCTCAGCCCAAAGAAAACAATCAAAAGAATTCATTGATTTGACTAGAAACACCAAGGAAGAATGAAGAATACTGACTTTTTTCCAGGATAAACTATCCTTGATGTTCCTTTAGATTTGAGAGTTCATAATTCCATCCACTGCTGAGAAATTTCCTCAAACCTAGAAGGTTTAACTATCTCATTCCCAAAATGGAATTGTGAATTTTGTCAGCAAAACACAAGAAAGTGCTTAGAAGTGGTCCTATAAAAATGTAAATGCCGCATCACACATATTAATGACAGCCTGTCATATTAATGAAGACTCCAGGTCAGTGTCTGGAGTTTCATTCCCTCCCAGGGCTTGGAAATCAGGATTATAACAGCAGTCTTGCTACCAGGAGAGTAAGAAGGCCAAAACAGACCAACATGTACAGCAGAAGCAGAAGCACCTGATAAAAATGGATGTATTTATTGGCTCCAAAAACTATGTGCCTTAAGGGCCGGGCACGGTGGCTCAAGCCTGTAATCCCAGCACTTTGGGAGGCCGAGGCGGGTGGATCACGAGGTCAAGAGATCGAGACCATCCTGGTCAACATGGTGAAACCCCGTCTCTACTAAAAATACAAAAAATTAGCTGGGCATGGTGGCGTGTGCCTGTAATCCCAGCTACTCAGGAGGCTGAGGCAGGAGAATTGCCTGAACCCAGGAGACGGAGGTTGCGGTGAGCCGAGATCGCACCATTGCACTCCAGCCTGGGTAACAAGAATGAAACTCCGTCTCAAAAAAAACAAAAACAAAAACAAAAACAAAAACAAAAACAAAAAACTATATGCCTGGTACTATGCTCAGCTTACACTAATTGATCCGACATGTTCTTTGCTCTCATGAAATTGGCTCCAAATGAATGAACTACTTTCATGAGCAGTTGCCACAGGCCTGACCACAGATTCCCAGAGGGCCAGGTGTGGATCCACAGGACTTGAAGGTCAAAGCACACAAAGATGAAGAAT
Organism: Saimiri boliviensis; assembly: GCF_048565385.1. Taxonomy (NCBI): domain Eukaryota; kingdom Metazoa; phylum Chordata; class Mammalia; order Primates; family Cebidae; genus Saimiri; species Saimiri boliviensis. The sequence continues at coordinate 31,130,507 of NC_133467.1, read as the reverse complement.
TCAGCGTAGATGATGTTTGGAAGATACTATAATGGAGACACAGAAGCATGCATGGCCCAAGGACAATGACCTCAAGCCAGGCTTCATTCAGGCACTTGCACTGCAAAAGAAAAGCCTACATCTAAAGGCTGTGCCAGAGTCCATCCCATTAAAGAGATGGAGTCTAAAGTCACATTTTAAATCTAATATGGGAGACTTAGAGTCAAGCTGTAGAGACTGGTGGGGCACGCGGGGCAGTGATTACTTGTAAACCGTTAAAGATAGCTAATTCATTCAATAAATATTTATTAAGAACCTATGAGGCTGGGCACAGTGGCTCATGCCTGTAATCTCAGTACTTTGGGAGGTCAAGGCAGTTGGATCACCTGAGGTCAGGAGTTCAAGACCAGCTTGGCCAACATGGTAAAACCCCATCTCTACTAAAAATACAAAAATTTGCTGAGTGTGGTGGTGCGCACCTGTAATCCCAGCTACTTGGGAGGCCAAGGCAGGAGAACCGCTTGAACCCAGGAGGCGGAGGTTACAGTGAGCTGAAATCATGCCACTTGCACTTCAGCCTGGGAGACAAGAGTGAAACTTCATCTAAAGAAAAAAAAAAAAAGAAGAACCTATGCTACATCAGTCTGGCACATAAGATGAACATCCCTGCCAACGTAGAGCTCACCATCCCTTTACTTAAGTGAAAAACATGGGGATGGGGAAAGGGGGATGGCTGCTTTTGATGCGTTCCCCGACACGTATCTTGAAGGGAGAGCTCCCAACAAAGTGTTGAAAAAACTTAAAAACGTGCTTGTTGGGCAAGAATGGGATTGAGATTATCTTCTCTCAAAAAGGCCTTGTGAAGGAACTGAGCCAGATTCCTTCCCTTACTCCAAAACCCTACTGTAGTAGGCCCCCTCGCAAAAAGTCTTCTTAACTGTCTTAACAAAATAGGTATTGTGAAATTCACATACAGAAAGATGCATTATTTTGCTGTTTGCAATAGTGAAATTCTGGAAACTGCCTAAGAACCTGACCACCACAGGTGAAGGTCTGTTCACACACAGACATTAAGAATTACGGGTTAGACTGGGTGCGGTGGCTCACGCCTGTAATCCCAGCACTTTGGGAGGCCGAGGTGGGCAGACTACTTAAGGTCAGGAGTTCCAGAACAGCCTGGCCAACATAGTAAAATCCCATCTCTTCTAAAAATACAAAAAAAATTAGTCGGGCATGGTGGCAGGCCCCTGTAATCCCAGCTACTCAGGAGGCTGAGGCAGGAGAATCTCTTGAACCAGGGAAGGGGAAGCTGCAGTAAGCCAAGATTGTGCCACTGCACTCCAGCTTAGGTGATAGAGCAAGACGCTGTCTCAAAAAAAAATAATAATTGTGAGTTATATTCAGCATCATGAAATAAACCCATGTAACAAACCTGCACATGTAGCTTCCGAATCTAAAATAAAATTTAAAATAACAATTTTTTAGCATGTGCCTGTGATCCCAGCTACTCAGGAGGCTGAGGCAAGAGAATCTCTTAAACTTGAGAGGTGGAGGTTGCAGAGAGGTGGAGGTTGCAGTGAGTCGAGATCGCATCACTGCACTCCAGCCTGGGTGACAGAATGAGACTCTGTCTCAAAAAAAAAAAAAAAAAAAAAAAAAAAAAAATTGTAAAAAAAATCTATGGGTTGACCAAGCATGGTGGCTCATGTCTGTAATCCCAGCACTTTGGGAGGCTGAAGCGAAAGGATCGCTTGAGCTCAGGAGTTCAAGAACGGCCTAGGCAACATGGCAAAGCCCCATCTCTACAAAAAATACAAAAATTAGCCAGGCATGGTGGTGCATGCCTGTAGTCCCAGCTACTCAGGAAACTGAGGTGGAAGGTTTGCTTGAGCCTAGTAGGTTGAGGCTGCAGTCAGCTATAACGGTGCTACTGCACTCCAGCCGGGGCAACAGAGTGAGCTTATCTCAAAACAACAACAACAACAACAACTATGGGTTGTAAAGTTAGGAAATGTTATGACACCACAAATTTTAAAATTAGAATGCAAAATTTAATGTGTTCTACGATTACAGCTGTGTTTAAAAAAAAAAAAATCTACGCATGGAAAAATTTGGAAGAAAAAAACATCAAAATAGTAACCCCAGTTGTTGCGGCAGATGAAAGCTTAGGTGGCTTGGTTTTCTCCTGTTTTTCTTTATTTTCTGAATATTCCTTAATGGGAAAGTAGGTCTTACATAATAGAGTGGAAGAAGTTTTAAGTAGATGTTCGGTGAGGAAAAGGAGGTGCTACCCACTACGTGGGGTTGAGGGGAAAGTCTGAGACCCCCAGGGTGAGGGTGCGGGGGAGGATGGAAAGACCTCCTCAAGTGAGAACGGGTGGGGAGAAAGGAGGAGGCCCTCCACGCGATGACACAGGAAAAGATGACTTTTCCCCAGAGAGGGCTGCTAGAGGCTGGGGGAGCTTCACAGTGTGTGAAGACAGAGGCGTGGAGAGGGGGACACTGGGCCTGAGGATGCATCTGTTCTGCCTTCCCCTCTCTCCTCAGAGCCCATTCAGATAGTAAACAATTATACTTTGGGGTTAATCATACTTTGGGGCTTTTTTAACCAGTGACTGAAACAGGACCTAGGAAGACCAATAGATCTGGAGTCTGGACACTCAGTAAATTCTGTCCCAAAGCTGGCTGCTTCCCGTCATGGGCTCAACTAGCAGGCAAAGGAAACCACCAGCTCTTTAGGGGTGAGAAGTCACATCACCTCACAGCCCCATCACATGCAGCCCCCAAAGCTGTGTGGTTTGAAAGCTGTGAAGTGTGAAGAACAAATATGTAAACAGTGAAACCTTGCCGAGAAAGTAAATAAGTTATCTGTACCATTTCAGTAAGGCTTCCACTCACTCATTTGATCATGCATGCATTCATGCATTTATTCATTCAGCAGTACTAACTGAGCACCACTGCGTGCTGGGCATTTTGCTGAACTCAGGGAATACAGCAGTGGGCCACAACACAGGTCTCTGCCCTCAGGGCACTTACATTCTAATGACAGAGGCCAAAGCTCAAATATCCTTTAAATAATATGGCTGCAGTGATGACTGCTATGAAAGAGAGGTGTGTGGTGCCAAGAACGGCTAATTTTCCTGTGGTCGGAGACCGTATCTCCAAAGTGGTGAAGATCAAGCTGAGATCTGAAGATGAGTAGGAGCTACTTACAAGAAGTAGGGAGGGAAAATAAAACCCTTCTAGCCAGAGGTGAGGCCTTGTGGTGAGAAGACATAAAAGAATGAAACTCAGTGTAGCTGGCAGAGAAGGCTGTGCTTTTAAAATTTCATTAGTTGCAGTATGGAAAACAGACTGTAGGGGGTCAAGGCTGGATGTAGGCAAACTAGTCAGAAGGCTCCTACAGTTATCGAGCAGATAGGTGATGGTACGCTGGACAAGGATGGTAGGATGGAGAGGGAGAGGAAAGGATGCTCTCAAGAGGTATCTAAGGGATAAGGAGGTTTCTGCTTTCAGTACTGTCTTGGGGCTGTTTGCTAATCTGGAAAAGGAGGTGGGAAGATAGGCCTTTCTTTTGATAGCCTCTTGGGACTAGAAGGACAAAGTTTGGAGTCTGGGACTACCAAGGTTAGAGAACTGTTAAAACACTCACCTTTTTGACCTGGAACCCCAAAAGACTTACCCTAGGAGACTTACCCTCCTTGTAAACAAGAAGTACACCAGTTTTAAGTCATCTATGCAGCCAAGAAAATCTCAAAACTGGTAGTAGATTAAAGACATCTAAGCTTATTAGTGTCTACAAGTACACTAAGCAAATAAAGACCATCGCTAAAAGAAAATAACATTCTTAGGTCTCACATTTTTCCTACAAATAATTTTTCATAAGCAACGTTCATCATATGTTCAGAGATATCCAGGCCCATGAGGAGATAAGACCTATAAGCAAGACCCTCCTGGTGGGAAGAGACTTTCCCAGACTGCAGCCCGGGATGTATCCTGGCCACTTCCTTCTCATTTCATACCAAGAAGATGGAAGGAGGAAATGCAAACCTCCTCAGTGCTGGGGGAAAAAAGGCTGACACATAACCTGCTTATCTGGCACAGGATGGGAGTTAATGGAAGGCCATGCCCTGTGCTCAAAGCAAGGAAGACCTCTTTGAAGCATGACAATGGGGCCAGACTTGCTGGCTCTAGCTGCAGCCTCTTCCCTAGCTGTTTACTGATTGTATCTAAAGTAGAGCATGCTCTATACCTTCAAAGGAAATGCCAAACCGCCACAGCTATAGACCATCTGCCTGATGCTTCACTTCCTTTTCGCCCCCACATTCCTGTCCACATGCTCGTTTGTTTAAACACTCAATAAATAGTGTGGGGCTCTAGTGCTTGGGGCCTTCACATCCTCCTACTCATGTGGGCCCCCTGGGAGCCCACCTTTAGGCACTCTTACTCTTGTCTCTTAATTTTCTTTGTCTCCCTTGACCTTCGTTACTTCCTAGGTTTTGGCTGGGCTGGTTCCTTGACACCTCAGTTCATGGATCTGTAGGCAGACTTTAAAGATGTTTTGAGTTCTGTCTGACTATAGCCCTAAGCATACTCTTTATTGCACTCTGTCAAGAATATAGCCAGCAACAGAGAAGAGTTGATAAACCATAAAATGATCATTTTCCAATATTTAATATTTAGAGCATTCGCAATATGCCAATTATTGTTCTAAACTATATGTATATGTGTGTGTGTATATACATATATAAATTTATTTAATCTTTATAACAAACATAACCATTTTATAGAGGAGGTAGTTGAGACCAAGGTTGTCTTGTGTCTAGTTGGGTTTTGTGGGTTGTTTTGTTTGGCTCATATATGTTACTGTTCTAGACAGTATTAATTAACTGACCAATTTATTTAAAATGTGTTATGTATTATTTTATATGTATGTTGCCCAGACTGGCCTCAAAACTCCTGAGCTCAACTGATCCTCCTGCCCCAGCCTCCCAAGCGACTGGGATTACAGGTGTGCACCACTGTACCTGGCCTTCCTCTGCCTTTTTTGCTCTCTTCAGGCCTTCAACTGATTGGATGGTGCTCAGCCACATTGGTAAGGGTGATCTTTACTCAGTCTACTGATTCAAAAATAAATCTCTTCTGGAGACATCATCACAGACATACCCAGAAATAATATTTTACCTATTATCTAAGCATCCTTTAACCCAGTCAAGTTGACACTAAAATTCATCATCACAAGTCCACCCTTTGTCAATTTGGCACACATACCAATCTCCTAAAACTCATACTTAATCTGCAAATAAACAAAATAACAAGGGCATAAGTCAATCTAGCATGATATAAAAATCTCGCACACAACTGACAACATACTAACCTGTTCACTAGAAGAGGTAGTCTTTGAGTAATGTTTACTCTTCTCCTGATATTCTGTAACTTAAATATTATGATGTAAAATTAACAATACTTAAATACTGATATAAGTTTATTACATCTTACGTTACATGATAAGGGAATAAGACAGGAAAGAAAACAAAGATATTTGACTAACATATGTACACGCAATTGTATTCATAACAAAATAAGGAGGAAATATCCATGACAAATACAGTCCTCATTTCTGTAACTGGTTATATGGTTGTAGGTGAAATTTACAATTATCTCTTTCTACTATGCATTCTGTATTTCCTTTAACTTCAGCAAGCACCTCAACTGGTTTTTGTTCTTTATCTGGTAGGGTGACCCAAACCTTCATTCCTGAAGGGTCTGGGCCATTAGCACTTCTGCCTGGATTGGAATGTCCTAGTTTTCCATTGACCTTAATCACAGGGCATGATAATATATAAGAAATGCCCCTAAGGGATCACTTTGTATTCCAGACATACTCTTCCTTAACTGCTATTGTGAAATACTAGTCTAATTTCCCCCTTGGCAGTCAGGATCAGTATCCCAACACCAAGGCTCCCTTCTTTGCCTGTTGATTCGGAGGCATGAGGAGCCCCAAGTGCTCAGGTGGCAGCTTTGACTTCCTGTTCAATGGAACAACTGTTGTGTCTCCTAGTGGAAGCATTCCTCCCTCTGTAACTAAGACATTGAGGCCAGCAAAACAAAGTTGCAGCAACATGAAGCAAAATTTTTGCTAGTGGGTCACCAGGGAGTAATAACGGGTAGTGCCCCTCCTGTTGCCACCTGCTTGATTCCACAACCCATGAATACTGGCTATTGGAAGAAAGAGCACTATATGTTGACCACTGATTCCAAGCACAGACACAACCTTCTGGAGAACCTTGCCCTAGTCTTGTGAGGTATGTGATGG